>NW_020799100.1:1344003-1438271 GCF_003259725.1 Athene cunicularia
GTTTTTTTTTTTCCTTTTTTTTTTTTTTTTTTTTAAGGCAATTTATGGGAACATTTCAAATGGGTAATAGAATATCTTGCCAGTTGTTGGGACAACATGGAATAATAATCCAGCATTCTGTCTTGTCAGGTACTTTTTGTATGTTTAATTCCATAATTCCTATGCATGTGTACTGATGTTTAAACAGCATTGGTTGACGCTGTCATTACTGTAGTTTCAAAGATTGTTTTTTCAACTATTTTGATTTTGCTACTGTAGTGTTGTCCATTATTTTTTGTGTGGCATTTGTCTTTTTCTCTTTATAGTTGTTTACTTTTGTTTAATTACAGTAATGATTTAAAATTATTATTAAAAAGCTTCTTTATTAGGCTATGTGATGTTATCCTGGACAGTAGTCAACATCTGAAACAGTAGTCAGTTTTGTTTTTCTGCAAATCATTAGAGAACTCAATTTTTTTCTCCCAACTGGTTCTGTGTGTTGCTACAGTATGTCTGTTAGCTGAATCCATATGTACAGACTGCTCTGTTAAGCAGTTCTCTCTTTGGAATAATTTGTTTGATTAACTTCATTTATTGATATTTTCTGAAATATTACAATTTTGTTAGAATAGTAATTAATACTGTTGTCTTCTAGTGTACATGTCATCCTGCCCTTTCACTAGAAATATTGACAAAAATATATTATTATCATCAAAGAAAAAGAAAATACTATAAGACTGGGACCATGTCAGGGCAGAATAAGTGAACTGAGATCTTTGGAGAGCTCTCAGTGGTGATTTCTGAGCTGTGAAATAGAACTGCCTATGATATGTCATGTAGTTCCTGGTAGCATATGAATTGCCATATTGATATTCAGTTTAATGCCAGTCTCAAAGAAGGGAAAAACACATACAAAAGGGGGCTGATGCATTTCTGGTTTTATGCTGGCCTGTTGCCACTGATCTAGTGGAATTTTTCTGAATTTGACATGAATTTGAATTTGACCAGAATGAAGCCCAAAGTTCTTATGATGGCTCTTGGATTTCTTCTGATGTGTTAAAAGGTATTTGAATGGCATTAATAAAATTTCTATTTATAGACATGAATTGAGAAATAGCTATCTCAGATTAATATCTCATTTAAGTCAGTAGGAGTTAAGTTCTGCTTGCCAGTGCTCTTGGAAATCAACTGCATGGTGAATATGGATAGGCATAGTGGAGTGTCTGCTATGCACCGTAACACCTATGTAATCATCTAATTCTTATGAGATAAAACGGTATTACTCACAGGTTTTTCATTTATATCCATCGCTGGACTGCAAACAAGTATGTATCATACCTGACAAGACCAACTACTGAATGGGAAACTTGGATGGAAATTTCCTAGGCAACACATTTGACTAAAAGCCAAATCAACTTTGCTCTTTTGCCTTCCCTATAAGTCCTAAAAGAACTCATAAAAATGACTGACTTAACTACAGATAACAAGCATCACTCTCAGATATACAAACTATGCTGTAGCAGATTTGGTACCCACTGCTCAAGAGTTTGAGAGAGCAGCACGTGATATCTGTGCAGTGCAACATCTTTTCTGGTACTCAAGCCCACTTCCACGTGCAGAGGAGCCATTAACCCTTACAGGAAAGACTAGTTACTGTCACAGGTGGGGAGCTTTCAGAAAAGCTCCTCCAGTAAACTGCTTAGAATCCCACTTGCAGGAAATCTGAGCCATGCATAGCAGTAAGTGTTAATGCCTCCGTGCTTCTCTTAAGTTTGAAAGTCAGTACTGAAGACTCATAACATGGATAAAGCATTATAGGACAAGTGGCTTATCACATATATCATGAATAATGCACTTGGCTTGACTGAATACCTGTAATGGCACTGCTTATATTTTCAAAACACATTTTAAAAATAGTGTAGTAATAAACATAAAAGGTCTTCTTCACCTTAGTGATAAAGACTACACTGCTGCAATACGTGTTTGTAACATAAGTCGTATATCTCAATTTGGATTTATTAGTCTGAAGAAAATTGCTCTTCTGAAAAACAAGTAATACATTATTACTGTAGCAAAAGGTGTTATTAATCCACATACTGCACCTCCAGTTGCACGGACTCTGTTTATTATCTGTGAAAGGAACATGACCTCGGCTTTCTCTAGGCAATCCTGGAAGCAGCTGTTTTATGATGAGAAGTTTCTTGCTTGCTCTTTCTTTTAAAGGGATGCTTTGATGTGTTGATGCATTTTTAGAAGGGGTCCATTTAGAATACAGAAGTAGAGGTGTCTGTTGATGCAGATTTCTGTATTTTTTTTCTTCTAAACTTTCTTTGTGGATTTAAAAGAAATAAACAAAACCAAATGAGACAGTCACTATGTGTAGTACAGAGTTGAAGAATGAAGGAGACAACTGTAAGAGCTGGCTAAAAACCAGTTTTGAAATCCCGAATGGAAGTTTAGTGCAATTGACAAATAAAAAACTAAGTGGGAGAAGGAGTAATAACATGAAAAAACAATCCCATTTACCAGGTGGTTAGGACAAACCATTCTGGGGTGGACTATTGAACAGAGCTACTCCAAAAAAGGTTTGGTAATCCATGTGTGTGGAGCAGGAGAAGGCAAAGCCCTTTGTGTTCCTGGGTTTTCCAGTGCAGTTCTCTGTGAACTTGGTGGCAAGTTTCTGTCCTAGTTCCCCTTCTCTGCAGCTGAACTAATTATACTCCCTGGAATGTTCCCAGCATGAAGTAGGTATTATTTGGGTAGCCGCCTTCTGAAATGTAAAGACCAGCAGAACATCATGAGATTCTGAAAAAATACGTACTCCTGAACAGTCAACAAAGGGGTCATGCTTTATTTGGGCACTGATTTCATACCTGTGCCTCCTGTAATTCAACAAGAGAAATTATTGTTCTTACTGTCCAGTCATGTCTTTTGTCAGTGTGAAACAAAAACCACTGCAGATCTCTTTCACTGCCTTTTGCCATAATATTGGCAATAATCTTGCCATAATTATGGTGGCAACTTTATTATGAATTGTATATTTATAATATAAATTATAAATGTATAATAAACTATAAAGGTATACCATTATAAAGGGAATAATCTTTAAGCCACTGAATTCCACGTCAGAAGAAACAGGGCTGTTACTGTTCCGTCACTGTCATGGAGTTTCTGTCTGGAGAATTCTGTTTTATGGGAAGCATAATCTAACCCCTTATTCTAAACTAACTTTAAAGCACCCATTAATATCGTTGTCAAATGAATACACTTTGAAATGAGGTAGAAGAAATGTTTGAGAGTTTGAAAGGACTTGATTATGAAATCGGTGGTCTTAGCAAAGAGACTGGATGGCCATGTAAAATGAATTTATCCCTGGGTTTGGTCCCTTCCATTCAGAGTTAGTTTGTTGCTAACACTTCACTTTCCTGGACAATATTCTTGGTTATATCACCTGAGGTATGTTCTCTCTGTTCATAAATACAGAACTTTCATTGTTGTCCTGTAATTTTTTGTAAGTGGTATAGTCCCCTGAAATAAGAACAGAATAAAAGCAATCCTATAATATTACACATTTAACTACATTTTTTCTGTTTTTCTCTTCATTAATCGACCCTACCTTGCCACTACAATTTTGCTTGCATTTGGATTTCAAATTCGATGTTTTTCTCAGTACAGTCTCACAAGAGTGGTCAGCTCAATGTGTGCATTGTGTATTTGTGTCAATGTGTGTGTGTCTCATTATATATATTTAGTATTTCCTTTATACTAACAGAAACCAGCAGAGATGTACACTGGGTTTTTAATAGTGTGTTCTTATGATAAACAGCCCAGTAATTTATCCCGGCTCTGTGACTGCTACAAATGTTTGCTTTTCATGTAAGAGTTTTTTTAATACTCCTGCAATAAAAGATGTTAGTGAAGACTTTTTAGTTCAGGACCTGAAAAGCTTATTAAAACATGTAATAATGAAAATAAACTTTTTTTTTTTTTTTTTTTTTCAAACTAAAAGATCATAAAGCCAAAGTTAATGTAATTCCTATAATGTCTTTCTCTGTGAACTTCAGTTTCTTTATACCAGATAACCAAATTATTTTGTATTCTATCTCCTTGATTTTTTTTTTTACAGTGCTTAACTAATAGCTTGTGAGGAGCAAAGTTAAATCACCTGTGTGCTCTTCCCTGTGAAGTGTCACCTTAATATAAGAACAGAGTACCAGATTACTCATACATGTTAATAGAATCTGTCATGTATTGCCCCCGATAGGAAGATCCAGTGTTTAGTTCAATCATGCTAGTGAAAGTCCATCAAGCAGCTGTAGCTGTCATTGCTTATTATGGTCAAACAACCCTGCTTATGGTGTATCTCTAAAACAAGAGAGCAATTTTAGAGGTTTATTTTATTATAAAATAGTATTCACTTGCCTAAGGTCAGCTGTTGCATTTTTTCTTTTTACTTTTGCTAACTGAATCAGTTATTAAGCTTCTCTATGCAATATTCAGAAATCTAATTCCAACCAAATCATCATCATAATAATTTGCTAGCTCATTAGATCAGCAGATATCTATTTTTATTTTCATATAGAAAGATTCAGAGTTTGCAACTACTGTTTTTTTCTGAGTGGCTTTTATTCACTTGGGTATCCTGACTCTGCACAAAATATTATGTATTAACCTACAATATGTAAGAAAGACTCAAACTTGAATAGTCTGAGGGGTAACATGTGAGATCTTTATAATAGCTGTTGTACAAAAATAAAATGTAACACCTGCAGAGGTCCTGTATTAAGGACCCACCTGAGGACTGTCACCACACATAGCACACGGATACGCAAAACCCCACCATGGTGCTAAGGAAAAGCCGGATGCCTGTGAGCATCCCCAGATCGCGTCCATCTCAGAGCAGGGAGGAAGGACGAGAAAGAGGCAGAGTCTTGCCATTTCCTTCTTCGTCTTTCACAAGGTGAAGTGATGCCTTTGCGTTAGCTGGCATCCGAGGCTGGGACACTGCAGGTGTGCTGCCCCCGTGCAGCCGCACTGTCCTGTCCCTGTGCCCTCTAGGACTGCAGGTCGCACCCCTTCTCCATCGCTGTGGCAGTACCACTCTCCCTGTGGTGCTTCTGTAGCCCCTCAGCTATGCCATTCAGGGCAGAGCAGGGCTTTGCTACACGCCCGTGAGTACTAATGGGTTATTTCAGGGCCAAGATTCCTGTCAAAGGCCAGCCAGTGAATACTGTACCGTTGCTAATAATCACACATAGCATGTGGCTGACAAATCAGTTCAGTCACTTTAGCTGCACGTACATTATTTCAGATGCTGGTTTGCTTGATACATTGCTGAGCTGTAAATAAAACATATTTCTGATTCACGATCACATTACATTTTTAGATAAACGTCTCCCTTGGCTCACATATCAAAAATGTTCAGGTGTGTGACTTTGGGTCACAAACCATTTTCTTGTAAATTATCAGCAGTCTGCTAACTGTTACAGAAATCTGTTTTCCCAACTGTTTTTCATTATAGACCTGTTAGTAGACTTTATCTCAAAGGTTTTTGCCCATCCCTTGTCATAGTTTTCACATTTGATTAATTCTTATCTTCTTGAGAGTTTGTGTGGATTTGAGCATAAGCATTCTGATTGGTCTATTGGCTGTTTGGCAAATTTCTTCTAAAGGTGTTCTGATTCATGGAATACTTGGGGGTATTTTTTCTGATTCTGGTGCTCCAGGTTCACATGATTTTATTACATATATGTATGAAATAAATATGTAAAGGACAAACTTATTTTGGAGACCCAAAGCTCAAATAACTTTGAACAGGAATACAGAGAAGCTTTATATGTAGGCATTTTTCTACCAGGCAATTTCTGCCAACCAATTACAGCAATTTTCCTCTACCTCTTTCAAATACATTCTGATTAATGACCTTATTTCATAAGGTCATTAATGTTTAGAGTTTAAATTACCTTTAACATAATTTCTATTCCTTTCATCCACTATGTGTTGCTTACAGATTGGAGATATGCTAGAATATAGCATCCTATTGTAAGAAATAGAGTACGATATGGAATAACTATGGCAGTAGGAATTACCTTTTCAGGTTCATTTTAGCAGAGGACTTCCAAAAAAGTGATGAAATTAGTTGATTTTATTTACATTGATCTACTTAATTAATAAATCACATACTGTTGTAATTAAGAATATCCTACTTTCAGATGCATAGGTAGTTTTGCTATAGGATTTGTTGAAAACAAATGTACTCTAAAATGTGTACTAAAATATATATTTTTTTAACAAAATAGCTTTTTTTTTTTTTTTTTTTTTTTTTTTCCCATTTTCCCAGAAAAGGAAATAATCTCGCCTCCAAAAGAAAGTTTAAAAACTTCCATGCAAGACCTTTAAATAATGGTCAAATAAACAAGTATCCAGATGTTGTTGCCCTGAGATAGGATATTAGCTGTCATAGTCATGCCAGAAAATATCATGACAGTTTATTTCATAGCTCATATAAACAAACAATAATGAAACTAAATCATAATGGAGAGCTATGTTAGTGCAGGATTATTACCCTAGAGTGAATGCTATTGCAGTCTTTTAATGCTGTAGGTTAAAGTAAATGGGAGCAGATTCTCTCCTGCTTCCACTAAATGATTTTAGGAAGGAGTCCTACCTCAATTTACCTTTATTGCAGATATTTTTTATTTGTCCTACCTCAATTTACCCTGTTTATTGCAGATATTTTTTATTTTTTAATTTTTCAAATGTTTTCTAGATTTGTTTTATTTCTTTCTTCCTTTAGGATGGAAACAGTTTTCATTTAGGGAATGTGGCTCTTGGGTTTCCCTGAACTGTGATGGTCAGAGAAAAAGCCATTGCACTTACAGGGGGGAATCATATGCTTGAACTGCTATTGAGTTTTGATCAACTTTTTGGCCAACCTTTTTCCGTTAGATTTATTAACGATGAGAAAAAACTGTTAGGAGTTCAGGTCCTCTAAAGATATCCCTTGCTGCTCATGGCTTCACATAGTGTTCCACTAGCTTGTTAGTGTCTCACAATCACAGTCTTTCTGCAGGATGCCTGTTGCCCAGATACCAAGTCTGCCAGTGCTTAAGTTAAACGATAGGATGAGATTGTGCACAGGCTGGTAGGGATGCAGCTGTTCACACTTATTTACTGCAGTCTGGAGAGAAAATTGCTCCACAGATAAATTTCACTATTTATAAAATATACAGGCTCAAATTATTCACAAACAAGTCCCTAATGGCTTTCTTTGAAGTGAAACTCTCTGAATTCTTTATTTTTAGTCATAACTGGCTTTGAGAAATAATGCCACATCTACTCTCATAATTAAAATAAGGTAACAGTTTAAATATTAATAAATAGGTCCGCTGTTATTATGACACACTGGTTAAGTAGGAAACAAACCTTATTAAGGCTTGCTTTTGCTTGATAACAGTGCATGACTGTAATTGACTTCTGTTTGATCCAGGGTTTCTCTAAATTAAAAAGAACAAAGAGTATCAGATAAAAATTAAATAGCACAGAAATGTATATTTCATAATCCTTTTTGAAATGTAAATATGTTACAAAATATATTTCTTATATGTTCTCAAGTTGCATTTGATATTTATAAAGATTGCCCATCACTGCCTTCAATTAAAAGTTCACTTATCAAGGATAACCTCTATGTTTTTCATATCATAATTGATAAATCTAATCCTTTAATTAAGATGAATGAAGCCTTCCCCTAAAAACTGTAACAGTGCCAGATGGTGTCTAAGAGAAAAACACAGTGCTTTCAATGGCAATAATTTTAACATCAACACACAATAGCAATTAGTAGCAAAATGGAAAAAAAATAGCCATCCAATTTGCCTTTCTCCTTCCCCAAAAGATGTTTTATTTGTTGCATGGATCTGAGGTAAAAGTAAATTAAAGTAGTCTCTGCTGTCTCACTTTGCTCCAGTAAAGTCAGTCAGTGATTTCAGTGGCAATAGTTTTATGTCTAGTTCAGAACATTTGTAAGAAACTTCACTAATTTAATTTTGATGTGGCTGAAAATGCACACTTCGTTCTCCCCCCACTGAAATATGTGGGAATACTACCATAGCTTGAGTAGCATTCACATTATGATTTGCGACTTTAGGCTTTTGTTCTGTGTTTCTGTGCATGTTGGAAATAACGTGTAGGGAACAACCAACCTCACTTGTAGTACCCACTTCTCATGTTTATCACAGGCAGTCTGAACAACACCGATGTATTTGTGGTCTCCAAAGGGGTAGTAACACTGTTGGATCATTGTGTGTTCTGCAGCTGTAAGTGAAAATCCACAAGAAGTAAGTTTGATTTGACATTTCTGGCTACATCTAAAAGCATCACCCAGGGAATTTATATTGTAGAAGAGAGCCTGTGGGAATGTAAAGTTGGTGGTAGAAAGAAAAATAATCTTGACAACAGATAGTTTGCAGCATGTCATGTATCTGTTAACCCAGGCGGACGTGTTTCCAACTCCAGAATTCCTGTCAAAGGAGAAAGAAGATACCACATGGCAAATAACATTATTGTTCAGTCTTTACCTGTTCAATTGTCTAATTTTTGCCAGAATCACATCCAGAAGATAAATTATAATATTTACATAGCAGAGCAAAAATGGGTAAACCCAAACACAAAGACTACCTTAGAAAAAACACAAGGGAGTAAACAGAAGAATAGCTGTTGGCTTAGTGCAGCGCTATGTATGTCCAAATCCTTATTTTATCTTACTCTATTTTTCTGGAAATGCCCCACACTCATTAGTTATTTTGGTTCTTATCCTCTGAAGCTTCCAGCAAGGCTTCTCAGCTTGTCCAAACTTTTAATGTTAACCTAGCAATGCAGCAGGCCAGTGCTAGTCTAGTTTGGCATCCATTTGCAGCTACCTATGCAAGCAAACTAATTTTTCTCCTTGCGCATGAAAAATGCATGCTCTTTGCTACTGAAATTTCTTTTATCTGTATATCATTCCTCTCTTTACAGATACCATCAAATCGTTACACTTTTCCAGAATTCTAAAATACATGTTACTGTTTTCCCTATCAAAAACATGAGCCTATTTTGTCCCTCTGTAGTGTCAGTTCTGTCTATTTGATGCCCTGATTTCCTAGAGGCTTTAGTATGAAAATGAGGACTCTAATTCTTGCCCATTCCCTAGCACCTGCCCCTGAAATGAAAATTTTTGAAGGCTTGGGAAATGGCAAAATAACACAGACAATTTTTTAGCAGTTTAAGACAGCATTTGCTTCTCAGTCTGCAACTTCACATCGATTAGATGGTAGATTTTCTAGATTAACTCCTGACCACTGAAGCACTTTTGTTCTCTTCTATGCTGTTGGGAGATATATTGATTTAATTGGAGGAGTTCTTGCTAGAATTTTTCAACTGTGCGTATGTCTCTTACTTCTTAAGTTTCACGCTTTACTCATTTTTATCCTCCTCTCGGCTATGAATGTTTTTTCCCAGAGGTTGAGGCTCAGCTACTCTTCAAGAATCTACTTCTGATTAACTTGACTTTGAATTACATTTAACAATAGATCAATTTCACCCTATGCCTATCCTACATAAGGAATTTCCCTGGGGACATATATGGATTAGTCACAAGAATATGAAGGTAATTTAATTTAAAGGAAACAGAAATAGGTCATTGTAACAATGCAATGGCAGCCTTGTCTCATATTTATTTGGGAGCTTTGTATGACTGTAAGATTTTTTTTTTTTTCTCCTGTCAGCTATTTCTGCAAATTAATAAGGCAAAAGTTAATAAAAATAATGAAATATAAAGATGGTATTACACCAATACAAAACTCTGTCATTGCTGTCCTTTCTTCTATGACAGCAGTAACAGGGGCATAGTAAAAAAACAGAGTGGCATTGTTCAAACGTTGGTTGCTGTTCCTCAGAGCGATACTTCAGGTTATGTGAAGGTTTTGAAATAGGAATGCAGGGTCTGAGGCAACAGTCAAGAACTTGTAGAAGAAATGGAGGTACTGTTTGCTGACTGTTCTGCACAACACTGAAAATCATACTGGCTAATTTAAAGACTCCACATTTTGTTCTTATTATAGAAATCTTTAGCAATTTGTAGTTGAGCAAAATTGCCAACTGCAGTGATAAATAATAGCATATGGATGTATGCATATACAGAAAACACCCATGCATTACATATGCAGTATAATACAATTCCTCTCATCTCCATTACATTAGCATTGCAGAGATACCAAAACTTGCTATGCTGCCAAGAGAGTTTACAGTTTTACTGAAATTAACAGAAACTGTGCATCTGAAGTTTTAAGAAACCCCAGAGTTTTTCTGCCTCAGACGTGTCTGTTGTTTCTTCAAGTCAAAAAAGGACAATTTGGATTATCTTTACTAGAGCGCTATTTTTTCTTGCAACTATGGTTGAGTACATCTGTCCAGTTTTATTTCAGACTGCAAAAATGTTTCTTTAGAATCTGGTCGCCGCCTTCTCCAACTGAAAGGAAAGCAGAGCAGAACACAGTTTTTTCCTGTTGTGTATATTTATGAAAAATGTGAAAAAAAAATCTAATGGAACAGAGTAGCTGAAGGTAATAATTGACCCTGACAGTTGCAAACCTACCAAAGAAATCAAAATGGAAATTTCTGTGTAGCACTTTAATTTTTTAAATTCCCATAGGTAAAAAAGAAAAAAAAAAAAAAAAGAGCAAAAAGCTCTATCATGTAAATTCATTATATTGATATGTTTTATTAAAGAACAAAAGTGATTTAACAGGAAAATATATTTACTGTTGGAAACTTGCATCAAAGGAAAATTGAAGTATAGAGAAATACAGCAAAGTAGCCAAACAGTAACTTAAATCACGCAATATTGATTTCTAATCCTCTGCCAGAAAGCTTCTGGTGAAACCTTGCAATGACGTTTCAAACGCTTCCATTACTATCTCTCTGCCCCAGTCAGGTGCTGCTGGCTCCCCTTGCAGAGGTGACAGCTGGGGTGCCTGGCTACGTTTGCCCACGGTCACAGGTTGTAGGTTAAATCGCCAAGGAAGACAAGCATGAGCTGCGACCCTGGGTAGGCGTTTCTGATGGATGAACACCTAACATCTTTTACCAGGTCCAGGAAGAGGGTTGGAAAGCAGTTGAAAACAGAATGATCTTAATCTGTCACAGATTCACTGTAGCTTATGTCACAGGATTCACAGTGTTAAATTCTTTGGCTATGACGCACAGCATGAATTTGCATTAATTTAGAGTCCTCTGAATCCATCTAGATCTTTTCTGTGCATGTGTGAAGTGCCTTAGTGGCCTCATTAGAGGATCTGGGAAAAAAATGTTTTGTTTAAAAAACTTAACTGCTGTAGATTTTCCAATGCCAAAATGGTCTCTCTTTAATGAAAACCCTTATATAAATAAATATTAATTTAATAGATCATATAGAGAGCGTTCATATAACCCAGGTTTATCTTGAACACTGTCAGTAGTGGGATACATAGGCAAAAGCACAAGTGCAAGCATGCACTGACACTCTCCCACACGACTATTTCAGCCCCTGCGTGTGCCTCAGATCTTGCTGACCTAGAAATGGTGTGATTAGAAACTATGGATTTTTCTTATATAATTTTTTTCAATTGGTTCTTGAAGTTGAGTAAACATTTAGCTTCTTCAGGATTCTGTAGCAGAAAACTTCAAGGCTTAAATGTGTTTCATTGGAAGATCTATTTTTCTTTTTCTTTTCCTTTTCTTTTTTCTTTTTTTCTTTTCTAGTTGCCTGTCCCTCTATGGCATTTCTTAAATACTGCATCACATGAGCTATCCTCCAGTCCTGTGGAACAGAGACATATTTAAGGGGGAGGTTACGCACTTTACTTATAGTTTATTTATTTTCTATTAAGTTACTTCGGATTGCTGGGTAAATACCATCTGGTTGCGGCAATTTGTTACTGTTAATTTGTTCTGTAAGCTCTTCACATTAATATTTCTATTTGAGGTAAATCCTTCAGTGTCTTACCTTGAAATAACCTTCTCAGTACAAGTACTTTCCCAGATCTCCATGGTGAACACGACTGTGTCTTTCATGGACATATGTTCTATGTTGTGATCATCAGATCACCATGCATGGCCCCTGGAAGGTTTCCTCATAATGTATTTCTTAAAAGTTTTATGTTCAGTTTTCATGCCTTTTCCATACTTTTGGTTTGTTTTATTGTGATTTTACATATAACTTGCTAGAATTTGTTTCTTGTATGGAGAAGACCTTGGTTTTTCACAAGGTCTTTATTTCTTATAAAAAACTTCATGTACCATGGTGATTAATGGTGTCAGATATTTTTTCCCCTCAAATTTTTTCTTAGTAGTTTATGTGTATGCATTCAATTTTCAAATACTCCTGATAGTCTCCTGATATCCACAAATGAGAAGTAAAACGAGGTTCTTAATGTTGACTATGAATCCTGAAAAAAATCACATTTGTATTCCAAATATCACAATTTTTTTCAGTGAGATACACTTTTGATAGGTGCAGAAACTTAAGTCCAGCTTCTATCCTTATGATACAATCTTGTCTGACATCAAACTCACTTTGTAACATAGTTAGACATAGAAATGCGTATGTCAAACCTAAAATTGTCAAGAAAAACGTTAAGACCAATGGACACCATCATTCAAAATGTATCCAGTTATAGCAGCTTTAATGAAGGTGAGAAGCCCATCAGAATACATGACAGACTTGGAGAAGTGGTACGATTTTCCTGTTTGCTTGCTAGTATAAATGAACAAAATGCACAGCAGCACTATTTAACTTAATCTGTAATCATCATTAAAATGCCTGTCAGCTTACTTGCACTTCTACTTTTCTGACAATCATTTAAAGTAGAGAGGATAACTACATCTATTCTTTTTTACAAGTCTGCAAATCATTGCAAATGCCTTGTCTCACTCTCATAAAGGTTATACTTCTGTATCTTGGAGTTATGAAATTACTGTTTTATTTGCATTTTCAATTTGCTATACTAATCATACTTTCATTTCTAGTCCACCAGTTACAATTTCTTTCTCTTCTTATTGTAATGAGCCCTATAATCACCAGAATTTTATGTCTTTAAGATGCCCTTTACCTTGGTTTACTTTCCCACTCATTTGTTCGTAGGTTTTCTTGTCTTATCATGTGTGCCTCTGGCCTGTGTTTTACTTTCCTCCATCATTTTTTGGTTTCTCAAGAGACATGTCTAGGAAAAGAAACATTTTAAAATAAATCAATCCTTTTAAAAGAAGGTAGTTCAAAATTTGACAAAATGTTTTAAGTTGACCTCTTCTTGGACCTAAATCTTATGCAAGGCCATTATTCATGAGGATGATATCTCTAATTATTATTAAGGGATTAAAACAGGAATAGTTTCCCAGTGCCATAGGTATAAGTAGATATAAGACCATTAATTACCAGCTAGTGGACTGACCTCTAGAGCTGACTGCCTGGACAAAAATAATCTGAAAGCAGAAGGGAATAGAATCTGTTCAACCATTTGACATCACTGTGCAGTGAGATACCTAAGCCCAGAGTTACAAAGGAAGCTCAAGGCCTTGTAGGTAGTCTCTTCATAGTTTCCTCCAGGCATAGGCATGCAGAGAGCGAGGAGTTGGTCTCTGACTAAACATTAGGCCAATGTCTGAAGTTTTGTAAACTAGTAAAGGTGGGCTATGCTTATACTTAACGGGAAGTCTGTATATGGTAGCTCACAGCAGGATAGTGAAAATGAAAGGCATCAATGAATCATTTGTTATTTTAAAATAACCTTCTCCAGCTGATGATCAAATCCTCACAGAATTCACAACTTCACTGCAAACAGGCAGTTTGTTACTATGTTCCTAATCACAGGTTCCCAAAGGGACAAAAAACAAATGCCCAGGGCTCATTATAGCTTGATCCCATGTGATTATTATATCGATAGTCCTAAGGCCCTTTCCAGTCTTACAGACTGGATTCGACCCTGGCTTACGCAGGGACAACAGGTCCAAATATCAAATGTCTCTGGTATGATTTCCCATGAGTTACAACTAAAGGTGTGGTTAAAGAACTGAAAACCAGGTCTGTCAGAAGTGAAGCCAAGGGTCTGAAATTGCATTGGCAGGCTAGAAGAGAACTAAATATCTGGCTTTGAATCAGGAATAGCAGATCTGATCTGCTAGTCAAATGAATTTATCCCTTTGAGTAGAGACTGGTGTATTAGACTCCTTCGAGCTGAAATTGCCTTATTTTACCGGGGTTCGAATGCCATTCTCTTGATTCAGTGGAGGAGGTATGTGTGTTTGTAGAAGACCCAAATCATTACACAAAGATTAAAGGAAATGTTCTCAAAAATAACAGAAAGGGTATGACGTAGTTTATTGTATTGCATTTTTTTTGGTTCCATCTCTTTAAATTTCAGGGAAAGACAACCAAACCTTTTATTTATAAATATTCCCTACAAAATTTCAGTTAACACTGTACATAAAGGTCTGATGTTTGCCCTATGATATTCACTCTTACTTACAATAATGTGAATATCTGAGCCTCCAATCAAGCAAACATCTGCACTTGCAATGAAATTACTTCCCTGTTGCTTGAGTCTGGTGTCAGACATGCTGTCTGGGATATACCATGGTCAACAATGCTGATGAGAAATCTATTTATAATTGAAGCCTTTACCTGATTCTGTGAAAATGATCCAGGTTATTTTAAAAAATTTCAACTGTTATTTGGTTGTTCTGTTTTAAATTCAGGTATATTTGGAAGAACTGGTTTAGGGATCATTCTTGGGTATGCCAGCAGACTGGGGAGTGTTAAAGCCTCATGGAGGAAAATGAGAGATGTTTATAGATGGCTGAAGAGTAGGCTGGGCTTGCAATTTTATACTCCAGAGCAGCATATGTGACCATAAATTTGTCATTTGAAGAATTGTCGTTTGTTGTTCAAATTCTTCTGTTTGAAAAATAAGATTGGTTTGTGCTCGATACTCAGAAGGAAACCTTCTATGCTTGTGCAGTTTGTGCTGTTTCATTGGACTACAAGTTGTCCATAGACTGAAGCCAAGAGATAGAAGACAATTCCAGTTTCTACACTGCAGTGTAAAACTCAGTAAGTGTCTTTTGGATGGTGAGTTTATCAACAAGGTTATTGCTGAACACTTTTAACAACTTGTTTGAAGACATCTCTGACAGCAAAAAAATTGCACACCATAGCAAAAAAAGCCTTAGATGATTTCATGTCAAGGACAGTATCCCACATATTTCTGAAGGTGTCAGCAAGTAACTGACTACAAGTTTCCAAAAGGTTGCTATATTCCACACTGAGCATTAAAGTGGCTGCTGACAGCAATGGTTCACTATGCTGTTCATCAAGAGGGATTATGCAAGGGAGTGACATCTTTAGTGCAGTCAATGAAGTTTGTGAAAACATTCCCTTGAAGAAGCTGTTTTTCAGTGACCATTAGTGGTGCACCGAAAGTGGTTTGTGATTTGTTTTTGTTCAGAGTGAAGCATCCAGTGTCCAGGTTCACTGACTCTTTGCTAAGAGGCACTTTGTCTCAAAGACAGTAGCAAGAATTTGGAGAATGTCCCACAAAGAGTTGCCAAAACTGTAAATTGAACTGTGGTCTGAGTGCTGAACTGCTGCCAGTTCCAGGCACTACTTGATGAAGATCGGTCACAGTACTTAACTTTGCCATTATACAAAGTCATATGCCTTAGCAGGAACAGGAATTTGATGGGTGTGTAACATGGCTTGATGAGATGAGACCTTTTTTAAAAATAAAGGTTGGAAATCATTATTAGCTGAAGAAATGGTAGGGTTTTTCCAGTCCCTGTTTTACCATAATGTGTAAAGTCATTAAAACTCGAACTTTAGGAAAATACCCAGGGAAATATTTCAGTAATATCATGGATGACATTATTCAGAACGTTGAGAGCTGATCATTAAACAGATTCTATGAGCTTTGTGCTGCTGGATTTTTATCAGAAAGTGCTGAGAATAGAGAAGCACATCTAAAGAAGAATTCTTATTTACAAGATTATGTATTTTTAATTTCATTGCAAAGACTTAACATTTCTTGCAACATTTATGGTTCGCTCAATTGGAATTCATTTTTGAGAGTTAAATTTTTGTAAGGTAGAGAGCAATGTTCTATCCTAGATATGCAACTCAGTACAAATCTGTGTGAAAGATGGAACCGCGGAGCTTTCAGTTAAAGAAAATTGTCTTTTGCTTCCTGTTCATGTGTTGTGAGGTGTTTTATGATTGTCAGGCTGCACTTCTTGGATTGCTCTTGCTCTGTATACATTTCTAACTGCTTTCCTCGGTGTTTAACTTCACCAAACTAAGCTTTCAGTAGCATGTCAATAACAAGTAGAGAACTAGCTGTGTCTGTCAAAAAAGTATAGAAGGCTTGTTTCAAGCAGTCTTCGGTGAAACATGAGCAGGATGGAGAGTGGTGGCTTCTGAATGTGTCATTTACATTTTAATACAGTTACTCCAATGGTTTCTCCAAACCCAGAAAAAGTTGGTGCTTAGAAAGTTTACACTCACAGTGCTAACTCAAGGTTATTTGTTTTATTTGGACAGGATTCAAAACCTGTTTTCCAAATGGCTGCTTTGTTCTGCACTATATACCTCCCAGTATTTTAACTGGACTTGAATTCAAATTAGTGACATTATATGTACTTTCAAGATGGAAATTATTTTCAGATGTAGCAAATTATGTTGGAGTCATGAAAATCAATACTTAAGAATGGTTGGATGTATTAAACATGTAGACAGTGACATGTTTTTGTTTTTTACACATGACAACGTACAACTATTTAAGAAACATGCTCCACAGAATCACAGAATCATCTCAGTTGGAAAAGCCCTTGAAGCTCCTCCAGTCCAACCATGACCCTCACCCTGACCGTTCCCAACTCCACCAGATCCCTCAGCGCTGGGTCAGCTCTACTCTTCAACCCCTCCAGGGATCCTGGGGACTCACCCCCTGCCCTGGGCAGCCCATTCCAACGCCCAACAACCCCTTCTGCAAAGAAATCCTTCCTCAGAGCCAGCCTGACCCTGCCCTGGGCAGCTTGAGGCCATTCCTTCTTGTCCTATTGCTTATTACTTGGTTAAAGAGACTCATCCCCCCTCTCTGCACCCTCCTTTCAGGGAGCTGTAGAGGGCCAGGAGGTCTCCCCTCAGCCTCCTCTTCTCCAGACTGAACCCTCCCAGTTCCCTCAGCCGCTCCCCAGCAGACCTGTGCTCCAGACCCTGCCCCAGCTCCGTTGCCCTTCTATGGACACACTCAAGTCATTCAGTGGCCTTTTTGGGGTGAGGGGCCCAAAACTGAACACTGGAATCGAGGTGCGATCTCACCAGTGCCGAGTACAGGGGTGAGATCCCTCCCCCGTCCCTGCTGGCCACGCTATTGCTGACACAAGCCAGGATGCCATTGGCCTTCTTGGCCCCCTGGGCACACTGCTGGCTCCTGTTCAGCCGGATGGTAATCAACATCCCCATGTCCCTCTCTGACTTGCAGCTCTCCAAAAGTTTACTAACTTGCTCATGATTTAATAATAGTATTTGAGAAGTGGTAATTTGGTCATAAACAGATAGCATAGAGGCAGGCAGTGGTGTTTAGTAGATTTTGTTCTACCCTCTGGCTTACTTTTGTACCATACTTTTTTTCTGAAGGAGATATGCTTTACATGGAAATTTGCCAGCATTGCTCCCACTTATAAAGAGGGAGGTGCCCTGCAATTTGGCAACTACCGGGCTTTTTCTGACCTACTTTTTATGCTTTGTATAAATAATTGAACAGCTGGTAAACAAACATATCTGTCTGTTCTACTGTGTTTTATAATATAATATATTTTTACCATTTTTGACTGTAGTTAGTAAGTATTGTATTCTGAGCTACCTGCAATAATGGGTATTGCTACTATATTTAGTCTACTGAAGGGATACTAGATTTGGAGTTAGAAATGCAGGACTTCCTATGTCAGCTCTGGCACTAAGTTACTATGGACAAGTAATTTTATCTCTTCATTTTGACTCCAGCCTTTGTCCACCTTGGCACAAAAGCTGTATTTTACTATGCTCTTAAATTTTGGAATTTATTTTGACATACATAAAATGGTAGGACATACTCTATCTAAAAAAGGGCTAATTTGAGTAAAAATATCCCCATCTTGTGGCACCCATGATTAGGTGTAAGGGCTGGAGCAGGTGTTTAAAGTGGGAAATGCTTTTCTGTAAAGGCTTGACCATTCTGGTTTGGGTGTTTTTTTGGTTTATTGTTTTGATTCATAGTAGCTGTCTTCCGTGTCCTCTGTGACTCATCACCCTTCCTCAGCTAAAGGTTTCCAGCTCCTCACAGCTTGTTTTTAGGAGTCCTTCCTTTTCCAAATGATCCAGAATGAGCCGGCTCAGCTGGAGCGCTGTGGTGTAGTCCAAGTGAGCTAACAAGGCCATCTGGACCTTCCTTGGTGAGAAGATGCAACTCCAGTATTTCTGGCACAGCATATGTGAGGCATTGGGGATCAGCCTACCCACTCGCTGCCTGACCACCCTGCCTACAAAGGGGCTAGAGCCGAGTGCTGAGAATTAGTTCCTCTTGTCTTTACTCTCGTTCTTTCACCAAATGAGACTTTATATTTACTTATTAATCAGTCATTTATTTTAGTATATTAAGTTCTTGATCATTAGAATATATGACAGATGGCACAATTTTAGGATTATCTTCCTCTGTAGTGGCACAGCTTTCTCTTCAATTAGTATGCAGCACTATTGCATCATCACCATGTGGCACTAGAAATGTACTGTGAGAGAAGACAGGTCAGGAGGATCTAGTTTCTCAGCGGCTTATGTTCTTCTGTCTAATGGTGTCAGTTTTTACCAAGTCAGATATTTGAAGAATTGTGTACACATGGTAATAGCACTAAGCAAAACAATGTGTGAATTTTACGGATAAAATTATACACAGATAACAGCACATTTTAAGAACACCGAGGCAGTCATAGAAAATAATTCAGATTGCAATATACACTGTGAAGATAGATAATTCCTTAAGTATTACAGAGGAAATTAAATATTTTAAGTGGCCTTTACAGCCATTAAATATAATATTTGAAAGTATAAATTGATATTACAGTTCTATAAAACCACTATTTTTTCAGCTCACATCTTTGTGTCTAAAATAAAAATGTTGTAATTTAAGTGTTCCAGCAAAAGGATGTATGAAGAATTCAGCTTTTACTTCCCTAGGCAACTTATTTATTACCTGGGTAATACAAATTAGTTTACTGCCTGATTAGCACAAATGTAAGCAATATACCAAGAAGGAAATAATTTTATAGTTTTTATCATGGTAGAGTACATTATGTCAAATTGCATTCAGCAAACAGGTTATTGTTCTACACTTTGTGCCCTTGAAAATAAATGCCAGATATATCTGAAACATATGAACAAACCTGAAAGCTAATATGGACTTAATCCAAAGGCTACTGAAGCAAATGGAAAGATACCCACAGACTCCAATGAGCTTGGGCTAAGGGCCAGGGAAAGTAGCATCCAAGTCACCTGAGAGCAAAGCTGCTGAAATGCAATTGGAAATTTTTCTTGTCATTTGCTAAGCTTTATGGGAGAGACATCAGCTGTCTGGATTCTTGCAACAGAAAGAATATATTTGGGATGTCCATCTACTGCTGTTCAGATTGTTTATATGTGCAGAGAAATGACCATCTTAGGTAGGATACAGCTGTTATTTGCGGCTTAAGAGGAATCTGTGGAATCTCAGAACTGGTCATTGCTATAGCAAAAATTAATAGAGATATAAAAGTAACAGAACTACCATTATTGGCAAATATCCATAAATGAGCCCAGACTCTATGGAGAGTGAAATTACTTTTTTTTTTTTAATCCAAATTAATGTCACTAGACTATTCCGAGGAATTTTTTTCAGTACCATAAAGTATGTCTGCCATTGTGCTAAAGATTTAATATGTTAAAAATTTGGTGTTCTTTCTCTGTGTCATTTCTCTGTCTCATGTTACTGTCCTGTGACAATGATAATACCTGCACGTTCTCATCATTAGTATGGGATAAACATGTACATGTTGGTGATGGAAATTCCTCCTAGTTGCTGTCTAATCAGCTCTATTTTGGAAGTCAGGTGGAAAGGTTTCCAATTTCAGTGCCAGTTACAGTTCTTACCTGACTAGTTGCCCAGGTTTGTTGACTATTTTAATGATTGTTTCAAAAATACTAGTTATTTGCTTGATATTAGGCAGTATTTGAAGTGGTAGTTAATTTCTTGTAGCTTCTGAGCTGAAGACCTTTACTATGTATTCAGAACTGGGAATCCTAAAGAGTGGTTATATATAATAGTCTCACTGAAGAAATTTTTTGACCAAAAGTATAAGTTTTAGTGAGCAATGCAACACTATACAAACTCTTTGTTTACCCTGACGTGTAAATTTTGCTTGTCAATATGCTAAACAGGACTATATGAAGAAGCAATTATTTAAGTTAAACTCAGACAAAATGCTAATCGATTTCATTCTTTTTTTGAGTTTTCTTTCCTGTGGTTTTGCAAAATCCTCACGTATGGCCAGCTATCATAATAAGACACATCAGAGTAGAAATATATTTATTTCAGAACTTGTACTATGCATAGGGAAAGATGGAAAAATAGTTTCTTCAGCTGCTGTAGAAGAAGTATCATAATTGTACTAGAAATAAATAACAATTATTTAATTATAAACCTTTAGAATAATACTTTTTAAATTGTAGAGGAATTTTTATATTGGGACAAAACTGTCTAGTGGTGTGTTTTTTGTTTTTTTTTCCTGGTGTGTTTCTTCTCACTACATAAAATGCTGGGCCCTTTTCCTGTATTTATCAGTTAAGTCAACAGTGGATTTTCCTACTAATGAGCGGATGTTTTCAAATCCATGGATAACACATTGATAACTCTTCCTTGGGACCTACACTGTTACACTGCTATGTTCCTTCCAGTTCTGCTGGAAAAGAAAATGTTTAGGACATTATTCCCAGGTTCAGCCAATGAAGTTCTCCAACGTCTTGGTGTGCTGATAAAGCAAATCTGAACATTATGCCAAATGCAGAAGCTTGTGTGGGATATCATTATCTGATAAATAAATCCTTTTTAAAGCTTTACTTGGTGCTTTGAAATAAGAGGTGCACACTTCACTTATGAAAAATTCACCATACTGTATAAGCAAAGCACACATTAAATAAAGTTGGGGGGGGTGGTTTGTGTATTAAGATTGATGTACTGGCAGATCTCAAAAACACTCATCAGCAAGCAGACTGCTTTCTGCATGGGGTTTGACAAATCAGTAGTAAGACCTGGTACTGATTAAGAATGTTGTTTCTTATGGCTCAGGGCACGGGAAGTCATTGTGTTACCTGTAAATGCATACATAAACAACGGTGAGAACAGAGGTGATCGGATGATTTGCTGAACTAGACTCATTCAAACAAATTATACTACAACAGAGCCAACCAAAAAATTATATCGCCAGGAACAGGGATTTCCAGTCTGATTTACAGATTATAAGAAGCAGTGACTCTATGAAAGATGTGAGTTCAATACCACTTAAACTCACGCAAGGGCTACCTGTACAAAAGGAGAGTACATACTCCTAAAAAAGGGTCTTTCTGTGTGAAAGATATTGGAGAAACTGGTGTTGGAATTCTGCCTCCAATCTAATGAATGGTTCTGCTAAAGAAGATGCTTGAATAGTTGAGAAGCTACAGAGAACCATACAATAGCAAAGCTAGAGAAAACATTTAGAGACTTAGACCTTTGCCTGAACGAGTGAAAAAAAGCCAACCAACACCTTGACAGAAAGACTATTTAGCACATTTGAAAAAAGTAATAATTCTCCATTCTTCAGTGTCTCCAAAATAAGTGGATCCCTTCCTGAAAGAGGCTGTTTAGAGAAACATTTTTTTTGTTTTTTCTTGACTGGATTGAATTGATCTGGATTGAAATTTGATGGTTTATAGTTTACAGGAAGCTAGTGCAGATATTCTAAAGACACCTGAAGACACTTCTGTCAAATGTAAAGCATATGACACTGTCCCGAATGACATTCTTGTCTTGAAATTGGAGAGGAATGGATATGGTGGATGGACCACTCGGTGAATAAGGCATTGGCGGGATGGTTGCACTCAAATAGTTGCAGTCAACAGCTCCACGTCCAAATGGAGAGCGGTGACAAGTGGCATCCTCAGGGGTCAGTGTTGGGACTGGCGCTGTTTAACATCTTTGTTGGTGACATGGAGAGTGGTATTGAGGCACTTGTGGAGAAGCACTTGGGGATATTAGTGGATGGAAAACTGACTGTGACCCAGCAATGTGCGCTCACAGCCCAGAGAGCCAACGGTGTGCTAGGCTGCATCCAGAGCAGTGTGGGCAGCAGGTACAGGGAGGGGATTCTCCCCCTCTGCTCTGCTCTCGTGAGATTTAGTATTTCCCCTTAGCTTACACTCCCCTATGTGTATTTTTACTATAGTTTGCATTTTTTAATTGCTTATTATACTCCACTGGCCAGTTTATCAGTATCATTGTTATTTTAGAATGTATGAAGGCTCAGTGGAAAATTCAAGTAGCAAAAGAGAATTCCAAACTTTTGCCTGTGTGCATATGAACCACTTGTATACTTGTGATTAAAATCTTTGCTGTGCTCTAGGGTAGCCACTGGTGACAGCTGCTTATTGTACTTACTGTGCTTATTACGAAGTGTAATATACTGATAAAGCTGTATGTGCCCTTGATTTTGCTACAGACTTTTATCAGCACACTTTTGTGCTGAGTGCATAGTTTTATATTCGATACAAAGTTTACTATTCTCTGTGTATCCTATTTATGCAAAATATACCTTGTTGATCTAATTTAATATTTTACAGATTGAGCTACATAGCTTCCTGATTAAGCTACACAGTTTATTAGCAACAGTAAGCAAGTAAACCAGTATTTCATCAGCAATTGTGATGTGCATATTACTAAATCTACTTCCATTGCAATGCTAACATTTTTTATAAACATACTGCTTTTTAAAATTCATTTTTTAATACTCAATATTCTTGTAGAGCATCTGTTTGACTGGGGGACCTTACATTTAGAAACAGGTCATGGAATTTAAAAGCATGTATTTTTGCTATCTGAAATTTGAATAAAACCAGCTGATACGTTACTAAACAATTTGCCACTTGCTTATATTTATGCTTGCAAACTAGAAATAAATGCAGATCAGTAAGGATTCATATGTTACCAGTTAATTAAATTATTTCCTACTGAGGGAAATAGTTATTCCTAGAACCAAGCTTAGGCTCTACTGGCTTCACTGAATTTATAACGCTACATTGTGACTGCTTACATTCAGTTAAAAATATATGTTTCTAATCTGTATTAAACTCCTCATTTCATTGTCTCCACATTTTAATCTGATTTTTTCCTAAGTAACTGTAGTCTAGCATAACTTTTCAGTAAATAACTTCATAGTTTCTTCTTCTAAAGGTTCCTACTCCATGTATTTTTTTTTGTTGGTCAGCTAGGATTCAAATGTGAAAAATGAAAAATATCGTTAAAAAAAATTGAACACATGTACTAGAACGTTGTTCCTTCTCAATTAAGCTATATGAGGCCACATTGAGAGGACTTGCAGCTCAACTGAACCCTTTGCCCAATTGATTGTTTCAGTATCTGAGTTATTTCTGGATCAAGTGAACCAGCTGTTATTCATCTCTTCTTGTTAAACAATATCATATTTTATCTTTACTGAAATAAAAGGTTTTCATTTCCTTTCATTTTTTCACACCCTAAAAAAGATGTGTTACTCTGTTAAGAGAGATGGAAGTTTATTTGTTCACATATTTTAGCAAAGCTGAAAGCTCTCAGCAGTTCCTGGAATTGTCTACAACTGTAACCTAAGCACTTGCAGTGCAAGAATACTGACAGCCTTACTAGTTAAAAATAGTTCATATAAAAGATATGTCTTGGTTTAGGCATTAATACAGATATCAGCACATCCTCCAAAATGAGATTTTACCTGTTACAGCACTGTGATTCTTAGGATGTTCAAAAGACAGCAAATGGCAGTAAATTGAGAAGACATTAATAAGTTCATAAAAATGCTGCTAAGTGCTGCTTTTTGCAAATGATCTTCCTCTTTCCCTGACTCTTCTGCAGCCCAGTAATAATTCTGAGTGTGTGGTAGAAAGATTTTGACATCTGTATTACGGTCACTGTCAATGTATTCCTCCTTCTCCCCTGAAAGTGCAGCTGCAGCTTCAAAAAATAATTATGGTGAAGTGAAGAAGCTGGATCAAGTAGCTCTTGCTGTGATTTCAAAGTCTTGCCATCTTCAGGCTGATTCATCTGAGTTACACAGTGTTTAAAGAGCCACATAGTCTTTGTGTGATGGAGAGAATACGAATACGCTAAGGATGCTTTTCAGCTATTTAGAGTTATTTTGTGTATTTTGTCATTGCTAAGGCAAATCTAAAGACCCTATCAGAGAAAAACTTCTTGAGATATATACAGCAAAGGATATTCTAGGGCATTGAAACTCTCCTTATCACATACACAATAATTTCCACAGAAAGAGTTGAGCATAGCTATGTAAGCAAGCATGGGATTTAACAAGGCAGGTGCTGTACTGACGTGCTAATTTGAAGCTGAAATAGGCAGAAGACATGAGACATTGTTTGCCTCAAATTATTTAGGTACAACATTTGCCATTCCTGTATTTGATTTAGCACCAGCAGATCTACAATTACCACACTCTGAAATACTTAAAATGTTCTAGTCAATTCTGTTGTCTAAAAATATGTCAACTTTTATGTCAAGTGTGAAGACTGAAATTGTCACTTGAGCAACAGAAAAATGTCTGCTAATTGCACATTTAAAGCAAAAGAAATATTGAAATTAATTTCACTCAGATTTAAGGAAAAGTGATTTGCCTCATATGACAAGATAATTGAGTTTGGCATTAATATTTGATTTGACTGAGAAATAATCCCACAGTCAAAAAGTTTACAGGTCAGAGAATAGTAAAGAGGACAAGTAGTTCGGCATTGTTCCTGTCACTTCTTGATTGTCTGTAGGTGTGCAGGTCCTTATAGAAGGCTGAAAGTCATTCCCATTCCTGGCTATTTGGAAACTAAAAGCAATTGACAATACTACACCAGGCCTGAGTGCTGCAACTGTGATCCGTTTCAGGAGGTCCATTGATTTTCAGTGGTAAAGGAACTGTCTTCCTGATTAGAGCTAATTGTAAAATTTTGCATTTTGGTCACTAAATGAAAACATAGAGACATTATACTTATACCGCTACGTTTTACTCAATAGATTAGTTCAGACAATCTAAGAATCCGGGACAGATTTAAAGTTCATTATTGTTAAGGAATGCTTTTCAGTTACTTTTCACACAGAATCGTCTAGGTTGGAAAAGACCTTGAAGATCACCCAGTCCAACCATTGACCTCACCCTGACAGTTCCCAACAATTTGAATAGGTTTGAATCAGGTCCTGAAATGAGGATGAAATGGAAGCTTCAGTTTCACCTTTGCAGTTGCCTGTGTGGGCATAATTAAATCCCAGTTGGGTTTGAACCCAGGACTAGAGATAGTTTCTGGAGAGGACTTCTACCAATTGAGGTAATGCAAAGAGGCCTGTAACTGCAAGTCATCACTGAAGCCAGATTTCTGTGGATCCAGATCACAATAAGCTGTAAATTAAATAGCCAACAAAATGAGATACTTGCCTAATTCTTAGAAAATCAAGTCACTATTTTCATAAATACCTTTAATAAATGTTTGATGGAAGTTTATTTTCCTGTAGCCAGCAAGATAAATGTGTTTCTAGTCTCATAGTAAGAAAAAATATCAAAATATAGCTTTAGAAAACTTACCAAACAACAAATTGTAAGCCACTCTGACTTTGCTTTTATCCATGTAATTGTGCCCTCTTTTGATGTTATGTTCCTTTGAGTTCCTTTCTATATTACAGGACAGCAAATATTAAAATATATGCATAACAGTTCCTATTGCCTGAAGGATTTGTATTTTCTCTAAAACTTTTTTCTTTACATACAAATTTTAAATACCAAAGTATTAAGTGTGTCTTTATAAAAGAGCAGCTTTATACCATGCTTAAAGACTTTAATTTCCTTTTTTTTTAAGAAGGTAACAAAAAAATGTTTTGAAGGAGTATGGATGCTGATTACATAAGAAAGATATCTGCCAGTGTGGCTTTACTTAGGTGTTTTAGAAATTTTAGTAGTACCTTAATGAAAGTGGAACTGTAATGCTGACACTGAAAATTAAAACTGCAGAAGGAGAATTTAAGTAAAAGCAGGGAGAAAGCTAAGAGTTGTGGAAGAGCACCTCTGGCTTGGTTGAACAAAATGAATGAAGGAAACATGGACAGTGCTTCCTGCACTTTTGAAAGAGCTAAGAGCACAACACACTAACAGCACAATCACAACAAACAGGAAAGGCAGACTGGTTGGACTGGCACTTGCAAAAGTCAGAGCAGGTGCTCCTGCACCAGTGTTAACAACCTAAATATTAAAATGGGAGGATTAGGAAGCATGGCCTCAGATGACAATCCTGATAACATGAGCATCTCAAAGGCCTGTTAGATGTAGGATAATCAATGAGTAGCTTACCCAGTATGCAGGAGTGGTAGACTAGGATGTACTGCTAGAATAGTGATGTTGTGTGTGGAGAATATGTGAAAGGGTAACAGGATAAAAACATTACAGAGAAAGAGAATTGCTATAGAATCTCATACTCTTGCAAAATAAAGGTATCATGAAGATTGCACTACAAATCCATCAGTTAAGAGATTTATAGTGATGCAGAAATGTTAAGTGCACTAGAGAGGCTGCAAATAATAGGGCAAGGTGTATTAATGGAATGTATCAACTGTAGACTGAATCAGTGGCTCAGGACATAGACATGCAATTTTTGGATGCAATAAATGGATGATTCCTAGAGCAACTAGAGCCTAGAAGAAAAAAAAAATGCTATTCTGCCTTTGTTCTTAACTACTGTATAGAGGCTAATTTAGAGTTACTAGTGGACAAGGGATGTTGTAATATGAACTTGCAGCAGCTCACGGGTTGTTTAAAATATTAGAAGCCCAGTTCAACTATGTACCACAATTCAACAGAAAACAAAATGGAGACCAAACCCTCTCTGCAATTCAACAGAAAAATTAAAGAGGTTCTTCTAGTGGTAGAGTCAGTATTCAACAATGGAAAACTTGCCCAAAAGAGAAGAGCTGGAAAGTCATGAAACATGGCAGGTCAAATGGGATCTGAACAGTAAGAAGACTAAAAAAAAAAATTTGAAGGACAAGCATATAGAGAAAAGCTTCCCAAATACAGCAAAAGCCAGAAGCCAGTACCAAGGTAGGGAAAATGCACACAGTGATAAAGGTGTAGGAGAGAATCTTGATAAATACTGTACATAGGTTTTAACTTCTGAAGATTCTGTTGATATCTCTATACCCATCACAACACTACAGTCTTTGCAACCTATAGACCAGTGAAGTCAGGTTCATTTAAAGGAAAATTTACATCAAATAGGTAAGTTTAATGCTAATATGTTACCAGAATTGAATTGCGTTCACCTGAGATGTCTAAAGGAATACAAGTATGAAATTGCAGAACTGAGGGCCAAGGTGTGTAACCTACCATGACGAACACTCATTGAACAGAGGACAGATGGGGAGACGAAGTAATTGCCATCTACAAAAAGGACATGAGAGAGAATCCTGGGAACTACAGACTGGTGAGTCTGAGCTCCATCCCAGGTATATGGTAGAATCTATAAAAAAACAAGGTCACTGAGTACGTGGATAAAAGTGGTCAACTGGGAAAAAGTTAGCATGATTTCTGTTAAGGAAAATCATGCCTCACCAGCTTTCTGGGTTTCTGTGAGGATGTAAGTAAAAAAAAAAAAAGGATAAGGAAGATCTAGTGAACTTCATACAGTTGTTCTTTGACATGCTTCCACTTCAGAAGTTATTTGCCTCAGGACTGGTGGAAGAGTTCTTTGGTACACTGAAAAATGATTAAAGGGTAGGAATCACAGGGATCACCTTTCATTATGGAAAAGTGTTGACCAGGGACCAGTGCAGGACCAGTCTGGGACCAGTAACAATTGATCTTAATTGATGAACTGCAGAAGACAATAAACAGTGAGGTCTGAAGATGACATTAAGCCCTTTTCATGACACCATCCTAATGACATGGAATTCCAGAAGGAACTTTGACAATTTAGTCAAATTAGTCAAATTCACTGTGGACAAAAGTAAGGAGATGCATCTAGGGAAAGAAAGCTTAAACCACGTTGGTCTTAGAACGGGCAGTTATCATGCAGTATATTGATCTTGGAGTTAAGATTGACTGGTCTGTGATATCAATGCTTAGTGTGCAGGAACAGAAAAAAAGCCAACAAAATTTTGGGGATATCCAGATTAAAGTAGGTTTTGTAGATGAAGTTTATGTTCATATTTACATGTTTTCTGTGAAATAAAATTCGTTGAATTTCTTCATCCCTTCAAGCAGGTAGAATTCTCTAAGCACCACACAGGAGAACATCTTTCCAGATGAATGGACTTTGGTGAGAGATCCTCTTAATAAGACCCTAACTTAAAAATTAATTTAAATATCTTTGTTCTTAGCTAAGAATTCACAAGATAAAATGCTACAGTGAGGCCAACTGAACTGTCCTTGCCTATGATAAGGCAAGGACAGTTAATTTGCCATGACTAATTGGGAAACATACAACATATTAATATGCAAAATGAAAGTGCAAGCTGTGGTTATGTCAAGCAATGGAACCATGTAAAAGATTGATGTTTATGATAGCATGATCTGCCTCTCTAATATTGTGTATGCTTTGTTCTATCAAAATGAGGGAAGCTCATTGAATTGGGGATGAGAGATGCCCAGAGTTATCAGCATACAAAGTGAAAAGATGAACTGGGAAACGGAAAGAGATGGCCAGAAATAGATAAGTCCATAAAACTTATCTGATTATATATTCAAGCAGTCCAGTACTAAAGAAATTAATTAGAAAGAAGTACCCCTCTATATTCAGATAGACTAGTCAAGGCCATTATCTTTGCATCAAAAGGTGAATTTGTATTATGTCCATTCATAGATATTCTGTACAGGTTATGTAGGCAATGGGAGACTCTGCAATCAGGACACTTTAATAGAAACAATCTGAGAGTTAGAAGAGACCTCTCAGTGTCTAGGCAATGTTTCCTTTCCTTTTCCACTATGAGGCCTGTAGAGGTAGAAAGGTAGAAAATGGATGTGAGAAGCACATTTTGTAATCTCGCGAAGCTGCTAATTTAGTTTTACTTCATCCTCAGTTGAGATGGTCACAGTTAATGAAACTTTATGAAGCTGAACAGCACCATGACTCGCAGATTTCTTAAGCTCTTTTCAAGTAGTGAGAAAAGGAATTCTTCTGCACTTCCCACCTGGAACACTGGAATTAGTTGTCCAAAGACTGTCTTCTGCCAAAGAAGGGGTAGGGATATGAAATCCTGTTTAATCTTCAAACTATTTCAGCAATATTTCCCTTCAGAATGTTTTTATTGAAGTAGGTAGTACCATCTGATGCACCCTGTGCCTGTGTGCTGTTTTCTCCGGTAACAGGTGGTGGTATGTTTTAGCAGTTTTCACACCATTCAGTGAGGCATCTGCAGAGAGCCTGTCCCTGACAAGCAATGTATCTCACTTCTGCTTTGCATCTGACTTAGGCTAGTCCCCTGCCGTGCTTGTGGCTTGTGACTGCATCACTGCTTTTCTGCACAGATGCTTATCTCATTCAATTGCATGCTTAATGAGAAAATGGATTCTTGAAGTGCATGTTCCCATGTGGAAACTTTCTTGTTCTCCCATCATATTCTGTTTGCACCAGGAGCTGTCTGTGTTTCAAATCAAAAGAGAGAAATATACCACTCTGTTTTTCTTTTTCAGACACTTGTCATTGTTAATGGCAACTCTAGGAAGTTCCTTCTGCCTCTTAGTCTGTCCACGTTTCTGAGTGACAGTTCTACCCCAGCTCTCCCAGCTGTTCCCGTTCTCCACTGAGCTAATCATCTTCTTCAGATGGAGGAGGAAAGAAAATACCTTAGACCCACGGTCACTGACATTACTGCATGTTTCTCTGTAGCTATGTCTTACGTATAGCCAACAGCAACAGACTAATACAATCCTATTGTACTGCAAGATCTTGATTTTTTTACTCTGATGGCACATCTCTGTTCTCACTACACGTTGAAACTGTCTCAGTGTCCGTGTTACAATTTCACCTCTGCCACCAGCAGCTAAGCTGATGCATGTGTTCTCATTCAGATAACCTGAGAGTGGAAGAGATCGTAATGGGAACAGTGGTGAGACACTAAAATATCAAATATGGGTAACAGCAGAAAATTATACTCTTATGTCTTCTCTGATTCAGAGCATCTCTCTGCTGAGTTTGGAGATGTAAGTTCCACCTCACAGTATATGTGTTTCAATATATATTAATGTTTGAAAATATGTCCAGTGTAACATCCATCCTTCAATGTTTACATAATCATTAAATTCAGGTTTTTCACCTGAAAAGCAAGTTACCTATATCACATTATTTGTTACCACCAAAAAAAGACTGTGAAACAGAAAATTGCTAAGGTTAAATCACTGTTTTTTTAATACTACTTAATAAATATTTGAGACTTAAGCTATTATGCTTTGTTTTGAGTTTATAATTTTATACAGTTAACTATAGGGATATATTGGGTTTGACGAAGGCCAGCAAAAGAGAGTTTGTCAAAGGCCTGTTGGACATAATCCAAGGAAAGTTTTTCAATGCTTACTAGACTGTAGTATACACCTTTTCTTCCTGCAGTTACTAAATGCCTCTATTCCTTAATCCATTTGCTTTTTTATTAACAAGCTAGAATTAGTTCAGCTAACACAAGATTATTTCTGCTCAGATTCTCATACTTTAGCTAAATTGACGCCTATGAAAACTTATAATTTTCCTTGTTTTAACCAATGTGCTCATTCCGAACCAATCCTTGCTAAAGCATTTTTTGCTGAAGAGCCTGTGAGCTGGAAATTATTTCACTTTGAAAAACATCCAGTGTATTATTAAAACCATTTCCTTTGTCATATCTCTATGCTGTTACTCACTGTTCTCTTCATAGAGGCTAATTAAACGTTATGCTGCTAATCAGTGTTGATAGATACAAAGTACTGTAATGTCTTCTGGCTTTATGGATTATGCTAATGGCCATCTGCCTATTATTGATAATTTGTTCTTCAGTTACTGGAGGGGGAGGAAGAAGCTGTTTTGTTAACTATAAAAGGGAACTATATGGTTTATGATGCATTCAGCTGTATCACCAGTTGTCTTTAGCTATTAAAGTTACTATAGCTGCAAAGAATATAATTTCATCAAGGCCTGAATTTTCTCTAGTAATTGTATATGAAATTTGTATATTCAGACATCTAGAATACATCATGACTGATAAGAGCTAGATGGCAATGAGCTTATTAAGTACTCAGTGTGTTAAACCAAAGGCAGATAGATACATGATTAAATTTCATACTGAAGTTGTCTAAAATGCTATTAACTATGAGGAGTAAAAGACCATGAAAAAAGTCTAAATTCTGTAACATGGAAATCTTTAACAAAATCTGTGTGTGCAGGGACTGCCTCAAAGAACTCCGCAAACCACAGCATACTCCACTGGTAGCAGGAGAACATCAATTATAAAAATTCAGATGCTCTGCTCAGAGAGGTAATGTGCACACCTGTTTTCATGTACTGTGATAGATAGTATCAGATTTTCTCCAGTATGAAACATACTGGATAACAATCCTTTAGCAGCGTATTAAATTTTACAAAGCCTTCTTGGATTGTATTGAATATTCCAGTTCTACTTAGCTAGTTTGACTGTCTTGTTGCTCAACCAGAACAGACAGCTCTGAGACAGACAGTGAGAACAGACAAATGCCAGATGCTGTTAGCTCTAGAGTTGGCTGAAAAATATCCATAATTGTTTCAAAATGTGAAAATGCATTTCAGTTTTCTGTAATACTTTTTCTTGCTTCCTTTTGAAGTACTGTAATATAAGGAAAGATGAGATTAGAAATTTTGGTGCATCTTGGTAAGAATTTTAAATAAAATGCAATAGAGCTTCTCATTACAACTTTCCCTAGAACTATTTGGGAATCATGTCAACACTTGAAAATAAAGGAAAGGTTCTAAGCAGTAAGCACATTGAAAAACTTACACATTTGCCTTTTCTTTCTTGAGGAACAGTGCATGTGTGAAGCTTTTGAGGAAATGAAACTTCAGTTTCTTCCAGTAATAAAATTAAACTAATCTGGGAATACTTGCTGCCAAGAAAGATAAGTCTTCCGAAAAGAACTTGAAAACTCACTGAAGGAGACAGAGGATTGTTCCATGGAATGGGATAGTCTGCCTGACGGAATAGCAGTTTTTAGTAAACACATACAGTGGTGACCATGATACGTTCTGTAACTATCGTTTTTCATTACTTTACATGATGTGTATGAATAGTAGTTATCAGTAATGAGCCCAAGTTCCGTAGAGGTTACCAAAACTTCATAAAACCAAGTTTATATCATGATGCCTGTCAATGAAGGGCACCACTGAAAATTCCCTCAGGCAATCTGGAGTAACTCTGTCTGAATTCTGTAAATGTTTTGAAGCACTACTGAAACGCTGTATCAGTAAATAGAAACACTGAACAGTACAGTTCTCTCAGTACAATTCTTATTATATATACCAGCAAAATATGAATGGCTAGAGTTAGCTCAAAATGAAATTATTGCCTTATATACAATTTCTTTAAAATTGGGTGATAGTTCTCTCATATAACAGGAAAGCAGATTTCCCATGTTTCTCACAAGCTTACACTTTCATTAATGACCTAACTAACCTTAATGCTTTACAGATGTTTTATGCGGTTCTCAGAGCCCTGATGGCACTGGCTCTGTTGAGCTACACCTGGGGCCTGATGGGCCCCCAACCTCCTCACAACCCTCACTTACAGGCCCAGGATTCTTATTTAAGCTCAGTCTTGAGGTTTTGTACCCTGCCTGAGCAGTGCTCTGCAACCGCTGTTTTCCTTCTCAGCCACCACCATGTCCCTGCCTGGCTGTGGCCTGACTTCCCGGCTTGATCTCAGACCTGTCTTACCTATTTGGACCTGCCTAGAGCTAGCTGGGCTATGTATGATCCAAGGCTATGGGTTCAACCCACACCTGCTTCATCACTGTGAAATTGCCTGGTAATCTGGATTTGTGGTTGAACCTGCCTGCCCCCTCTGGCTTGGCTTGGTTGGCCACTGTGGGATGGACCCTGTCCAGCGAGGCCCTGCTCTGCTAGTAGGATTATCTCCTGGCTCGCCATCCCTTAGGGAGCAGTTGAGCCTTGCTGCTCCCTGACACTTTGTTGTGGAAAAGGCTGGAAAGAAAAGTTCTCCTATGACAACTTATTTCTCATTCCTGATATGTTCATATTCTCAGTTCTGTATTTTGTAGGATAGACCCAAGAAGCTGCCTGTTCACCCTGTACTTGTCGTCTGTTCTAGTTCTTCCTTCTTGTAGGTGTCTTGGATTCCCTAGGTGCTTCAAGGTGGAATGTTGTCATTTTCAGTTACACCTCATATTTGTCTACTATGGATAAAGACAAAAACACAGTCATCAGGGATTCCCCATGAGTGATAACAGGTTTGCATCCTAACACCACCCCTATTTGCTTCCCTCAGGGTCACTCCTGACTCTGGCACATTGCTAGTATTTCCATAGAGGAAAAACAATTCTTTAGGCTAGTACTGTTATATAAAGCTGCACATTTGAACACTGTCCTGTGTCCACACATTATCTGCTTCTATAAATGGAAAAAATAAGAGGTATTTTTTATCTCGTTATTGAACAATGTTGATTACTTTGTGAAGAACTGAGAGACAAGATGATTTTTTATTACTTTTGAGTACTTGTTCAAAGGAATCTTTCCTTGCTTATGGAATATTTTTTCCTAAGAAGTTGGTATTTATTATAGATGACCTGCTCTAAGAGGTGTTAAATGTTGAGAGTGTTGCAAAAGAGTCACTGGTACAACAGTGCTAGCAATTGTTTTCCTGCTTACAGCTGAGTGGTTAAGAAACTCTCAACACTCCAAAATCCTAAAGGCAATGCCACCCAAGTTTACATTTGGTTGTGAGGCTGCAAATAATTTCAGACACAATTTTGCATAGCATCCAGGATAGCAGTGGTCTTTCTTTTTTTTAAGGTAGAAGAAATAAGAAACTACTACTTTGCCAGTATTTATAGGTAAGTGCTATAGCTTTCATATATTTAGATGTTTGAACTAATGTGAAAGGATGTCAGTTCACACAGTGGGGAAAAAAAAGGGGTCTCTATGAAAAATTGCTACATTTTGTTAGGAAAATTTGGGTATGTGTGATCAGTTGGAATTCGCAGCTTTCAGAGAGCTGTAACTATGGTGATGAGTAATTGGAAATAGAATTAATAATTACTTGCTGTATATAACTTTTTATTGTTTCAAAATATTCTGTGTACAATAGACAAGCTTTGAAACACTCCAAAACCATTTTTTCCCTCTCTCCCCTTTTTCATGAAAGTGTATTTCTTCTTTAAAACTGAATTAAGTGGAAGGGTACATTTTTACATTACTGTTCTTCTCTTTAAAAAGGTTCTCATCTTACACAATTCAGATAGGATTTTCAGGTATCAGTGCACACATGCACGCTCTCTGTCTCTCATTTAAAAACTTATGTCCCAGTTGGTAGGAAAACTTTGCTTTGAGAATGTGCCTGTTTCTTCACTCTTTAGGACGCTATGCAATACATCCTTTTTCACAACCACTTGTTCCTGTAAATCCCTTGTGTGAGGCAGCTAAGAGGTTTATACTGGTCTGTTTTACTGAGTTGTCTTTCTCTGCTCAGGTAGCAGGGATTTATTGAGGAAACCCAAATTTCACACAATAATTGAATCCTAATTTCACATCTCAGTGAACATACTTTGCAGTCTCAAGTTTTCTTTTCAAAACCTTGAGAACAAATCCCCTCAGGGTAAGACACCCACTGCTCTGCTCCTCTGTTTTGAGGAACAGATGGGAGGATAACATGTTCAGGAAGATTAAACCATGATGCTGAATACAGAGTTCAAAGGTAATTGGGTACTCCAGTAATGGATGTTTGTGAATCCAGGAGAATTATGTTCATGTGTCCAGCTATTTGTACACACTTTCAGACAGACTAACAGGGCTGGAATGCATATTCCTGAGTAAAATATACCAGCATGTTACCTATTAGCTGCTATCATAAAGAAAGATGTTTAGTTACTCAACACATCTGTATGAATAGTTGCTAGACAGAACTGTCAATGGGGAAGAAGGAGATAGCTGTTAACTGGAGTTCCACAACAATCCCTTAAAAGAGGGGAAACTCTCTCCATTTGCCTCAAGTGATTAGATTGCAAACACTTGTCTGGTGGAGTGAAGAATGTAGACATACACTTTTTTGGACAAATGCTCTGGATAGCACCAAAAAAATAAGTTATGTGCAGATTAAAAGGATCATAACCAGATGTGAGAGACTTGCTGATGTGGGTACAAGTCACTTCTATGACTTTATTATAAAAAGTTGTAGAGGATTAGAATAAGAGTGATCAGAGAAGTGTGGTTCCTGTATAGTGCTTGATATCAGTGTATGACACTTCGTTTTTAAAAACATCAGTCCACTAAAAATACGTCAAACTGCTCGTGAAGGTACTAACACAGATTACTAGTCAGCTGCAGAACTACTTATTGTCTGGTTTCATGGGGGAAATAAAAAGACATATTATGCCTAGATTAATATTTTTAATAACTTATGGCTGAAGTGGGCTGCATCTGTCTTCTACAGCAGTTTGAAAGAAAAGACTGGAAACTTTGCAGTCCCCTCTACAAATAAGCATCCTAGGGGATTGGTTAAGGCAGTCAAGAGAAATTCGGTTCCTGAACTAAAAGAAATTAACAGGAGAATAGACATGAGAGCATTGTAGAAGGCAAATTGATCTTGACATGCAGCATCTTTTGTCCAAAACTAATCCATTTCTGTAGATACTCATGAAGAGCAATAAATGTTGAGTAATTGACTTGAGAGCAATTTGTGCTGGCAATGATTTTTATGAAATGTAGCTTTGAAAGGACCTCGCAGCTTGTCAAGGAACAAATAATGCTCCTATTGACCAGCCAGTGGTAGTGTTTAAAAGCAGTCAAACAGAATGAAGCAAACTGTGTCTTTTAGCAATGTATTGGGATATTAACCTTGTGACTTGTGTTTAACATAGAAACCAAGTTGTTGGCTCTTAAATGAGACAATGCTTAACATGACAGAGGTATAGCTTCAGTGTAGCTAAGCCATAGGTTAAACTATCATGGGTTGCTTAAGACTAATGAAAAAAAAAAAAAAACCAAACCAAAAAGGCATCCACACTGCTTTTAAGAGTATGTAACTGTCATGTCTTATTTTTGTGCCAGCCAACATTGTCTCTGTGAGAAACTGAACAGCTCATTGGAAGAGTATCCCTATGATTCATAGCTTCGTGTTTTGTCCTGCTGTTTTTGTTCACAGTAATCTACAAAGGCACCTGTCTGCCCTCTCTGGGAATAACGTCAGGAAACATTCTTGTCCTGGAGATCCAGGATGTGACTGCAGTTCCACGTGGCAGCCTGTGTTAGTGAAGGGGTCTGCATTCTCACCCCTGTTTAGAATGTAACTTAATTCATTGTAAAACAGACTGTCAGGCTACCGTGCACTTAAATATCTTTCCTTGGTGTTACAAAATGTGATCTTGATGCTCTTTGCGTTGCATTGGTCACTGTAGGGCTTGTGACTGTTTGGCTTTGTGGTGCTGAGCTACACAGTCTTGTGAGCACAACATCGAACTTTAGTAGGAGTTTCGCCTGCAAAGCTGCAGAAACTGCAATGTATTGAGGATGCTGGACAGAAGTACATGGAGATAGATAATTTTTGTTCAAGGTCTGAGCACATATGTCACTGTAGTTCACAAGTAGATTACAGGACCACCAGAAGATACATTAAATAAATTTTATATATCTCAGGCTACCAATAAGAAATAACCTTACTCAGGGAACACTCTCTACTTTGCTATGCCTTGCTTTGTACCAAAGGTTGAGGAAAATGTGTCTAAATAGTGAGCATGTCAGACTGAACAATAACAGATGAATCCTTAAATTGAAGCCTGCTGTGAAGGCAAGGCTGAGGTGTCTCACCTTTGCAGCAATGAAACTTACTGATCCTAGTAGGATGCAACAGTTTCCCACTGTCAGCATAACACAGTTCACAAATTCCTGGATTCTTCTGAAAGAGAATGTAGGAGTAAATCACACAGGGGCACATTTACATTACAAAGGCACAGTGCTTTAGCGGGAGGGACAGCTCATTTAGTAATCAAGAGAGACAAACTGCTGTGTTAAACAGTGACTGCCAGGAAGGAAATAAATGATCTGAATAAAGTGTGATGTCAGACATGGAAGTCTCCCAAAGGTGGAAAGAATTCCTGGTGGACAGTCAGATACTTGTCCCTTTTTCCCATGTAGTTTCCTTCAGTTCAAAAAGAGTTTAAAATATGACGTGACCTTTTGCTTTTATCAATATTGGGGTTTTTGATATTAAGTCAAGCACTTTTGTATGTGATTTTGGTGGGACTTTGATGCAGCATGAAGTTAAGTGCATGTGCTTTACTAAACAAGTATGACCTTAGTGAAAGACCTGATCATCTCCCTCATCTGTAATAAAGCTGTTAATCCAAAGAAGGCTGTGGGTATGCCTGCAGTGCAGCCAAAATTGATGGAGCATATGCAGAGAGCAGCGCTAGAGTAAGCTGGTCAAGTCTTAGGGAGCATGTGGAAAACCACCCAGATGAGATGCGAGAAGCATGTAGTAGCAAAACCCCTGTCAGTGTAGAGCTAGAATCTGAAAGAAGTTCAGAATCTTTTCTTGTCTGATATCAGTAGAAATGGAAAGGTTGAGATTGTGGGACAACAAAGCCAGGTATGCAGCTTCCTGAAATTTTAGACTTTGTGGTGATAACTGAACAATTTTACAAGTTGTACGTGTGAAACTGAGCACAAAGTATGTCATATCTTAGCTATTATGCCTGTATGACAGCAGGGGTGGGAGCCATTTCATGACTGACCAGTGGACTCAGAACCTTGAAAACACTCTAATAATGTAATGATGTCAAGTTCCAATTAGAAATAGCTCTGGCTTAGGCCTACTCTAGCAAAATATCTCATAGTTCTTCATTGGGACATTTTTTTTTAGTAGAGGAACAGATCGTGGTCAATGCTGTTCTATTAGCTGTGTATGGACAAAATTAAATTAAAACTTTCTTTGCTGCTGTTCCTGATTAGAGGTTTCGCTGAGGTGTTGAAGCTGAAAGTTGCTCCACAAAATTCTGTCCCTTTCAGGTCTTTTATAGGTACTTAGTCTTTATTACTTTTAATCAGGAAATTGCAGCAGTTCCCATGTTGTCTGTTTTAAAAGATGAGCAGTGTTACAACCTTTGGACCCAAACAGAATATATAGTGATGTCATCACTGTCTCACTGGAGAGAAGAGATACTAATACGGTAAGTCTGTGCATAACCCTCAACAACTTCCACTTTTAAAGACCTTAAATACTGTTTTGCACAAGATAGCTACATAAATCTTTGGACAGAAAAGTGAAGAATAACCTATTCAGACTGAAACTACAGGGGGCATGTTAGGCAGACTGAATGTAATTAGCTAAAATGGGATTTGGCTAGGACATTGGAGTTAATTAAAAAAATATTACAGGGTCTTGAATGACCAGAAGTACTCAGGATTCTGGCAGATATCACACCTGAGTGACGGCAGGTCAGTTAGAGCCCTGATCTCTTGCACTGTGTTGGGACATTGGCTCAGAACTGACTCAGAGGAGGGAGGGCAGTGTCTTGACTGATTTATGTTGAAATGTGGTGTGTGTGTGACATAAGAAGTAGTTTTCGGACTGTTGTGGGACCGATGCTTTTTTTTGTACGTTCTTCAGTACCAGAAAAAGTGTGCAGCCCAAAATGAAGCAGGGTGTTTCCAGTGAGACGTATAACTGAGAATAAGGATGCCTTAGTTTTTATTGCTGCGTCTTAGGAAAAAAAGAACTTGAATTTAGGGATTAATTTTGCCTGTCCATGAAGTAAGATAACAGCACTTTCTTGAAAAGACAATATGAAGCTTAATTTCTTGCAAAGTGGTGTGAAATTTTGGAGGCAATTGTTCTAAGAAGCTGAGTACAACAGTACTCTTCAAACTTGAATGCCTTACAGTCATGAGCTGTGAAGCAGTAGTCTTCTCAGGGAACTAAAGCACACCTACTGGGAAACTGATGATATATTTATTTAAATTTCTGGAAGCATGGAGGGACATATTAAAAAATACAGAAAAAAGTAGAAACCAGATCTGTGGTATGTCATTTTTGCTGACCATAAAGTTGGGGATAAGATTAATATCCATGCCTCCATCTGGCCTATGTATTTTTAAACCAACATCTCACAACTAGAGTAAACTTCAGAAACAGGGATTTTTTTTCCTCATTTTCATCTCCTTTTTGAAACAGGACTTCCAGAGTTCCTGAGAATGCAGGGGTCTAAAATTTGGTAAGTAATACAAAAGATCTAGATCTATTCTTTTTATTCTTCTCCCAAAATTTCATTCCAGATGAGTGAATTGAAAGACTAAGAAACTATGGTCACATTCGTTCTGCAAGCCAAATCTTCTGCAATTCCTTTATCTTATTATAAATTATAGAATCAGGGCCATATATTATTGAAGATCCTTTTACATTCTTGCTGTGTATGGTTGGGGCATGGCTCTGCCTAATTGTAGGGACTGGGGCACAAGATGAACATCTTATTTCTCTTTTCTGAATGTGGATCACAGGCTTTTTCACTTTTGTTCAAAGCACTAGCTCAAAGGGATCTACTTTCCTGCTTGTGCTGATCAGCAGAGTCTATCAAAGCAGCAGAGCATCTTTAATGTTCTATATACTTTCTAGTGTTTCAGTATGAATGGTTAAAACAAGGTAAACCATCATGATTTTTTAGCGAGCACTTCAAGTTCAAGCCACAGAATTCTTTTTGCCTTTGATCTGCCTCCTATAGATAATGGGTCACACAATCAGCAAAATAACATGTATATTTTGCCTCTCTGCAATGCATATCAAATATGTGTTTATGGTCTTGCTGTTGTTCTATCAAAGTGTGCACAAAGTTGATTAATTAAAAGTTAACATTAAAGCAAACTTAAATTTTATCTCTAATGCAGCCTTTCTATTTTCTCTGTTAGCCTCAGGACCTAACCACCTGGCAGGTGGTTATTTATTGTGGTCTGAAGTAGTTTTCCCCTAAACACTTATAATGATTTCTGTAATAACATTTCATCTTATCTGCTCTGGTAGTTTTCTTTTTTGTAATGAGTTTTTCATCAGAATATCTGCAGAAAAGCTCTTCCTCCCACACCAATTCCTGCCACTGTATAAACTCAATTTAATCTGCTCCATGAACAATTAGTATTAAACATATTGAGTTGCTTTCAGTAGTTTACTTGCTTATAGTACTGCAAAACTGGTGTTGAACTTTTCTATTTCCTCCTTGGAGAAGCATGATAACATTTGGCTTACAAAATAAGACAAGTTTGACTCCACTTTTTTTTTTTTTTTTTTTTTGGAATTGTTTGATTTAAAATAGAGGACTCCCTTTCATAAGGGGAATGTTTAGCTGAGAAGATTAATTTATCACTAAGAATTTAAAACTAAGTACAATCAGATATCAGCAATTAATAAAATAGCATTTTTTCCTGTAGAAATATATTCACTGCACAGCAAATATGAAGCAAATGAGCATTATGGCCGATCGTATTCATCAGATACAACTGAAATGCAAGAAGGTCATGCAGGTTCCTCAGCTAAAGCGGTCCTTTCTCTTATTATAAATCAGTAAGGGTTATGAGCATATTTCAGATGTTGCATTTGGCCTCAGAAAAATGTTAAATAAACTACAGACTTCAGAAAGCACAGAAAGAGAAGATATAGAGTACTGGGAAACAGAAATCTTAGGGGTGGGATTGACACCCTGAGTCTGTTATTGGGCTGATTCAGACAGCTCAGTGCTTGAAGCAATATAAGCGATACAAGATACATTGCTAAAATAAGTCTACAGAAACAGAGGGACTGACAATAAACTAGAGTAACCAGACTGCCAAAAAGTATTTCAAACCAGGCACATTTTGGGTTTTTTTGGAAACTGAGTGTCTTGACACAAAATACAGGGCAGGTTATTATGTAGTTGCTGGGGGTAAGAGAAGAGAAAAACTTTTGTGTTTAAGCTTACGTGGGAGACCCTTTGCTCCTGTATCAGCCTAGAAATGAATCTCCATTGACAGAAATTCCTCTTGGTGGAGAATCTGAGAAAGTAAAATTTCATATCCCTTTTCACTTAAAAACTCTGAAAAAAGCATTGTGAGTCAGAAAAACAACATTCTTAACGAATGTTAAGAATTCTTAAAAATGTATCTTGAACCTTCTGTACTACTGGGAAATGTCCAGGTAGAAGAGTAAGTCCAGACTTCTGTGTACATAGGAAGAAAACCATGTCAAAACAAAGCAATACATTACATTCTCAATCTGTACCTGCCTGTTCACCTCACAGTAACAACTAACCATGGACAGGCTGACACAGATCTCATAATAGAAGCTAGAATAATACCCATATGGGTATTAGTAAAGTTGTTTTCTGTAGGACTGGATGCTATTTGAGTACTAGGTAGTTGAGGTGAGACAAAAGAATCTGTGCCTAAAAGACCTCGCACATTTCCCACACCCATCAGGAGGCACCAGAACCAGATACTGAATTACCGGTGCCAATTTTGAGAGTATTCTAAAGTCATTATAGGATTGAGGAATTTTTTAAATGTAGGTCAAGAGGCTTTGTGACGAACCTTTGTAAATCTATATGAAAAGGAAACTTTCCCAAGATTTTAGCACTACTGTCCCTAGATGTTTACAAGCATGAGATGTTTTGAGATGACACATAGAATTTGATTTTGATAAATTCCTTGTAATAAGTGCTCTAAAGTCAAGAGAAATATAGTAGTAAAGGACTGTTGATGGAAAATAAAAGCAGCAGTGAGAGGATGAATGAACTGACATTGGAAAGCAGGCTAGATAAGTCCAAGGCAATTTAAAGGAATTAAAAGCGTATAGTAAACTTGACAAATGACTGATAGGAGAATCAGAAAAAAGGATTGGAGGTCAACACTAGGAGAAGACATGGCATTGTGGAAAGCTGGTAATATGGAGAATAATATGTCTGGTGAAACATGATAGAAGAAAGGCCTTTAGTTCTGTGACTTGATTTAGGTGTATGCTAAATCATTTTAATTTGATTAACGGCATCTGAGGAAGGGCAATAAAAATAGGGTTGTGTACAAGGGGTGAGAGAGGGGAGGAGTGCACAGAAAGCTTATAAAATGCACAGAATCAAGATTGAGAAGATTGTTTTCTGACATCTCAGGGACACCTCATCTCAAAACCAGCCTGTGTACTGCTGCATCTGTGGATGGAGCTCTGAGTATCAGAAGAGCTTGTAAAACCTGTGCAATTCAGAAAACTTAAAGGGAAGTCTAAGTCAGCATGAAGTGGCTGAGCAAGGCTCACAATGGAACTCAACTGAGATTATTATGGCAGCCAGTGAAGTTTAGAGAAGTCTGCAAAACTTTCAGGAGTCCCTTTGGGATTGCAGGCTGCCTGGAAATGTCCCCAGGGCCCCAGACCTGTGGGGAAGAGCTTTCCTAAGTGAAAAAAGGTAACAGTCCCCTGAGGGTATATGTTGTTTTCTTTAGCCTCTCCAAGGACTGGAAGCTATTCTGAGGTGATTGGCTATGGAGCTGAGTACTGTATCTTGACAAAAAAAAAAAAAAAAAAAAAAAAAATAGTATTCTTTATACTGCTGTCATGAAAGGAGTGTTTTAAAAATTCAGGAGTGTGGCACAAATAGAAGCAGATATCCAGACTGCTTGACTCCATGATCTATTTCAAACATACTTGACAGAGAGGCATGGTCTGAATGTTTTCAAGTTTTTTCCCCTAATAATTTTTGACGCTGTCACCTTATTTCTATAGCTGAGGTTAGCAGCTCATATGTTTCCATGAAAATGCTATAGATTTATGAAAGTGTCAGAAAAAAATCGATATAATTCAGTTTAAAAAGGCAATCAATCAAGAGACTTGAATCTATTGCAAATGGTGCTTCATTAGTTCCAGTGCTCAGGAAACTGTTCCCTGAAGCAATCTGCTAAATTTTAAAATACAAAGCATGCTATATTAAAAATGGAAGAAAACAAGGAAGACCGCACCGAACTGCAATTGGGCAGCTCCCTGAAAAGCCCTTGCCTTTTCATGTGCTAAATCCAACACAGCCAGAACAAAAAAGTTCGGTGTGGGTGAACTTGAGGTTACCCACGCTGGGATAAGAGAGACTGGGATGTTACCAGCACGACATGGTTGTTTTCCTTCTAAATCACCTCAGCTATTCATGAACCTGAAAGAAAACTCCTAGGGAGGGCTCATTTTTCAGATGTTCTGCAATTGTCACCTTTTAACTTTTATATGTTACATAGAAGTGTTCTACAGTAGAAAATATTTAGAAGAACAGCTTTTGAAGTGTGAGAACTAATCAATCAATTAAAAGTTGTTATGAAGATGAAAGCAATGCTGCCTGCCTTTCATGGTATCTTTGTGTAGCATCTAAAACTGAGAAGCTCAGATCTAACTAGTCTGAGACATAATAATTAGAATTTGTACTTGTTTATGGCTTAGCAGATGATGGGGAATCCTGCTGGACATACAGTCTGAAAGTAGTCCACTGAGGCCTTGGAATAAAGATGTGTTTGGAGAAACTGGCTTTGTATTCCATGATAAAAGCGGATTTTAGGCAACCAGCTCTTCATCCTAGTTCTGATGAACTGATCTGACATCCTTTTAAGGATGTTAAAGAAAGATTATTGAAGAATAAGAGAAATTATTTTCCCCCTCTACTCTGCTCTTATGAAACCCCCACTGCAGTGTTGTGTTCAGCTCTGGGGCTCCCAACATAAGAATGATGTGGACCTGCTTGAGCAAGTCCAGAGATCACAAGGACGAACAGGGACTGGAACACCTCCCCTGTGAGGACAAGTTGAGAGAGGTGGGATTGTTCAGTCTGAAGAAGAGAAGGCTCTAGGGGGAGCTTATAGTGGCCTTCTGGTACCTAAAGGGGGCTACAGGAAAGATGGGGAGGGACCCTTTATCAGGTAGTGTATGGATAGGATGAGGGGTAACAGTTTTAAACTGAAAGAGGGCAGATTTAGATTAGATGTGAGGAAGAAATCCTTCCCTGTGAGGGGGGTGAGGCCCTGGCACAGGTTGCCCAGAGAAGCTGTGGCTGCCCCCTCCCTGGCAGGGTTCAAGGCCAGGTTGGACGGGGCTTTGGGCAACCTGGGTGGTGGAAATGGATGATCTTTAAGGTCCCTTCCAACCCAAACCATTCTGTTATTCTATGAATTGGAAGCAAAGGATGTGTTTCAATGTAAATAAAGATTAAAGTCATACTTATTAAGTTTCTAAGTTGCTGGAAAATACAATAAGCACAAATAAGTGGATGATATACTTTTAGTATTAGGATTCGCTGCCTTTGGGGTAATTGCCTTTTAATGGTAAATTGGAAAAGAAAAAAACAACCCATGCATGCATGATTTCTGGTTTTTTGTTTTTTTTTTTTTTTTTTAGTACTAGCCACCTTGTCTATTGCCAAGATTTTCCTGCACAGATTATAAAAGGGAAAAATCCTAATTAATTTTATTTTTTTTTAATATTTGAATGCGATAGGATATGTATTTATTCAAGTTTAAAAAATATTTTGAAGAATAACAGCAAAAATAACTCTTCATAATCATATTTGCAAAGATAACTAATATGCACATACCTGTTTCTTTGAATCTGAAAAAACTGTCAATTAATACACAGCAGGGTTGGCTTTGTTCAAAAAATCTTTAAGTCAGAGTTTTAAGCAAATTCTAATTTTGGGATAGTTAATTTTTCAAGGGGCTTCACTTGCAAAAGCTTTTTAAGAATACATTCTGCTCTGTTCTGAAAGAACATCTTCAATGACATGCTTGCATGATACAGATGTTTCCTTGTGTGTACTTTGTGGAACCAGCTGATCTGCACCATTTATTTCACATTTTTGTATCTGATGGTACTAATAGATTTTTTACATCTCTAACTTGTTGGTGAGTATCTCCATTCATTTAGGGGTAATGTTCAAGAGCAGGTGTCTGTGAAATGTGGTGACCTGCAGCTGCATGAGTCACTGTGAATGCTGGGACCCTGAAAGGCAGCAGAGTTTGCAGAAACATATCCCATGCTGTATAAATGTATCTGCCAGAAAGCTAATTCTCTAGAGTGTATACTAAGAACACAATCCCATCAGTACAAACTGGAGCAGATCTCTCTCATCTGAAAAGTGGAATAAATCCTTTTTATGTGGTTCAGGTAGCTAATTAACTGTTGATCTAGAGAATACATAACATCAGTATTAATAGAACAGAGTGTAAATACTCAAAATAGTGTCCTCATTTCTTCAGCCCCATGTTTCCTCAAGGACTTCAGGATTCATCGTGTGGAGTTGAAAATATTATTTCTTCTATGGGTTTTCCGCAGCGAGGTTGACTGTTTTCATGTCTTCTCAAAATCTTGGAACTCTTTCAGAGTTGCCTATAGCATGATTTCCCATGTGCAGTTTGAATGGTGCATTCTCACTTGCTGCCTGTTGTCATTTCAAAAGCAGGGTATGAGGATAGTATATTAATTTCAAGTCTGCATGCCTAGCAGATTAACCAGGTTTGCCTCTTATCCTCAAATAGACAGTATTTTGAGTTTGTAATAACATCAGAGACTTTCAAATCAATCAGCTTGTTCAAGTACCTTAAATTATGCTGACTTACTGTGAAATGATCAGGTTAAGAAAGAAATGGTTGTTTCTTTTCTTAAATTCAAATGTCTTCAAAAAAAATTACCAAATGTGAGGTGCCATAAGCGAGGTTCTTGTTAAAGCAGCAGCAAGATGCCCATGATTTCTCTGATCTGGTGTGATCAAATATATCCCATCAAGAGGGTATACATCAAGACAGAAAACTATCAAGGGGTTTGACCATTCCAAAGGGAAGAAAGGCAAAGTGGGAATGAGTCACACATCATGCCTTACTTCTGCCTTATGATACTTTACACTTCACAAAAAAGTAACAGATTTTAGATAATGTCCTAGAAAAAGCCATAGTCTTTACTTTAGAAATTCCTATGTAATCGTGGATGAGTGTACACTATAAATCCCATTTAGGGAAGTCCTAGGAATATGGTCCTTTCCCTGGCATTAGTGAGAAGGGTCATTCAAATAGATCTTTCACCTTGAAGAATGCCTTAGGCTGGTCAGAGCAATGTAATAATGAGATCCAGTGCAAATAATTTCATCCTTGACACTACTTTACTATAATGAGAAAAGATGAGGTGGGTTTTTAAACATACTGAATTATAGGGATTTTTTTTTTTTCATTACAGTAAATTTTATTAATCTGTGGCTGCTCAAAGATTAGATCAAGAAGAAAATTAATATTATGGGATAAATGCATGCTCAAAAACCCAGGAAGTATTTGAATTTTTTAAGTTACTCTGAGATTCTGGCCATGTTTTTTCCTACTTGAATAGCTAGATGTTTGCATTTGGTCTGAGTCCAGTGGTTTGCTGTCATTGTTTTCTGGTCACAGAATTGTGAAATAGTTTATTATGGATGGACTGCTAGAGGCCAGCCCCTCACTCAAATCTGGGTTTACTTTGAATTTACATTATATTGTTCAAGGCTCTGTCTAACTGAACTTATTTCACTTGTGAAGAATTTTTCCTTGTATCTAACTGAAAATTCCTGTGCTGCAGCGGATGTCTATTGCTTTTTGCTTTGCTGAACTACCAATGTTTCACATTACCATGCTTTTATTGAGAATTCTGAAAATTTCTCAGAAGTTTTCTCCTATTCCCATTTGAACAAGGTATGCTCTTCCTGGGATTGTTAGGTACACTGAATATCTAGAGGGAACATTCAGTAATTGCTCAATAAGTAAGAAAAGACAGAATTTTATCTGTTTTCTTGCTCATCTAGACTGGGAAGTACCTCAGTAATTCTAGATTAACAGTCTTAATTTTGTACCACCACTCTTAGAAAAGAAAGAATCAAAGGAATTTTTAAAATTTCAATTTAAGTGTTAAGTTCTTACTACTTGCATTAGTCTGAACTGAGAGATAAGCACTTTTTATCTTTGGAAAATCTGCTAGATGAGGTATGAGCCTGGTCACCTGTGTTGTTTTGAAGGTCAGTGGTAGAAGTGGTGAAAGCCAGTAGTTTCATTTTTTTTCTATTGTTAAATTGTATTCCTGTCTGTCTTTGTTATTTGTAATAATCAGCTATTGTCTTATCTTGTCAATTTTCTGTTTAATAAATTCCCTCACTTTTTTTCATACCTCTCCTATTTTATCAAGAGCTATAATTGATAGGTCTATTATTTGTTACAAGCTCAACTTAGTCTTTTATCACGACAAAAACCTCAGCTTTTGCATAATTAAGTGCAAGGCATGGTTCTGAATTCCATTTCTGGTACAAACTATTCCTGTTACACAAGTCTCTGAGGATACACAAATCTCTTTTTCTGTGCATTACAAAAGCAGTGACTATTCTGTCTCTATTGACATTTTTGGCAATGCTGTATTAGGTTAATCTACTCCACTTTCTTTTCTTCCCTTCTCTAATCTCTGTTTCTGAACATTTTATCCGTGCTATTGAATAAAATTTTGTTGTAGTGACAGAGAAGGAATAGTCTAGTTTCTTAGACAAAGTGCAAACAGAATTTCTGTTAGTAATTAGAACCTGAAGGTTTCTTCTCATTCTCTAGAGAATATAGTAGAAATAGAATTATAAAAAAGAAAAGTTTAACAAACAATCATTCTTGTATGTCTCATGAGCTCAATAACTGTTATATAGATTTAAAGCCAGTCACCGGCAACATCTGTTTTTATAAATCCTGTAGTTGAGACAATGTCTGGATCTTTGTATTTGTAATATTTATAGAGATTACTTTACACATGTTCTGCTCTTCATGTGCATTTGTATCAGTATTGTTAGGACTGCAGAAGCATTATGTCCTCCCAAACTATACTTAACCATTGTAAACTAGAAACATGAGAGGACTTTCTAAGGATGCTTTGACCTAAATAAGACAGGAAAGGACTGAGGGGAAAAGGAAGAAAAATGTATCATCTTGCTTTTGGTGATAATCTGAGTCTTGGAAGTTTTAAAAAGAATACCTGATAATAAATAAAGGTGGCTGGGGAGGAAGAAATGCAGCACTCTTTTGAAGGGAAGAATTAATCTCTCTTTGCAGGGATTTCATAATGAAAGAATAAACACAGCATTCACACACTGCTTGTTATCTATTCTAATTTGCTGTGGGTTTTGGTTTTTTTTTTTTTTTTTTAATTTTTAAAATTTCTTATGAGGTTCAGCTGATGTTTTTTTGAGATTTGAATGAGATTAATGAACTGTAGTTACAGATGCTTTGCACGTCATGAGCTACTTAAATGCATAAAGAACTCCTTGAGCTTTTAATGTCTGCCTGTATTCTTCATGTGCTACTTCTGACACATTATAAAACGCTATCTGATTTAAACTAGCTGAGGGGAAGGTGGAGGTGGCAACTGAAGCTAAATAAATAAATTATATCTCAGCATATATCAGGATGCTCCACAAACCATTTAAGCACTTGTCCTATTCAGAGCATAAAAGCATGTATTAATGCTTGAAGTTCTACCCAACTAGGAACATTTTTATGATCAGGGAGATTTTGATTAAACTGACTACAGTGGCTTTGCACAGACGTAAACTGAAATTCAAGGTGTCTGTGTTACAGTTGCTTGGCAATGTACTTATACCAGAAAGAAATATATGTGATCTGCCTCACTGAAAATCTAGTACATTGTTTAATATTTATATATAATTGGCTTTTCATGCTGGAAAATATGATTACAGACAAAAGGGGACCATGTCTGTGGTAAGTTAATATTCACTGGTGATTGGAGAAAAAGCTGGTGTCACAGAAGATATTCTTGTATGCATAATATTTTCAAAAGTTAGACAGTCTTTTCCCTTTACAGGTCACTTTCATTATTTCAAATTATGTTTATCTGTAAGATTGGAAGATAATACTCAAAACGATTTAATCTGATAATTGATTTACCAATGTAGCAAAAATTTTTACTTCTTCAACACAATTCACTAGGCAGGGCCAAGGTAGCTTCCATACTTTTCATTGTCTATAACAAAACAAGGGTAGAAACTTCCTTGTTGATACTGAAAACATTTTAAAAACAAGGTTACTAAAAACAGTCCTGTGATTTTTAGTCATCTGGTTCCTTAAAACTTATGTAATCATTATTCTTGATTTTTCTTCATGTTTGCTTTAAGGTTCCTTGACTAGTGGATTAGAGCTTATAAGAGGCAAGTAAATGTTCTATATTGTAGACAGAAGGTTCTACTTTTCCTGGTAGCAAACGAGTTTCAATACTAATATTCTGAATATATTCTGAATAATATTCTGAAATAAGGTAGTTATTCATGATGCAAAAATATATTCCCATATACCCTATGCTCAACAAATTGCATATAAATGTAACTCCTGAGAGTAGAATCAAACTTTCTAAGCTTCTGAAAAACTTATCTTCTAGTCTGACTTGGAAATTCAGCCCTAAGCATATAATTGCTGGTTTATACTGGTCCACATAAAAATATACAGAAAAAGAAATCCAGTGCTCAGGGGTGTGGATAGACAGATAAAATAGAAACCGGAGATACTAAGAAAACTGGAGAATTAGTAGGAGCTTTGGATATCTGGTTCCAGGGCTTGCCTTTTTAGAGTATTCTACATGAATCTTTACCAAACTGTTCCTGCATCTTTAGTTCAGGAAGAATCTATGGGAAATTATTTTTGATCATATTGGGTATATATGTGAAATTGGTGGTCTTCTGAGGAGTCAAGTGCTCGATACTATCTCAGGAAATAAACACAATCAGGGCCAAAAAAGCTCAGTTTAATTTATGCCTTTACTTTTTTTTCAGCTGCTTTCAAGATGACTGATGCTGCAGAACAATTCATTTTGCTTTAATATAACTACTAAAATATATTAGTATTATGTATACATGTTCATATGTTGCTATATTATTGTTCGTGCTTTGGTCCATACAGATGTATTTTTAGTGATTCAGTAATTCTTGAGAGGAAAAAGTTCCTACCAGCAGAGTGCCCCCCAATCCATTTGAAGTCAAGACAGTAAGATCAGCAACACGTTGGACTCTCTCATCAAAAGAACAGTGGATTAATTAGATTTGAAAGGCATCTCAAATGTCTAAGGTTTCTCACTATTTCTTTGTCTTTTTCACAGTCCATGATGCTGTGACTTTATTATGACCACACTGCTTATTAGTATCTCCTTTGATATGTTTGATCTGTTGCTTTATACTTTGTGTAAGCAGCATATTAACCGCGTTTTGTAATAAGTTTACCTGAAAACTGAAAATGTAGCAGATCATCCACTCAAAGTTTCTGAGCTACAAACTATGAGATGATCTCATCTGAAAGGAAAAATTGAAAAGTATTCATTACTAATTTTATCCCCCTGCTTGCACTTTCTGATCTGTGGATTATGGTAAAAACAGGTTTTCAGAGGCACCTCCGTACCTCTACCCATAGTACAATGGAGTCCTATTTCTTGGGAGTTTCAAAGACTTAACCTTAGATTACAAAAGCTGCCTGGGGCCAAGTACTCTATTCCTTTTTCTCATAGCTGGATTGAATCTGGTTATTCTGAACTGTTTCCATTTATGCTTTTTGCTAGTGCCTCTCTGAATATTACTAATGATAGAAATATTTCTAATGATAGGAATATAATAATAAAAATAGTTTCTTTGAGAAACTTTATTTTCCAGTCTGATGTTCAAGTTATTTCTCTGTTGAACTATTTCTGATTTGCTGCTCTTAAATGTGCTGGTTTACTGGCAACTTGTTACTGAAGGTGAAATGATTCAATGAAATCAAGAGGAGAGAAAATGATTTCATGAGGATTATACGTTGTTCACCTACTAAGCATGGATGTAGTCCCCCAAGTTAGCCTCAAGCCTTTATTTTGGTGATTTGCTACTTCCTCGTAAGATGAGAGCTAACAGCAAAATCCAACCCAGCTTCAGTCTTACCTAAAGTAAATTTTCTGACAATGCATCTACTCAAATTGCACCTGAAATTCAGGTTGAACTGGCAATTTGGTATCAAGTCCCTTGTAAGTGTGGGCAATCTGTCAGCAGTATCCTAATGTTCAGTCTCAGTCACTTTTAATACTTCCAGCTCTGTAGTAAAGCAGAAAAAAATTATTAGGTTAGAGCTGCAAAGAAGAATTAACTGATTTTTGTCATGACTATTTTTATATTTACAACAGTAAAGACTGAATTAATACATTAGTATTTCCCTCATTTTTGGAAAGAATTTGTCCATCTTACTTTCCTGCTTTGACTTTCTGGTTTCAAGTCTGTCTGCACGTAGCAGATACACAGAACAGGACTTAAGTGTGAACCATTTCCTAGTACATATTTATGTTTGACCTGTAACACTGGAAGAAACATAATTACTAATAGTATAATATTGTATGGAATTGAAGTATAATTCATGTTACAGCTCACAGTTACATAAATGGGAGATGTGACAGAAGAGAGACTGTAATATTTACAATTGTGGGGAAAAAACTGCCTTTAAGTTATTTTGATTTTTCTAAAAGCATGCTTTTAATTTTTTTTTTTTCATATTTCATTTTATTGAAAAATTGATCACCCACACATTTATCGATAATGCATTTCCTTCCATGCAATAGCTGGTTTAGTTCTAGTCACCGTCACATGTGGATGATGCTAATTTTATTCAGTGCTGTTGCACCCATTTTACAAAGGAGAGTATGATGATCTCTAGTGATCTTTCTTTTCCCTTTTTAATGTAAATGTAGTTTCTTCTGCTTGGGTTTGTAGTGGTCCATTCATTTCACTTCTTCCCCCTGTGAGGTTCAAAAGCTTTTACTAGTTTGTCATTTGCATCAGGTAGCAGCTGGCATTGCTGATGTGTTCTCCCAAATGTGTACAGCAACGATGGGGCTAAAATGTGATAGCTCTATGCTCCGGTTGCTCTGCTTTTACAAAAATAACCCGGGTATGCTAAGCCTAGGTACCGTCAAATAAGTTTTCTTCGGTAGTTAAATAACAGAATAATACATTAGCATTTCTGTAAGACACTTGGTGATTTGTTTTCTTCTTGAAACTTCCTAATTTCCATATATCATCTTGTTCTTTTTCACTGAAATTAAAGTTGTGAAGAGACTGGAATTTATATTTCTGTCTTGCTGATGTGTTTATACATTTAGTATTACGTGCTTGTTCTTCTATCTGCTGGATATAACAAATAGTTTATTAGTTCAGTTCTGCTGATTTCTTTTTTGTTTGTGTGTTTCAAGGTATCTGAAAAATGATTCTGATTGTTGTGACAGTCCTTTGAGATCTCAGATTTATTCCAAAACAATCTGAATTCTGAAAGTCAGTCCATTTTTGCATTCCCCAAACTGAGTCATATCTGTGTATGGCTTGGGAGGAGAAGTTTAAAAGGTTTAGGAGGACAGAGACAAGCACACTGCGCAAAGAGGATAAGAGGTTCTGACATGACTCCTCTTTTGCTGCCAGATGCATCTATAGGTTTCAAGAGTTTCAGCATTTTAACTAGGGCTAATGCAGTCCCAGTTCATAAAAAGCAAAGCAATCTACAGCTGGTACGTGTTTATTATTGTGCCTCCGTAATATACAAATTCAACAAGAATCACACTTACTGACCCCTTCTCCCTATCTCTTCACTTCATGTTTCTCTCTTCCTGAGTTCCATTTTTTTTTCTTTCCTAGGCCCTTCCCATTTGAGTAGATTGTGCCAGTTATTAAGCTTATGAGCATTGTTAGGGTATTTTTGATTTGTATTTTTCCCCCCAGCTAACTTCATAGATAGTGCTGTGAGCCAGTCTTCAAAGCTACTGAACACTGATAGTTCCTTGTAGAACAGGGAAACAGCTGGGGAGTTCAGCACCCTTTGAAAATGTGGCTGCATGTTTATCTCTTCTATTTGATCAGCAGGCTTCTTATGTCAGGATTACACTGATATCAACTGGTAACATTAGCTTGGCTCTGAACACAGCACAACTCAATTAGCCAAATTTTACTTCCCTAGGCTCACCTGCCTCCATTTTTCTCTGTGCTTTCTGTGGATCAAACTCATCTCTTGGAATGAGTGAGCTAAAGAGCTGAGCTGGCTAAACCTCCACAGTAGTTTAATTCAGGATTTGATTATGATTTGCAGGACTTGGCAAAATGAGTAACAAACAAATAAATGAGCTTTTCCTGAAATGCTGTTCCCCTGAGTGACTTTTATCACCTCTCCCAAAGAAGGTGCAGAGATAAAGGAGCTGACTATAAATTCAAAATCTGAATTGTAAATAAATAATTTTAAAACCCCACGTATTCTGCTAACCCGTTTCCTTCCAAGAACTGACTTGCTTAAAGAGGAGGATATCCTATTTTATACAGCAAGGAGACCAACTGAGTAACAAAGTCATTTAATACTAAATTACAAGCAGTTTCTCTGTTTTGCTTTCTTTTTCAGCCAATTTTGGTCATATCCTGATTGGTCTGTAATTTAGAGAGTTGTCCTTAGGTATTCTTAGACACAGATGCAAAACATTTGCAAAAAGCCTATTTAAAATCTGTTTTCGTGAGTGTCTACAGTCTCCTGTCTGTAGAACAGAGAGTACTCCTGGGGCTGGCTAGCATCCTGGGTTGTTCATTATAGAGGGAGAGAGCCTCTGCAACATCAAAATGCAATTTTTTGCCAACTTTGTAAAAAAAGTTGCGGATCAGAAATATGCCTTCTAACCCTTCTGGAGCTTCTTTCAGTGCAAAGCCTCATTGGGGAAGTACAGCCTCCTGCAAAATAATGCTCAGGGTGACAAAGGCAGCAAAACAGCTCCTCTGCCAGGTGTGGTGGATATGAAGAGGCTGTCTGATGTCCCCGAGGTGCCTGTTTTCTCTAGCAGTCCCTTGGACTGGCAGAAGGGACACATTTTCTTATTTCTCTGACACTGGCTAGGTAAATGAACATGCAGCTTTGGGATTATAGCTAAAAGAAAGGAGTTATCAAAAATCTGGCCTGTGCCATATATGCCTTTGTCCTTAAGTCTCACTGAAAATTCTGTTCTTGTCATAAGACTTGGCTAGTTTTACCTGGATAATCCTTTGGCAAGGTGGAGGGCGAATGGCATTCATATTTTGCTGCTTGTTTTTAAAACAGCTAGCCAAATAATATTAGAAGTTCTGTTACAAAGAAGATGTATTTTACTTTAAAATGGCCAGACTGAGGAGAAATTGCAGAAATTAGCAGACTTGCAGGAGCTAAGGTATTTGGCAAACAGAGTTGTACCCTGCTGAGCATCTTCTGTGTCTGTTGTGAAGGCAGAGGGGCTCTGTATGGGAAAAGGGAAAGTGAGCGGCTCCTGGCTGACTTCAGACATCACAGGCCCAGGTGCACACTGGTCTTCTGATTCCTTGCCACTCCTGTCACAGCTAACACCCTCCTATCTCTTTTCCTTTGAATATCCTCCTTCTCAGCGTGCCAAGTGTGTCCCACGGGTGCGTGAGCAGGCCCAGTAGGACATTACTTATTTAGGAGGCAAAATAGGAGAGGAAGCATTGAGGTCTCCAGGCCCTCTGTAAGGCAAAGGCAGATCTGAACCTGAGCAGGTTTCACACTGTCTTATGTGCAGTGTATAAAAAAATTATATAAATAAATGAATAAAAGTTGAAGCTTTTTTCCTTATTTCCCCCCATTGCCCCTTTTCTCCGGATCTAAGATGAATCAGCAAAGAGAACGATGGTAGCCTTAGGCAAAGTGCTGCAGAGATGAGACTGTAAAGGAAGAAAAGAGAAGGCTGAAAACTTTCAGCACTGTCTGTCAGCCTTGGGCACCGAATATGAACCTAGCAGGTCTGGAAAGACTTCATCAGTGACTAACGGGTGTGTTCTCTGCAAACCTTTTATAATATCTGTTGCTAATTAAGTTTTGATAGTTAAATAAGCATGTGGGGCAATTGAATGTGCTTTTTGATATCTCTTATGTATTTGTACTGCCTGTATTTTTCCATGGATCACTTGCCTGTACTGTATTATAGCACTGGACAGGTTCAGCAGAGCTATTAAACAGTGGCCATGTGGGAACTGATATAACCCAACCCTTAGATACATTTTTCTCTTTAAAGAGACCTTATATGCAGGCAAGCCTCAGGGTGAGCTACGAAAACATTAGAAGTGGCTAAAGTAAGAAGTATTTCAAACTAATGCTGCTGTAATAAAATAATTATGTCTGGTATTGGTTGGCTTAGACCGCTGACTAAAACTGTGCTGCACCAAAATGCTGTGATAGCAGTATATCGAACAATACTGCCTTTGAAATAAACACACTTTGAAGCTTCTGAACCATATTCACTGGTATGTTACTCCCATTTATACTGATGTGAAATTAATTATAAGCAAGGCATTTATTGCAGTACAGTGGGAGAGGATGACTGTGGTTTAGGGTGTTTGTTTAAACAGGGCTAATATAACTTAATATTAGACTTATTAGTATGTCAGTGAGACCACAAATGTACCCCAGTTCTTCCCTGATGGAGATGAACACAAAGGAAAAATGTAATGGAAGTCTCTGAAAGAGTTCTTTTAGGTTTGAATGTACTAAAAAGGTGAGTTAGCGTGCCTTTTTTTTCCCCCCCCCCCCGGAGGTGCTGCTGCATTGCGATATGGACACTAGAAAGTTTTCCTCTTTTGTGCCAGATGCTCATACCTCAGCACCATCCTATTATCTCACTACAGTACCTCTGCCGTAATCTTTTCTGCTTTAAGTATGTCTGTCCCAACAAAACACCAAGAAGATAGGGTAAGAAAAGAAATACTTAGCTAAGTATAGGTAAAAAGATAATTAACATATAGTATCATATGGTAAAATAAAAATTATATATTTGCTCAGAGGCATAATATTTTTTTTTCTTAGTACCTGGGGTAGATGTCTAGTGTGAAATGTGAGATTTTAAAGATGGCATATTTAGTATAGTAATACTGTGCAACAGTAATTCATTGAACATTGGATATTGTTAAAAGGTAACAAAAAGGCAAGTAAAGCACAGAATCACTATAAACTCATTAAAAATTTGAATATTCATATGTTTCTTTTCACCTGATTATACCTGAAGAAACATAAATTCCCGCACCATGCACTCCCCCCAGAATAATCTTTGAAATAATTTTTGTTATATCTTCCTTCAATCCTACTCATTAGGTAGCCTAGGAAATATGTAAGTTGGTCCTGTTTCTTTTTTTTTTAAATCTTTGTTTCTTTGTACTTGCAAGCAGTTTTACTGGAATAGGGAAGGAAAACCTGTATTTTATACAGTAATAATATGACCTGGTAGATTCTCAAATGCAATACACGTGCAAATCAGAAGTGCTTCAAAAAATTTCAACTACTTTTAGGATTACATCTGGGAGAACAACATAAAGGAACGTGCACATAGTCACTGCACTTATTAGGAAATGTCTCAGAAACCTCCCCAGTGAAATGCAAATGAGTGTTAACTTCCCACTTCTAACTTCTTTCATTATAAATTCACAAATCTCCAGTCTGTTGTATGTTATGAATTTGTAAATTGAAACTCTGACCTTTTTAATTTAAAGAGGCAAAACCCACACAACAAAGCAAATCTTTATAGGGCTAGTAATTGGCATGTAGCATGTTGATGAAAATAAAAAGTATGACATGGTTTTTCTTTTCCTTCCAAGGAAAACCCTACTGTATTTTAAACATACTTTTTATTAATAATATCTAAAGTTGATGACTGCCAGAAATATCAGATGAGGCTATGGATATTAACTGGGGTTCTGCTGTAGGCTCAGATAAAATGTTTACAAGACACTCATATGGCTCAATTCCTTCTCTTCCTTAGCAAAGACATAGTAGCCTTTCTTTGCCTATCCAGATTTAAGTCAGCTGCTGAGATTGATGCCTGAGCTAGTTATTAGAACATTTCTGCTTTCATTCTCCAGAAGAACACCTTCAGGGAACATACTGACAACAGCAGGCATACAGTCTAGGACAGAATACAGGAGACACAGGTTCACATTGATAAAATGTGTTTTGGGCCAGGGTCTTGGACTAAACATAGCCTACACAGACCATTATTCATTGGTTGGAGTGAAAAGCCATGAAGTTTCCAACCCATTATATACAAGAGCATCTTTTTGTGAGGGTGTGAAAAAAAAACGTCATTTAAAAAAAACCCTCTGAGGTATTTACTTTCATATCATGGTAGAATAAGGATATTTTAGACTTGACTCACCTTAGGAAAAAAATTCTATTCCACCTCTAGATGCAGCATCAGATAAAGCCTCTGGGTTCTAGGCACTACCTTAGAACAGTTTTGATACTACTGATGGAAAAATGGAACACAGCATTTTAAAAAAAAATTTATTTAGGGAAACAACAGAATAGTAGACTTTTCCTGTGCACAGTAGTGTCTTTTGTGGATTATAATATCTAATTACAATATTCATTGACTAATTTATATACAGCTAACTACTGTGGAGTGAGTAGATATATAGTATTTATTTTGTTACCCACAGGAGATTTAATGATAATTGGATTATCTTCAGTTCAGTGACACATCTCTAAAGTAAACCAAGTAAAGGAATATCAGTCTCTTTAAAAATAATTTCCATGATGAAAGCTTATGAAGTGACCATTTAAACTAACTCAATATTACCTTGAGTTTTTACTCAAAATGTTGCACCTGAGATGAAATCCCCACTATCCAAGTACATGTAAAAAGAAGCTAGCTGTATAAATAAGTAAATGACAGATAAAAGTATGTTTTTCTAATATTTTCTGTTAAACAGGTCAGCACTGATTCTTTTTTCACTTGATTAATTTTATAACGGGTCTATTCTTCTGATCTTTGGTTCCTCCTGACTTAAACCAATGTGTTCTCAAAGGAGAACTGGAGCCAGTTTCTCTGGGTTGACAACCACTTGGAATGACTAGAGAACAAAATCTTAAGTTTCCTTTCATCTGTAGTGAGCTGATTAAATTTAATGTAGGGGTATTTCAGTTAATTACTTTGCAATTCAAAATACAAAAACATTTACATAAAGCATTTTCTAATTATGAAATACTCCATAGAATAAGTTTTATGCAGATATTAACTTACTGAAGATGTTAACAAGAATGCCCTTTTAGAGTGTCTAAAAGCTCAGTTCTGTAGTTAGCGTGGTTATGAAAAATGGTAAGTGTATAACATACACTTTAGAAACATTTTCTTAAAATGTCACAGGAGCATGAAACACTACAGGGCAAAGGCTGGTATATACTGCAGTCTTTACTTAATTTTATGCTTATGCCTTATGTAGTTCCACTGACTTCCAAGTACTTAGTATGGGGCTATCAGGATCTGGCTGCATACATCTAGAATGTGATGAAATGATGGGAGCCTGAGTTTCTGTTGTGTGTTTTATCTGCAAGAGCTATGGCAGCTCTAAGTGGCTACGATGCTGCTGACCACCCCTTTGCTTCTGCACCTAAGTGGAAAAGTTGAGATGGGATGAAAGGCAGTGGAAGATTTCTGTGTCAATAAATGTTTCCTCTCATTTGATAAAATCGAGGTATTTGGAAGTTGAAGCTTAGAGCCAAGCATACTTTTCTGCTTCCAATTTCCTTCCTCCCTCTTTGTGGTCATATCCTACAGCATGACAGCCAAATTTTCTTGTATTTTGGAATAAAGATGTGAGTAATTTTAGAGTAGGCTGGTGTAATAAAATGCACATGATCTAATCTGAACCAAGACTTTAGATTAAAATCCTTTTTTCATTCTCTTGACTGGTATGAGGCTGAAGGTTGAAAATAATTTTGTCTTCACAAAAAATCTGCATATACATCTGCATGTGTTTCACTAAGACTGGGATTTCATCCTACATATCTGCACTTAAGTGTTGAATCTTGTATTGTGGTTGGCAATATTTTCATTAGCTTTCATATAAGTAAGCTGAAAGAGTATCTCATGGTTTCATATGAGAATTCAAGTTGTGCATATGTTGTGGCTTGCTGATACATTAATGTTTTCCAGAATGGCTACTATACTCTTTCTTTAAATATGTTTTCTTTTCTGTTTCTATTTTCTTCCTGCTTTGACTTGACTTTAAAGTGCAAATTTTTAGGGTGCAACTAATACATTTCTCTGTACAGCATGTCACTGAGATCCTGTGATCAGTCTGTTGATTTTGCAGCTCCAAGAAACAGTCAGCTTAAGCTGCTACAGAAATAATTAGTAAAGGAGATAGCACTGGGAGTGGAGAAATGGAGGTCCAATAAAATTGGGTTAAATATGTGAGAAGAAAAAAAAAAAGAGTTATGTAAAGAAATTAAATCCATTTTCTGGGTAGATTACTTTCTCCTAATATGTGTTGCGTGCTGTAGTAAGTACACAGGCATTGAAATGATTGACATAGCATACAGAAGAGTATGTAATGATTAAGCAAATCAGAACTCATGTTAGCCAGAGTTCAGATTGTTATATATTATCTCACAGCACTTCTCTAGTGATGGGAGGGCTGGAGGATGTATGTGGAGAAAAGTGCATGGTCAAGCCTGTATTGGTATAAAAAAATGTTAATTCACTTGATATTCAGCTGCCTGAGTTCTGCTAATGATCCGTTAATTTAATGTGTTGTAACAGACAAATGTGCTATTCGTTTTAGTTTACTATTAATCAAATATGCCCTTTAATATCTTTACACCCTGGTGTTCTGATCGTTGTTGTAGGTGACGCAAATAGTATCTTCAAAATACTGGGAAAAGTGAAATGAATTCTGTTTCAATGCAAGTTAGCACCAAATACAGATGTTTACTACTTAACTGAGTTCTCTTAGAATATAAACTATTGCTTCTTATTATTCCCCCAGAGACAATTGTAGGGCACTACTTTGCTATTGCTGTACATACTATGAATAAAATGCTTACATACACTGAATTACTTAAATGTAGATCTCTGTTTCTGGAAACAAATATTTTCTGACTAAAGAAAAGTTCCTTTTAATAGATTTTGATAGGTAAAGTAGTACCTTTGAATATACAAGATTTCCATTTGAAAATCTCTTGTTATTGTGAGATTTTTGAGTTGAGTAATTTTTCTCTCTCCCAAAAGATTAGCTGAACTTGGAGCTAAAGATTTACATGTGTTCCTTGGCAGGGATGTGCTTTTTCCTGATTCCTAGTAGCAATTATGTAGTTTTGTGATGTGTTCTGGAATTAATGGGCATTAAACATACCATACACTCCATGATGTGTGTAGTTCAGTAGAGCTCAGCTTCTGGAACAACATCACCTGGGTTACAAGAAATAGTTTGAAAGGATGAATTCTGAATGTTCAAAAATCAGAAGGTCAGTAAGGAAGACTAAGAAATCCTTATGAAATCTGAGCCAAAGTGTGTATTTTAAAGTACATGCAAGTACAAATTAAAATAATAATTTTCATGGCACATTTGATTTGATTTTTGTCTTGGAGAGATCAAGTGAGTTTGGCTGATTTATGTTGTGGAAGACAACATTGAAGTGAAGGACAGGTATGTACTGCTAAGAGCGAATGAAGTGTAATGCTGGAGGATGCTTCATCTTGAATCTGCTTCCAACCCTTTACCTTGTCTAACAGCAGACAAGCTGGAAAGCTTCGCTGTTGTAAGTGAATGTACACACTGTAAATTCCTTATGTCAGGAATCCACTCTGTTTCTGTAAAATATTCTACATAGCAGTGAGTCTGTATTACAGAAACAGTAATAGAACCAGTAGAAGCAACTAGAAAACCCTCTTATTTTGGGTAAGAACCCATCAAGGAAATCTAAGGAAAATGAGGAGAAAACGACATGCCAACTGACAGAGCTTTTGATGTTTCACTGTTAAGAACCTGCCAAGCCATTTCGAACAGTGGAATAGAAGGGATGAAGAACCCTTGGAGATGCAGCATACTTTTAAGAGTAGGAGCAGTGCCACAAGTCTGGTTCTCCAAACTGCCAGAAATGCCATACAACTGTAAAGCTTCCTGTGTGTCAGGCAGTGAAGGAGGTTTATGCACCTAAGAGCTGTTGGACTGCTGTGTGGGAGAGAGAGATGTTAGCTCCAGCAGGAAATGGATATCAAAAGCCACACATCCCTGCTCTTTGGAGAGGTATATAGGTCAAATCATCAAGCCATCTGGGCATCAAATATGCGGTCAGAACTGTGGAAAGGGAGAAAAGAGGAGGCAGAAGGAGCCTAAATCCTTTGGGCCTGTGAGAGCCAGGGATGTATGTACCCTGATTATCAAAGTTTTCATGAGGTTCCTCTAATTGAAAAGTATATCAGAAAAGCCTAAAAGAGAACAGGCCAAGGGTTGAAATTCTCCTTGTTATAGGCAAGGCGTTGCAACATTGAAAACTTTCCCCAGTCTGTCCATTGGGAGAACAATCTTCCAATATCCGACAAGGGTGGATTTGTGCATCAGAATGGCACAAGGACAAAAGATTCTCATCCTCTCATTCTCATTATTTGTAGGGAAAATATGAAGTAAACAAGCTCTTGTAAAGAGTTCCATTCCCTATTGAATTTGTTAAGAGTTCTTCATGGAATTGGCATCTAAGTGCAAAACCAGGGACTAAAATTCACATAGACGGACTTAGCAACTTTAAGAAAAATTGTAACTTCACTTCCGAGTTTCTGTAGAAGAGCCTGGTCCTTTTTGATTAATTTAGAATTTTTCCTGTGGGTTTTTTTTTTTTTTTTTGTGGGACAGAAAGGCTAGCTGTACAAATGATTTTCCTATGCCTTTGATTAACATTTTAAAGAAATCGGGTTTATGCATACAGCAGTTCTTTGAAATATCAACTCAATAATATTAAAGATACAGCCTACACTAGAGGATATCTATAACAGTCGTTTAAGAACACTCTACATTTTTCTCTTTGACCTGCATACATTCAAATTAAAAAAGTATGGTATTTATACTATAAAAGAAGACTAACTGAAGGAACTATTTATGTATGTATATTTATAGGGAGTTTCATCTGACAGTGTAGTATAGCAAGCGAGGAAAAGGTAATGTCAAATTATATAAACAGAGTTCACCAGTTCTAAGCGCAAGGATGAACAAAGGGACTTTTTTATACAGTATGTGTGGATAAAGGCTTTGATTTTGTGTGTTGTGTGTGCCAGGGATAATGTTAGTTCTCCCCAGTCCTGTAGTGTTACCTTCCCCCAAAACACTGGTCCAAATGGAGAGAAAGACTATAGGACTCTAGCTGCCTCATGGATTTGATACAGACAGCAGAGTTGTGAATTCTGACTCTCCATAGACTCAAATGTTTCATGTGTCAGTGGAAATGGGAATCAACTGTGTCATTTAGAGTTTCCTCTGAGCTCTCAGAATACTAGGAAATCTCCTTTGGTCATGAGACTTCTATTTTCGGCGACTTTTCAGTGTTTCAGATAATAAAAAATGTATCTGCCAGTGTTTTCTGTAGGTCTCTTAGTGCAGGAATTGTGTACAGGTTTGAAAAAGGATATATAACTAAAATACTGGCTTAACAGGTGATACATATTCATAAGAATTACTCTTTCAAATTAATTCAAACTCAGAGGGATCCTGGAGTATCAACTGCAAATTCAAGCAAAGATACTATTGAATTGTAACAAAGCAAAATTTTAAAGAAGAGTATTTTTATGTTGGAAGTTGGACCTTGTGGAAGAAGGCTTGGTGCATTGTGAATAACTAATCAACAGAAGGTTTCATCTTCAAGGGCTGTTTCTCATTAGGTCTTTTCCTGTGTAAGCACTTATCGGCTGACCTCAAATAAAGCACTGCATCCTTTTGAAATAATAGCTTACTTGCAGGGCATTTTATCCCCAGGTGACTGATGTCATCACAAATGAATAAATCATGTATATTTACTTCTATTACAGTATTAAAAGTCATCTTTAAAAAGACAAGAAGGCTACTATTGTGCAGGAAGGGCTGTGTGGGAGAGAAGCTGAGACGGTAACTAAAAAAGATGAATAGTATGGCTACTAAAAACATCAGTATAAAAACAGTCATTCTCATAACATCATCATCTGTCCTTGTTGGCAGCAGTAAGAAAATTATTTGTGCTTACAAACATGAAGATTTTGAATGATAGAAAACAAACAAAAAAACCAAGTTTGGATGTGATGTTACCTGGCAGGTTTTAAGTGTCTCCTAAGTGCAACTTTTTTTAGGGAGTTGGAATAAAATTTTTTTTCAATTTTTGGGAATGGTTTGTCTGGTAATGCTGCAGTCACCTTTGTCTTTGTTTTGAGCTGACAGTAACAGAATAGATGGAAGAAGATAAGAAATGAAGAAAAAAAAAAAGCCAAATAATTGCTTCATGTCAAAAAGGATGGAAGTACTTACCACAGTAAAAGTTAGAAATACATCAAGGTTAGTTCTCTGGAAGCTAACACACTTGGTGCGCTTGGGACCTTGCACAGTTGTGAGCAGAAATAAGGGAACCAATACACTTATGAACTGAAAGAAATCTGAACTCAAAAGTCTGTTACTTCACAGATGTATAAAAAAGTTTGAGTGCTCATAGACCAACACAATCTATATATGGAGTGTGAATTTGGACAGCAAGTTAAATAACAGAATTATGCAAACCTTATTCTAAACCAGATGTTTAATACAGACTCAAATAGTTTGAATTACATATGTATTGGAGGGTAACAGAGTGAAACCTTAATCTAAGACACTTTTAGTGATTTTAGCCAAAATCATTGCATAACTACTAGGATTAACATTTTTGAAGGCAGTTTGATATTTTTCCCTTTACATGACCTTTTATTTTTCAAGCAGTATGACATTTTTTCCTAAGAGGAATAAAGCCTACAGCAATCTAGTTTTGGAAGCTGCTGTAAAGAATATAGTTGACTGAGAGAGTTTGCCTGAACTGTCTATGCTATAGGTGACAAAACTATGAATTATTTTTCTTATTGCACCTTGCCCTGTCTGTAGAATGGTTTGTGGCCTTCCTACCTGGAGACTGCAAGCAGTCTCTGAATAGCTAATGAATGTGATGCAGTGGTGTCTCAGGAACTGAATGGTATCATGGAAGGATGATCTGGGAAGTTACAGGCCTGTCAGCTTGATGTTGGTGCCCCGGAAGCTGATGGAGCAGCTCATCCTGAGTGCCATCACACAACACATGAGGGACAACCAGATGCTCAGGCCCAGTCAGCATGGGTTTATGAAAGGCAGGTCCTACCTGACAAACCTGATCTCCTATGACAGGGCGACCTGATTATTGGATGAGAGAAAGGCTGTGGAAGATGTTTACCTTGACTTTAGCAAGGCTTTTGACACCGTTTCCCACAGCATTCTCCTGGTGAAACTGACTGCTCATGGTTTGGATGGGCAGATGCTTCGATGGGTAAAAAACTGTCTGGCTGGCCGGGCCCAGAGAGTTGTGGTGAAGGGAGTTAAATCCAGCTGGCAGCCGGTCACGAGTGGTGTCCCCAGGGCTCGGTGTTGGGGCCACTCCTGTTTAACATCTTTATTGATGATCTGGATGAGGGGACCGAGTGCACCCTCAGTCAGTTTGCAGATGACACCCAGCTGGGTGGGAGTGTTGATCTGAGGGTAGGGAGGCTGCAGAGAGACCTGGACAGGCTGGAGCCATGGGCTGAGGCCAACTGCGTGAGCTTCACTAAGACCAAATGCCGGGGGCTGCCCTTGGGCCACAACAACCCCCAGCAGCGCTACAGGCTTGGGGAGGAGTGGCTGGAGAGCTGCCAGTCAGAGAGGGACTGGGGGGGTTGATTGACAGCCGGCTGAACAGGAGCCAGCAGTGTGCCCAGGTGGCCAGGAAGGCCAGTGGCATCCTGGCTTGTGTCAGCACTGGTGTGGCCAGCAGGGACAGGGGAGGGATCTGAGCCCTGTACTCGGCACTGGTGAGGCCGCACCTCGGTGACTGGGTTCAGTTTTGGGCCCCTCACCCCAAAAAGGCCATTGAATGACTTGAGCGTGTCCAGAGAAGGGCAACGGAGCTGGGGCAGGGTCTGGAGCACAGGTCTGCTGGGGAGCGGCTGAGGGAACTGGGGGGGTTTAGTCTGGAGAAGAGGAGGCTGAGGGGAGACCTACTGGACCTCTGCAACTCCCTGACCGGAGGGGGCAGAGAGGGGGGATGAGTCTCTGGAGTGAAGGCCCCAGCGCCAGGCCCCGAGGGAATGGCCTCAAGCTGCCCAGGGCAGGGTCAGGCTGGCTCTGAGGAAGGATTTCTGTGCAGAAGGGGCTGTTGGGAGTTGGAATGGGCTGCCCAGGGCAGGGGGGGAGTCCCCATCCCTGGAGGGGTTGAAGAGTCGGGCTGAGCCAGCGCTGAGGGATCTGGTGGAGTTGGGAACTTCAGTGTGAGGTTAATGGTTGGACTGGAGGAGCTTCAAGGTCCTTTCCAACTGAGATGATTCTGGGATTCTGTGATATGCACAGTACAGGCAGACAAGACTGGTCAGCACTGGGGAAGTTACAATACACAGATCTGTAGATGTAGCCATGGTCTGAGTGACAGTGACAGTCTCCCTTTCCTGCAGACTAGAAATGGTGACGGGCTGGCTGCATGGCCGAGAGCATGATGAATCTTCTGAGGGGACCTGAACAGTGGGAGAGTAGTCAGTGTGTAGGAGGGAGTGACTTCAGGGCGCTGTATCTCTGCAGCACCCCCAAACATGGTACTCAGCCTTAATGTACAGTTGAACACCTATAACTATTTCAGAAGAGAAGCTTATTAATCATAATTTTGTAGCTGAAAGTTTTCTACCTGCAAGCCTTCCACCTCACCGAGAAGGATGTAATTATGTTGGTAAAAATAGCAGCACTCTAAATCTTTCTCTTTGAAACAATTTTTGAACAGATACTTTAATTAGTGTTTTAACACAGATGCAAAGAAGCCAAGTTTATTCGCAACTTAGTTAACCAGAGCCAGCCTGTCATTATGCTAAGCATTATGTAATGTTAACAAAATAGAGCTGATGCCTACACATCTTATGCTAACTGATGCACTTTATAGAAATACAAATACCAATTTATGAAAGCAAACAACTGCAGCACAAACAAATTCCCACATTGCGATGCTGGCAAATAACAGCACAAGTATTTGTGAACTTGCAGAGCAGTTCAAATGTCAGCGCTTATCCACAGCAATATAAACACGTATGCAGGTGCCAGAATACAGCGCTGGAGTGGTGTATCCACCCATCTAACCTGTGGCCTGATTAGTCTGCCGTCATAGTTATCTGCAGATACACACTTGTGCAATCCAGACTACGTACTGCAGCTTAGAAACGAAACAATGATGTTCCTCCATGATTTCATGTCAGAAGGTAATTCCTGTATTATGTTATATTCGATTATAAAACCAGGGATTATTATCAGACATTATTATTCTGTGTGTGTCTTAAAGTGGATTCAGCCTTCAGTGGGTTTCAGGTTTAGAAACCTACCTTTTTGTTACCCACACACTCTTACATTACTTGGGTAGCACCTAAGAACAGGAAAAAAAGAACTAGAAATTAGCATATCTGCATGAAACTATTCTTAGTTTACTACTGGAAACTTGACTTTTTTTCCCTTTCTTTTGTTGTTGTTCCCTGAGATACTGTTGCCTTCACCCTTTTCTCATGACTTTTTGGTACGTTCTCACATTCTGTCAACTTTTGTACATCTGACTTCATATCTCTTGACTTGCTGATCATTATAATGTAATACATAGAAAAGGAAGGACTTTGAAGTTTTTTCTTACCTCTTAATGTGTTCCCACTGCACATAAGATAGAAGCAGCCAAAAATATTTCCACACCCAGTTGCTTTGTAGTGTTCGTGTGATTCTCAAGAGAAAAAAAAAAAATGTACTAGGTTCCCTTAGCCTTTTTAGAAAATGTAAGAAGATTTTTCCAGGAGAATCAGAAAATGGACAGTTTCTAAAAGACTGAACATGATGCTAAGGAGTCCAAGCATGGGCTACCCTGAATCTTGTTTCCAGACTACCTTCCTAATCTTTCTTCCTTTGCATATTATGGACTTGTTCTTCAATAATCCACTCAGGGTCACAGGTGGAATTCTGGTCCAATAAGACTTGGACCAACACTTCCTAAAATATTTTTTTTTCTGTCTCTTCTAGCTTATGTATATGCACACTTGGTCCTGTTACTTAAGTAAGGAGTTTGAAGATTATGTTGTTCCTCTATTTTGCAGTGCTGTGGAGAGCAAAAATAAAGGCATTTCTGCTGCTTCCTTCCACTCCCTGTGTAATAAAGATTGGTGATGTCAGAAGGTATAGAAAAGCTCATGAATAATTTGATTAAGGAACTGAATTTATGTATGGTCTGTGAATGTGCTGTATGAGTATTTGGGACCTGGATTTTAAAGATAGTGGTATAGCAGACATTGTGTTGTAGGTTCTGGTCTTCCCCCCTGCCATCAACTGGTGAATACAACTGTTAGATTTTGTTAGATTTCCTAGGACTTCTTATTAAGACTGCTAGTTACACTGATTTTTCAAGAACTGATTAATTTATCTAGCATGAAATCTTATTGGCACCTTACTTGTGATTACCACTTCTGGGAAAAAAAAAAAAAAAAAAAAAAAAAAATGTAGAAATGGAAGATGACAGAAGTTTTTCAGAAATGTTTAATTTCTGTTAAGAAAATCCTGTTAAAATCCAGTTACAAGCACTAGTGTCATCGGAGTTTAATAAACCAACAAATATAAATGATCATAGTATGGCAGTTAATGAGGGCTTCCTTTGGAAGACTTTGGATTTAGATAGCAAATCTGTGAGCATTTTACAGTTAATATACACAAATGCTTGGTGTGAGCAAGTCCTGAAATGTCATGATAGAGAATGCATTTGTTTTAGAGTTGGAGATTACCAGTTTACTTAGTCATCTGAATTACAAAGAGATTACCAGTTTACTTGGTGTTTGAATTAGAAACATAGATGCAGATGTTTCATGCAAACTTGCCAGTTTTGTAGTCACTGTTAAATTCATCACCGTTTAACAGACAGAAGTTCAATTTCCATTTAATTAACGTGCTGTGATACTTTGAGTCATTTCTTTTCCTTTACAAACATGTAATAAAATCTTTCTTAATAGTGACTATTTGTCTCAATTATATTGCTCAAGTTCTCACAATGGCTGAGTTTTCAGGAAACATTCTTTGATGTAACACTTTAGTTCTTTGTAACTGACTTTTTTTGGCATTTTGAGTCACTATTTCACTGTGTCTTAAAATAAAAGCAAAGCTTAAAAAAATCATAATTTTCTACCTGAAACAATATTGAAATGAAAGTACATGTAAGAAGGATCGAATTACAACATACAAAAATAGAATGGTATAAATCCTTCACTTTTAAAGAGATTTGTTTGGAATTGAGGTTTAATCAGATTGCACTGTGTTTGAGTTCAAACAGAGGAAAGCTCAGAGTATTAGCTTCGATCCTGTAAACCCTTTTTCCTGTGACAAGTTCTTCTTCACCTGAACCATCTTGACTGATGTCAATGGCTTGAGTTGTCATCTGCCTCAAACTGTATAGCACAATTCACAAGGAAATCAGTCTCTGAAATTTTGGCAGACTACATTATGGACATGTAATACACCTACATGGGTTTTCCCTCTCTACAAGACAGAGGGAAAAGTTTCTATGGCTGGTGCAATGACAGCAGAGACTGTGGCTGTTGGCTGTCTGTAAGGATTGCAGACGTTGATTCTCTTGTTTGTGGAGGTTTGCTATAAGGTGTATTCTATATGAGGTCTGATCAATGTATTTTTACCATGCGTATGTTTGAAGCTACTGCCTGGGTTCTCTGCAGCATGAAGGGGATTTCCAGGCTGAGAGCAGATGCTGTGGAAGTATCTTCAACTACTGTCTATGATAGTGGTTTGGGGAATGTCCGTTAAGGTAAGACCACAAAACCAAACCCAACAAAACACGCTTGGGGAATACAACACATCCAGACCTTCAGAATCATTCCAGAGAGACTGACAGATAGAAAAAGAGAGACACGACTGGGGAAAAAGCAGGTGCATGACAGAACTAGTCACAAATGCCAAGTATAAATAGGGACAGATTTGTTAAGAAGCAGTTATTGATTCTTGTGCTTTTCCCTTCTGCTTTGATTGATGCCTTCTATTCCCTCTTCCCACACACAATTATTCATTTCTTATTTTTCTTACAGCAGTGTTCCCATTTTCTTCTGTGCATAAAGCATGACCCCTCAGATTTCAGCAAGGCTTCCGCTTATCTTTCAGAACTGTCTTACCCCGCATTGCCTTCAAGTAATTAGCTGACTAAAATCAAGCACTCTGTATGGGTGTGTGGGTACAAAGTAAAGAAACATGAGACATGAATTGTATGTTTTATTCTTCATACATTACCTGTATCCTCTATGCATGTTCCTTCTAGATGCTCTCTATTCGGAATGAAAACAATCCAGGTAAAAAATCCAGTCAGAGATTGCTTAACTCTGATTAGAGCTGGGGGATAAATATATGGAGCAAAAAAGCAGTGAAAGTTAAGTTAAAAAATAGATTCAGATGGAAATTCTGAAAATGTGTTTTGTTCTTGTTTCTGTTTTTTGTTCTTTTGTTGAAATAAATAAATTTAGGTTCAATCTGAAGCTCCTTGTTCTATATGCAAAGCATGCAGCATGCATCTTTGGCTTGTTTTGCTCTCTTTAAATTTTATTCAATTAAAATACTATTTTGAAGTGGAAAGTGTATAATTCAGTCTGAAATGTTTTGGAAATTTCCTTCCCTGTATGTTCAATGAGATTATTCCATAATTTGAGTTTAATTTTTTTCAAGTGACAAATGCTCTTTATGTTCAAAAATTATATATGGTGTCAAAACACCCAAGGGTAGTAAAATAGGCAGTTTAAAAAACCCAAATAATGAACAGATTATAGACTAAGAACAATCCTAGTGTTCATGTAATATTGCTAGCATACTAGAACATAGTACAAATGCCTAAATGAGATTAATCACCCTGATGAACTGAAAAACTACTTTAACCTTTTTGAACAATGCATTTTGACATTTCCAAAATGAAACAAAAGCCAAGATTCCTACTGAAGCTGTCATAAAAATCAACAAGTTCTCAAGATGCATTTTTAGACGAATGTATTATATATTCTAGTTAGAAAACAGTGCTGTTGTTTTATCAGTCTTTTTGTTACTTGACTCTTCTGTTAAAGAGATTTTGGAACTTAGAGCATGAGCCTCGCTTATTTTTTAATTGATTTTTAGCCATGTATTTTCTTTGCATGCTTTTTCACCTTCAGTAATTGAAGTCCTGAGGTAGAGGACTATGTCACAGCAAAGACACAATTCTAATCTGAGGTTTAACTTCAGCTAGCACCACTACCCCACCAGAATGCGGTGGTATGATGGTTATAAAGAATAACTGTACATCAGTCCTGTAGATTTCATCCACAGTACTCTCCTTCCAGGAGAAGGGATTTTAGTCAGCAGGATGTGCACTGACTAGACATACATGTATTAGAGGAAGACATCTCCTGAGTGGTCACCGATCAGTTTGGAGTTTTATTGAGTATGTGGACACTTGTACTGCATTTCTGCACCACAGTTAGTCTCAGGTCCCCATATGACTTTACATGGAGAGAGATGGAATCTGTTTTTTTATTAATAAGGGAACTTAATGAAAATTCTGCATCTAAGAAGTGACTACTTATGCCATTTACAACTATCTACAGATGTTCAACTTACAACTGATAGTAACTTTCAACTATTCCTCTGTGAAAAAGAAACTATAGCTGCTTCCCTTTTTCTTTACTTTTTTTTTTTTTTTTTTTTTTTTTTTTTTTTTTTTTTTTTTTTTAAATCTCAATAATTTAATGTTGCAGTCAGATACAAGCAAGTTTGACAGAACATCACTGAGCATGATTCCATTCTCTGCTTTACTTGTCTAAAGCAGAAGACACTGCTGCAACAAATGCAGTCACGTTATTGCAAAACTGGTGTTGGAGCAGATTCAGACTGACAGAATAGAAACCCGCTGATCTGCTAAATCCCAAGGTGGTGTTGTACAGAGAGGAGAATGACATGTGGCTTTTCAGAGCTAAACCCAGATAATAAATCTCATATTGGTTAGATCTGGGCAGATGAATGAAAGTGGTTACAAAGTGAGCGCTAATTAAACAGACTGTCTGGTTTTCATCTCTGAAGAGATCAACTGCTAGTTCACATACATAAAGGAAATACTACATTTTTCTTCTGGTGGCTTTGATAGAAACAGTTTAAAAGAATACCCTCATTTTTTTAAGATTTCCCACAAGATTTCATTATATGACAAAACCCCAACAAGAAAACCAAAAACCCTGCTAGTCATGTCATGTATAATAAAGTGACGTACCAAGGAAGGCATTCTGGATCAGATGCAAAGTCCATTTTAATGAATTCAGTTTTTTTCCTTGACTTCTCTTAAGTCTCAGAAGCCCTTACTGAAGCAAGAACGTGAGCATACTAACTATTGTAGAAGATTTAAAATATTTCATATCTTTTTTTCTTCTCTCCTATTTCTTGTTAAACTTAGAGATGATTTTAGATGGGCCTATTACTCTTACTGAAGAAGGGGGTGTTGTAGGCCTGAAAAACTCTAAAATGTGAATGATTTTTCTATAGAAGCACAGTTTTGGAACTGTGAGATGAATTACTCAGTTTGGAAACTATTTATAATAGACCTCATGCCTTTCAAGGTATTTAATTTTTAAATATGATGGTACTGGAAAGTATTGTAAGTGTAGCAAGTGATTCATATGTCTGTCAGCAATGACTTAGGTCAGAGGCAGGGGAATGGCACTCTCACCATCATGTTGAGCCCTATTTTATACAGTAATTGTGAACTGTAATGAGAACAGTAAGGGGGGGGGGGCATTACCTCTGTACACTGCAGATTTGAATTTAGTATTGGAATTTTGTATTTGCTCCCTGCATGTAGATTTGTGAAAGGATGATAGAACCTTGGACAGAGAGAAAAGCTTTAAAAGTCATATGATAGAAAATCAAAGAGGTCAGTTGTTAAATTATTTCAAATCAACCAACCAGGTGTCTTGTCTCACCCACCCCCCAATTTACTTACATCTTGGGTATCTCAGAAGGAAAGAAATGACAAGTGGGCATCAGCAGAAAAAAACAGCAAGAAACAAAGGCTTGAAGCTAAAATAGAATCCATGTCTGCATGTTTAATTAAAAATGACTAGTGCCAATCAGAGATAACAAAGATTGATTAACCTTAGACTGTCATTTGAAGTGGTAGATCTATCTTTCAAATCAAAACACAACACAGTGTAAACGATGAGTATCAGTACCAGAACATCTGAATCTGGTTTGCATGAGATTTCGATCTATATCATCTGGCCTCAAAAGCTATTCAGCCCTGTTGTTATTAAGAGCTACAAGGAAATGATTGCTGCTAAAATAACTTGTTGCTCAAAAGACATCCCTTAATAATTTAAGAATTAGAATTATTTTGGTTTTGTATCAAAATATGCAAACAGGATAAATCTGCTGTTAAATAAACCTATTGTACCATCTGAACTAATCAAAGTTGTTTTTTTGCTCGTACCAGACATTTCAGGCACATCAGCTACACGTTGATACATGCCCCTGGAAACGCTATATTATTTGGGATAAATTTGATCTGAACTAGATAAATTCTATGTTAATTTAGTATTATGTACAAACTGCTATCTCAAGAGTGAATGTTTCATATTCATATAAGTTTTCACCAGAAGAGAGATAGCATAGTATAAGATAAGCCCAATGAAATACTTAAGTTTCTTTTGCTCTATCCCCAAAATGGGGTTAAAACCAATGTGTATATCTGGACTATATTCTGACTGTGGTTTGAATCTCCATTTTGTGTTTCAAACTACTAAGTTTCAAATACTAATAAGCTTGGGGTTTTTTGCTTGTAATATCAGGTCTAACTCAGTCTGTTGCATTTTTTTACTTGTCTTCCCTTTCCAGTATTTTTCCAAGTCAAAGGTATTCTAAAATTCTTTTAACCTCTTGATAATCAAGAAATTCTGTACTTGTAAAGACTTCCAAATTGACTTTTGTATTAAGGGGAACAGGCTAAAACAAGTAAATTCTTCCTGAATTCATGTAAAGAATCCAAAAGGTCAGAAACTGGCCCTCTGTACAGAGAGAATATGCCCTTTGCCTCCAGAATGAATCAAGCCTTTGAACCAAACACGCCCCATGGTTAACAGCAGAGAGCAAGAACTACTCAGTAAATTATGCTAATTATGCTTTAACTTGGAAGAAAGTAAATAGTTAACGCACACTTGGAATATACAAAATTAGTGCGGCCAGAGTTTTATGGCATAAATGATACAAATGTAAAGTCCCGTCTTTTCATTTGTTCCTTGGCATGGAGAAATGTTAAATTTCAGATTACTTGACCCCATCTGCCCCAGCTCTGTGATGTGAGCTCCTGGCACACAGCCCAGGATGACACAGGGATTTTTTTCCACTTTAACAGGTTATCCTGTTGACTCCAATACTTAAGTGCATCCTCAAGGGCATTGTTGAACTGGAGATATTTTTTACATTCTGTGAAAGTCAGTTGACAATAAAGACAATTTCTTAATGTGAATGTTCATTGAACACTTTAGTACTGTGAAGAGTGACAGTTGCCATTTCAAGACTTCAGAATGATTTCAGAAAACACAGAAAGGTTGCAACTGCAATTGAACCTCCACTCTGTCATCCTGTTTTTCAGTACCTTCCCTTACCAAAATAGTTTCCCAGCAGTACTGTGATCCACTTTTTTTCAGCAGGGAAAATTATTTATCGATATATTGTGTCAGGTTCCTACCAAATTTTTTTTTTATTCAGAAACCTACTGATTGTTTAGGTGTAATTTAATGCCTCCTTCTGCAAGTAGTTTGTCATCATAATTAGATGAACTTAACAAAACCGTACCCTTCATACTTTTTACTATTTCCTTGCTTTTTTAGAAAAAAACAAAACAGCAAGAAAGCACAATACATGAACCTCAGAATATGTTTTACAGCGTTTAAAAAGCTGTCAATTTAGCTCCATCCTTAGTGTCTAGAAATGTCGCATGTATTATATTCTTAGTCCTGAGTTCTTAACTATTTTTTTCACCATATCACCGACTGTTCTTAGGTGGCACTGAGTGTTACATGTGTAATTTCTAACTTACTTTCCCAAGTTAAATTTAAATCATGGCACTCTTTTGCTTATATAATGGATTCCCAAATACTTGTCTTCTGATAATTACATGCCAAATTCTTGTCCTGTTGCCTCCTTTCCCCATACCCCTGTATTCAGCCTCTGCCATCGTGAGAGATGTCATCATTTTAAAGATACTATGTCCCAAATTGGAATACTAAGGTCATTCTACTTAGAACCATAAAATCACAGGATGGTTTGGGTTGGAATGGACTTCTGTAGTTAACATTTAATTGCTCTTTATTTTTTTATTACTGCAGCAGGAGATTCTCTCTGCCTTTCTGCTTGTTGCATGCAACATGCCTCTTGTCATCCCTAACAAGTTCCCACATCCTGTATTTTATATATATATATGTATACACACACACACACACATATATATATATATATATAAATAAACATCAGTCATGATATTTGCTGTGGTGTTGGAAGAAGTTAACAAAATTTCTGTACTGGGAAGACTGAAAATGGGCAATAGAATTTTACATCCATAAGATATTAGTGATGATAAAGATACCAAGTTATACAGTACTGTGTGATGAATGATGGTCACGGTCCAGATCAAATGATCTAACACTTGTTTTTTGTGAAAAATGAGTGACTGACTCAGTCTGAAGAGATCTTGTTGGAAAAATGTTGGCATAGTTCATATGTGAAAATATGGCCCAATGCACAGAAAATGATTATAAATCTGTTTTTCGTTTCATAGTTTTTATTGCTATTTTTTAATGTGTGATAGGAAATTAAAAATCAAAATAAAAGTATGTTCTTCTGCATGGGTTAGACAAATCAAAGTAAAGCTGTAACAGATTTATTCAGATGTTTCTGAACTGAAAGAAAACTGTACAATGGTAGGATGTATATACTTTTTTCTTTTTTTTCTAAATGGAGCTGTCACTATGTTTAAAGTATAAAGAAGGGAGACAAATGTTTTGTAAGTGATAACAGAAGAAAATTTAAGGTCAGATTTAAACTTCCACATTAGTTGTCCAATAGTCAGGGAGGCAGTTTACATTTTTTTAAATATAGACAAAGTTTTCTCTCAGGAATTATTTCTTTGTAGGATTACACAATCAAATATATTGTACCCTTTCTCTGTGCCTATCATTTAGAGGTATACTGTCAATGTGTAAAGAAAAGTTCACCAAGTTCTGTGACCTTCACTGGATACTATTAAAAAATTGTCTCCTGTTATCTTGTTCATTTGGACTTTTGTGTGTCCTAGAAGAAAAAAAGATTTTACTTCTTTCAGAATTAGGTGGGAAAAATACATAACAAATCAATTCAAAAAGAAGAATATCATCCCAGAAAATAAATGCTCAGAGAGCGTCTGCTGTGTAGGACATGTATTGTATAATAATGTAACATTAAAATAACTATGCTGTGAGACAGGAATGCATGGTCAAATGCTGAGCTTTGATTACAGTGAGTTTCTCTTAAATACATACAACTAGACAAACATATTTTAACACATTTTGCTTAGATTTTCACTACTGATCTATAACGTTGTTTCATTTTCTTTTAATGACCAGGAGCTTCTGCAGTGTGCCTTTTTAAATTCAGTTTGTGTGCTGCAAAATTCTGAGACAGGTGCACAAATGTCATTCAGGTACTTTTCTTTTATAGGAATTACATTTCTCTCTTTTATGCGCTGTAGCAGAAATGTCTGCCATAAGCACATAGGTACTTAGGTTTTTAAAGGGAACAAGAATTACAATAATAATACTGATACTTTTCATTTGCATAGATTTGAAAACATTTCCCAAAGGTATTTTTAAATTATCATATCTGTTTTTTCAATAAGGAAAATAAGGCATTGGAGAGACAACAGGAATGGCCTAAAAGCAAACATGAATCTGTTATTTCAAAAAAAGAAAAGAAAATAGTAAGATTCAAGAGCTTGAATTACATAAATTTTCACATCTACACTGAAGTCAGTTGTATCTACTTCTACTGACTGAAAAGATAATACTGACCTCCAGAGTCTTGGTGCAAGCTCCACTTTCCCCTTTGTCTTTTTTTTTTTTTTAATAACGATAATACAGTCCCCTCACACTCTATCTGTAAACTCACTAGCTTTTAAACTGCTCTCAAAGTTTTTTGTGGTTGTTTATTCTCTCTGAGTAAGGATTTCTGGTGTTTGATATTGTCCTTTGGCAGGAAGCTAAGAGCTGCATTAAAAAAAAAAAAAAAAAAAAAAAAAAAAGTGAACAGAGCTGAAACTTTTGTTTAAATGATGAAGCAAGGACCAAAGTGGCAAGGTTTCATAGATACAACACCCCTCTCCAGATGTGTCCCAATGTGGATTGCCTATGCTGGACTCGTATTTGCTTTTGTTTTGCAGCAGATGCAATTACATAGTCATAATTTCATTCCAGCATTCTCCCTTTTATCAAGGAAACTATAGACAATATAGAAAAGTGTTTTACATGTGGGTCTGACTGTGTAAACTGGTTTGTTGGGGGAGAAGAAGAGGCTTCATAGGTTTGGAATTTGTAAATAGGTATAATGAGGTTGCAGCTCATCCACTCAGCACCTCTTAGAAAGGATGCCTAGTTTTATGTATTTTACATATACAGTGCAAAGAAACAGACTGTTGTCTCCACTTTTGCAAAGCATCTAGGAAAAGAGTCCTTTAATGCAGATCTGCTGCAACTGTGAGACTGATTAAATTATTTTCTAGAATCCATACCAAGGAATGACACATGTCCATGGATGGGCAGTGCTAGAAGATGGGAAAGGCTGTCACTCTATGCCTGTTTGACTGTTTTTTTTCTGTTATTACCATTGCTTCTTAATGTCATTACTTTGCCTGGACACGTGGCACCTTCTCTCCCTGCTTTGTAGGGCTGAGGTTCAATAGAGGAGTGACTGAAATGAGTCAGGAGTACTTTATGGCTGTGCTAATCCTTTTGTCAAAAGTGCTCTGCCACAGTCTTGCTTCCTGCTTTGACAGTTCTTACCCACTTGGTTCCTTGCCTTCTGCTTTGGGGTATTTTGCTAACACTTGTTTCTTCCTTGGTGGTAACAGATACTAATTTCTTTCAGTTGGCGGTACTCCTGCAGCAGATGATGCAGACAGGTGTGCATACCTTTCCTGGGCACCCTTCAGAGAACCACATATATAATTTATTTGAGGAAGAAGAGTATATTAAAAACTTTTTATGGGAAAAAAAATCATATCCTGGGTGTTTTACCTGCTAGAAAACTTGCACTCGACCATGTGAAATGAGTGTGGTTGGACCTGTCTCTCTCAAACAGCTAAATGCAGCAGTGGGGAACACTCAGTGGCCAACCTGCCAGTGAAAATCCTCTTACAGCTGCTGTCTCAGGTCTTCTTTCTCACTGAAGTTCAAGGTCTATTTAAGGATCTCTGACCCTGTATCTAAGTCTCTGCTCTCTGATTGTTTCTAGCTGCCCACTCTCAGTTATAAGAAGCTGTTAGGGCAGTTTCTCCTTTTTAATCTTTTATTAAGAACCAGCAAGACTGGCTTCTCCTAACCTTTCTGCTTCTTGGTTCTATCTGCCAAACATCAGCCCAACTCCCTCAGTGAGTCTTGGATCCAGTATGAGAAATCATGGAAATAGTTGGTTGGGATAACTTTCTTTTGGATGCTTTCCCTGGAGCTTCTTTTATCTCAAGTCTTAGATGGATGTCTAAGTACAGGCAAAAAAACTTAAAAGTGAAGGTTACTGCATTTTGCCGTAATAATTCTGTCCATAGTTTTGTCTGTCCCCATTAACATCCCGCAGCCTACAATAGTATTGCTGAAATGTTTGAGGTTTCTTAAGACATCGCTCCAAAGTGACACTCTAATGAAGGATTGTTCCTCTGGGACTACTGGGGTGCATTATTCCCCAAGGGATAGCTTTTCTAAAGCTTTGCAAGAACATGGAAGGGTTAAGCTTGTGTCACTCAACCTAGTGCTGATCATCTATCTCTCTCTATGTAACTGCACACTTAATTACTTCACAAAGGCTTTAACTTGGCTCTTTGCTCATCTGTCCTGTTGACGTCAGTAGGGACTTGGCTGTAGGCTGCTGGGAGCAGACAGTCCCACCTCTATATGCTGGAGCACTGACCGTAACTAAGAGTGGAAACCGCGCTCTCACCTGAAGCAATTTACTGACCGTGATTTAGTTTCTGGAGGCAGGGCTAAAAATCAGCAGTTGTAGCAAGAGTCCCTGCACTGTCCTGTGATGCAACTGCCAGAGCATGCTCATTTTCTCACAGTGCCACTTGGTAATCATTTGAAAATAAACCCTATAGGAGACCTTTTGGATATAAGAATTATAATTTTGCAAAACAGCAATCACTATAAGCATTACCCTTTAGCTACTGACAGCAAAGTTCAAAAATCTCATCGTGAGCTGGTTTCACAGCAGCTGATAAAGGTTAATAAAATGGAGGTTTAAAAGGCAATGTTTCTAAATTTTTTATGCTCAGAAAGGGCGATTCTCATTATTTTAGGTTGATTCAGCCCACATGTTCCATTCACATTCAAACTGTATGACTCTCACCTCCCTTCTTGCATTACATGGAACTGTAAACTGCAGGCCTTGCTGCTGTTACAGCTGACACAGAGAAGATTGCACTTTCTGAAGTGAACTGGTGTCTGTAAATATCAGTACAAGGTAAGATTTGTGCGGTGACCTCTAGAGAATGGAACACCTGCTCCACTGAATTATTGATGTGAATTTATAATCGTGTCCTGTACAATATTTCTAAGGGGAATTATTAACTGACTAGAGTATTAAGATTTTGTAGCTTACCTTTATTACCTTTCTGTGTCACTGGACATACTAATCTCTGGTGTAAGTCAATGACAGGAGGATTTTACTCAGTTTTCCAAAATTCTTTGGTTTAAATTGGCTGTGCTCTTTAGAGTTACTGCTAGTTTTGTGCCAGTTTGAGTGAAAGAATATATGTGCCTTTTGTCCTGTTTCTCATTAGTGATGAGAAAGGGGTTATGAATTTTTGCAGGGTGTGGCAATTTTATATGTTTCTCAGATGTGTACTTTGTAATTATTCTATGCTTTCATGGAAAAAGATGTATGTAAATATCTTGAATTTATGACACTATGCCAAGTTCCACTGATGTAAGACCAAAATAATGGCTTATTGAATTGGCTCATTATATTAAAAATCCAGTCCCTCTCTTTTCTTCTCCACTGTTGGTAGAGAGAAGCCTGACCTGAATTACTAATCTGAAGACAGGTTCATAGCTGTTTTTTTTTAATAGTGGGCCATATCTGAGCTCCAAGGTGCTAATAAAGTTTAAGGTAAAAATATTGATATTCCTGGTCTTAAATTCAGGAAAAATGAAACTTCTGGTTTTGATTTTGTCCATTGTACTTATAAAAGTTTCATATGTGAAACAAGACTGTAAATAACAGGCTTTAAGCTCAAATCAATGCTATGAAGTGATTGTTAATACTGACTTCACAGTTGGTAAGATACATGAGGCTATTTCAGTTTTCAATCAAGTTCCACTTGAGATGCCTTGATTAATATTTGTGTCAGAACAGAACTAGAACAGGAGCAAAACAGGATGTTGGATGGACTGTGGTATCTGTGCGGTTCTGTCATGCACTATAATTATCATGTATTAATTATATATATTCTATGGTTCATCCAAATCCACCAACCTCTGCTAAAGCAATGTCCCAGATCTCAAGTAGTCTGATTTGCCCTTTTGAGAGTCTACAGGTGTCCAGCTTATTATGAAAAAAATGCAGCCTGGCTGTTTTGTTGGAATGAACTCTTTCTCATGCTGGGTTTGGAATAATCAGTGCACTTCCCAAGAAATAAGATTGGTATAGGACTGTAGACTAGGTGGAGTAACTCAGCTGTCAGAGGTGGTTGAACTGGCAATTCAGTTCTCTAGGATTTTCTTGAAATCACCACGACACACTTTGTTCTGCAGATTTTATGAGAAAACAACAAAGATTTGCATCTGAATAATGTCTTCCATCTGTGCCCTCTAGACTACTGAAAATGGCTGGCTGTAAAGTTATTGGTGTGTACAATATACGAGATGAATACAGATAGACAGAGATTAAGCAACTTGCTCAAGGCTGTATAGTGAGTGAAAAGAGCCTTGTAGAAAGCCTAGTGTACTGACTTTTGACCTGCAGTCTTACCAGTAGACTGTACTGCTCTGACATAGTATTGATGAAAATAAATTAATCTTTTTATTTTATATCTTTTTTAAAAGTTTTAAATAAAGTATGAGGTACTGACTGAGCTTGACCAAATTGAGAAGTTAATAAATACAGAGATTTTTTTTAATATACAGCAACTTGATATCTATCTTAATAAGATTAAAATAAACAATAAAACTGTCAGATACTGTCACCAATAGCACGTGACATCTCAGGTATAATAGTAGCAAAATTTAATAATAATAAAATGCAGTCAAAGCACTCTGGCAATGAATAAATGCTCTTGCCCATAACAATTTTAAAGAAAATTTACATTTTTAAGACCAGCTCCTTTATTATTTAGGCCTGTTTGCAGTAGCATAGCAGGAGGAGCTGACATTTCAAATAATTGCTGTTGTAACAAAGAATATAAGCATTTATCACAATATGCCAATTAAGCTTTGAAGGCTATTCAGCACATTTAATGAAGGCTGAAGATAATCACCCTAGTACTGCATTATAATGTGCTGCACATCCTTGCCCCAAATACTGTTTTGATCTTTAAGATCCTTTTTCTTAAGTGCAATGGTTTTGATTTTACCAAACTTGGGGATTTTTGATGCATAAATTAGGTATCTAATCATGCAGATCAGTTCACGCTTGGAGACAAACATGCGTACAATCAGCAGTAGTCAAAAGTGGGAAACTACTACCGCATCATTGTATAATTTGAATGATTTACGTGTTGGTATGATGGCACATATACATGCTGCTTTTTCTGATGCTGCCTTGCTGAGTGCAAAGCTTAATGACATTTGATCTTTTCAATTTATAGTCTCTCACATATCGTTTATGTTTGCTATCAAAAGGATAATCTGTAAAGCGAATGTTCTGTTGATCTGAATTGGCAGAAACATTTTTCAATCTGCCAATTTTTCCATTTAAATGAAAAAGAATTAAATTTATTAGCCTATAACTTTCTTTTTCCGTTAATGGTGAGTTTACCGTTCTACTTAGCATTTGCTCAAACAGTGGAGTTGCTCTTTAGGATCAGAAAGTGGAAGAGTGAAACATTTGCATCTGTTTTGAGCCTGCTGTCACAGAAGAACTATGTATCAGGTTGACTCTTGGTTATGGCTTATCAGAACAAGAGTAAGACATTGCTGATACCAAGGCAGGAGTTTATCTCATTTCAGGTGCATGCCAAAAGCCAAGTGTAGTGGATCCAACTAGGAATGGACTGTATATTTTGTTGAGGAGTATATATGATATGTAATAATCTAGTCTAATAATATGTAATAATCTAATAATAAAACGTATGATATGTATAATCATAATACATATGAATAACTGTATATTTTGTTGAGGAGTAGAGGGCAGATGAACATATCGCTAGCCACACATTGTTCTCTCGGACGCTGTACAAAAACTGTCATGCCTTAACTACAGTTCCTCATTTAAGCCGAAATTGTTATAGCTGTCAGACATGAAGTTTCAGTTTGTTTATAGACTCTCAGCCACTGTGGTCCCACTGAAGATCTACTGTTGCCTTGAATGACACTGTCATGTTTTACTGTATCAGTACATTAATGTTTGTCATGAGTGGTTTGTAATGTGAATGTTTTTCTTTATGATTTTTTTCTGACAAGACATCTCTATAGTCCACTGCTTCTTACATATACCAGTTAAATAAACGAAATGGAAGGTTTGCTGGGAATAAGGCAACTAAAGGTTAATAATATGTTTGTAAATTAATTCCTCAGAGAAGAGTGTATTTCATAATACTGCACGACATACAGTCTAATGCTAAAAACAAGTGGGGAAATGACACTTTTTTCTTGAATTTCTTTCTTAACAAAAAGCCCTATTGGAAGACTGCTAACAGAGGAAGCAAAGACTTTACCTAGAACTAAGATGGATCCTCCAGCAGAGTGTTTCTATATATGGAGAAGCCATTTTTTTGTTTTTAATGAAATGTCAGGGATGTTTTCTGTCATGAATAATAATCTTAAAGCAAAGAGGGAGAAGTATTAACATCTACAAATTAAGAGCTAGATTCTGCAGGTGCGAAGCACTGATGAATGATGCTAAGTGGCCCCAGATTTTGTTTCTTGTTTGCACCAGTAACTGTCTACCACTGTCCTGCAAAACAACTTATCTGGCTTTGCTTATATATACTGTAATATATGCACTTCTTTATTTCCAGAAGCAGCGAGTGAAATTGCCCACACATTTCTACTTCCCCTCCCTTGCATCTACTATGATTTTTCCACTGGTTTATGCTTTTGTATTTCCATTTGAGACTGAATAGATATACTCTTTAAGTTTTTCCAACTACATTCAGGCACCTCAAGTGACCTTTTTCACTTGTGATTGATTACATATATTTAAATTAAAATTAACCTCTGGATTGTGAGATGTTGGATTAAACTCAACCTTGTTGAAAATAGTTGTAGTTCTATTTAAGTAAATTTAAAGAGCAGTTGGATTTTCTCTGGTTTTGTGTGTTCTTGACCAAAAGCTTGAATTTGACCTGATACCCAATGCAAACAGGAATGACTGTGGTCTATGGTTCAAATAAAAAGTCTGGTACAGCTCTCACTGGCTGTGACAGGACTTTATCCACAGTGCTGCTTTTTTTCACATGTGGTCAGAAGGTGGATGAGGCATGAGGTATTATGAAAAAAATAACAGAACCTCTGCTAGACTGCAAAGAAATGCAAAGTTCAATTTGACTAGGACATGAGGGTATTTCAAAAGCAATGTTATAAATCCTTTTTTAAAAGGACAAAAATGTTGTAAATTCCAAAGTGGAATATGGAGGTCTTGCTGAAATGTAATCATAGATAACTGCAAACATCCATAAGTAAACATGAATAAGCCCTACAGTAGAAGCAGGTTACACGTTTCGTTATCTGGTATAACTCAAATAATAACCTGACTGGTTTTGTTAGAAAGTGTGAGAGAGGACTGATCCCCATTTAAATTTTAAGCTGCTGAATCTGAAAATCTCCAGATACACGGTTGTAGAAAAGGTAATAGCATTTAAATATGTAAAACCCTGGAGTTCTTATAGAGAGGTGGCCTGACAACCAGAAAGCAGTAGGCTAGTGCCCAGAGGGGCTGTAAGAGAAGATTCTGTGGTGACTCGACACACTTTCCACTGTTAGTGTTTAGACAATTATAAACACTGATAGCTTCATAGCACCAGAAACATTATCACCCTAAAGAGACCCACAGTCACATGCTGTGAGTTGAGAGCCTACAATGATATGACAAAAAATTACCAAAAGTTGCACTTTTCCCGTAAAACACAGGTTGTGGTGTCTTTACATAGAAGATTCTGTTTTAAAGATTAGGATATGAATTCCTAGGAAATCATACCTTAAATCGAAAACTCAGTGTTTTTATTTATTTAGGCTAACCCTTCACAAGTTCAGAAAAAAAATAATTCATATCTTCTTATTTTGCATGTCATTCAGTGGGGTGTTTTGCCAATTGACGGGGTCAACAGCAAGGACGCTGACACTAAGTTAAAAATATAAGCTTAATTTACTTTAGTTTAAAGCAGCAGAGAGAAAAAGCAAGGTAATGCACCTGATCATTACCACATAAAGTTAGCTATAGTAAGTAAGAAAGATACATCACCAGTTGTCCTCATATTTTACCATCATCCAGATCTGAGCTTCAGCTGGGGAGCCCCGTCACAGTGAAGGATCAGAGAACCTCTCCTGGTAGTTGGGGAGTCCTACACAGTGCATCCACTCGTAGGTGAGGTCTCCATCTTTGCTGTGAGAGGGTCCCGCTTTTATACAGTTGTGAGCGACTGCACTGTCACACGAGTGTCTCAAAGCTTGCCTGTGTCTGTGCAGAACTCCAGGAGAAGCTGCTGCGGCCTGTGAATTGCTCTGGGGGTGCTGCCCAGAGAAGCGGGGTGTGTTGAAGGACGCCCCCCCACTGCCTTGCGGTGGCATTGTCCGGACTCTTCAGACCAGCCCCAAGGGGCAGAGGTGTGCTGGGCTGGCCCCGTCCTGGAGCCGCCTGTGTCCCGGTTGTGTCCCCAGACCCCTGCCTGCATTGCTGAGGCACTGACAAGGGGCAAACCTCCCTGCCCTGAAGCCAGATGCAGCCAAACCTGTGGGACCAGAGGAAAAACCCCTAAAGGCGAGCAGATGTGCTGATCAGCGGATACGGTGACCTTAAGCAGGCAGCAGAACATTTTGCTGGGTGTGCATCCACCATCGAAGCCAGACCCGTGTGCACCCACCGCCCAAGAACTGGAGGCTGAGGACCAACGGGACGCCGCTGGGTCCCTGGTGGTGACTGTTCTTGCAGTCCCATCCCGCATCCTTGCTTTATTTCTGCCTTTTCCTTCCATTCTGTCCTATCGCTACCCCTCTTCACCTTTCTAATAATAAAAACCTATTTTGGGCATACCACATTTGACCTTGCTTGTGTCTTAATCTCTCTCTTGGGATCATATCAGAACCTTCCCCAACAATGGATCAGGACAACAGTCTAACAAAAAATCATATAAAAAAAGGGGCATGGAAATATCTGGTAGATTGGCTTCACTTCACTTGGGTGTATCCTGGATCTGGCCAGGATCACAGGAGCATGGAAGGAGTTACTGCTTTTCTAGGAAACATCTGGCTTAGGGTCCAAAAATATATGTTCCTTAATTTATAGTTTTCAGAAGATACTACCATGGTCATATTTCATGCTGATATGATGCTGCTTAGGAGGTTCACTCAGAAGGCAACTTTGGTTCAAGGCCTACGGTTCAGGCATTTTTATGTCATGGGGTAATATCAAACATTTCTGAAATACTGTCCATTTAAGAAGCATAATATTGTGACACAGCTGGCAGGTTAACTGTCCTGTGTTGTGTGCTTTGGGCTCAGCCAGGGAGAAATCTTCAGAAGTTCTGATCACTCAAATCACTAGTAAAATACCATACAGATACTATAATTCATTTTCAAAACAAGGTTATGCAAAGTAACCAATATTAAACAAATGCTTCAGTGATTACAATAAAGAACAGCGTATATTTTAGAGGTATTTTATAATTTTTTTTGTTACTCACACCTCGGACTCTGTCACCCCTTGTCGAGGTAGATGTGTGTCCTATCAAAGTAGATTCTGGAGTTGCTTTTTTGGTGCATGTTTTACATTTTTTCAGTTTTAAAAAAAGTAACTTTTATGAGGGTAAGAAGCAAACTCCTTAAAAAATATATCTAAAACATATTACCAGTTCCATCTACATAAATATTTAAACAGGTATTCTTGAAAATGACATAAGTCCTTGCTAGGATATAACAACTCTTACTAAGGCATGGAGGCTTCTTGTATGAACAGCCTTTAGAGCTTTTAAGAAATGCTAGGTATGTACCAGGAAAATTATCTTTTTGCCTTAAGATCTGGAAGCTAAACTTGCATTTAGGGACCTTTTTAAAGCACTTTAAATTGATATCACATGTCTGATCTGATCCAAACTACTTTGTAGTGAGGCAAGTTAGTAACAGAGAACAACAATCATATCTGTAACAATCTGAGCCATTTTCGAGAAAAATCAGTCTGTCATTTGAAAGTCAAACAAAATCTAAGTTTCCCTCTCTAATTATGAAGCGCAGGGGTAAAAGCCTATCAGATATTAGGGTTACAGATGAAAGCTATCCATAATTAAGTCATTATTTATTTAACCCATCTGCTCAGTGTTCCAAGTGCACTTGGGTTGAGTCATTCATCTGAAACTTATTTTAAAACATCAAAAAAAATTACTTTGCTTGAAGCAAAGCAATATATATCAGAATGTTTTATATATAAAATCTCTTTCAATGTAATTTTCTCTGCCTCTAGGAAAAGAAAAATTCTGTCTTTTAAAAAAGTTCGTGTATAGGGGCCAAGTGTCTCAATGTGTCCATATAACCAGATCAAGAAATGGATATGAAAAAATATGCTTACCCAGTGGCAGTAGGAGGTAACACACTGACAAAAGGCTCCATTTTAATGGTTTCTTCATAGGACCTACATTGCTTCCTACAATTGCCTGTTTCACTCACACTGAGGTGTGGAAGAACTGTGTTCCTGGCACAAGTGGCATAGTGAGGTGCTCAAAATCCATAGGAAGAATCTAAGTCTTTTCACCTTTTTTTTTTTTTTTTTTTTTTTTTTTTTTTTCATTTCTTCTGTCATTAGGTATGCAGGGCAGGTAAACGTGATGTACCTATGCCTTGAAATTTCATCCCATTCTCCTGTTTGCTATCATCCTTGAGAGAACACTCCAGATATTATTCCTGTAGACTGCTACATTTATTCATCTTGGACAGGAGTTTTTTCCCCTTCCTGTTTGGTGATCAGCCTCAACTTCTAGCCTGCAGTAATGAAAAGTTATAGGGAGAAAAAGATGTGCATAAAGAAGTGTAGGACTGGAGATTAAACTCCGTATTGCAATTCATGTTATGCTAATGAGGCACATAAGATCATTCAGAGCATGGTAATGCAGTGATATTACCAAGAAACCTACATAATTTACTATGGGGAGCCTTTACTTAATACATCAAATTTCAGCAAGAAACTTAATAAAAAGAAGCTTAATACACAAATACCACCAAGAAGATAATGCAGCATTTGATCAGACTAATATATAAACACCACTGTGAAAACTAATTTCCAGCAAGTTACTTGAGAATCAAAATATACATACTGGTTATTGTTACTGCTGAAACAATAGCTTAATAACTAAGGATACTAGAAGAAGCATAATAAACATTTCCTATTATTTATATTCCCCAGTTGCCTATAGTGGCAATATAACTTAATATTTGATTGAATGGTCTGGATATGAAAGCTATTTCCCTTGCAAAGTAATCCTTGCACTCAGCTGAAGTACAGCAAGAAGTGTTACCATGGTACTGTTATGAGGTTTATCCCACGATATTTTTCCATCAATTTTATTGATGCTTCCAGTTTTAAAGCCATTCAGTTTCACTGAATAATAGATATCTATTGTGCTATAACATGTTTTGACTTCTGTCCCATCAAGTGTCAAAAGAACATCATTCATTTGTTCTATCAAGATTAATGTTACTTAGCATTATGAGAGAGTTTAATATCTCTTTAAAAATCTGGGATGTCCATTTGAAACAGAGATGTCATCATGTCTTTTATTGGTATTTTCCCCAAAGTCTTTCAAAACCACGTCAGAAAAAGGGTAGGAAGAGAAAGTGAAAAGACATAAGTGAGGTGATAGCTACCTGATTTAAGAGTTCTGACTCACTGGCTGGGGTCCATGTTTCTCTTCTGCTTTATGTCTGGAGGCAGTGACGTTGCATGTGAAAATATAGTTGATATGGAGTGTCACCTGTGTAAATTGTTTCAGAGAAGTGCAGAACTGTACCTGATTATTACTGTATTTCTGTGAGTATTAAGCAGACTATATTAGTGTGGTTGTGGTTTAGCCCCAGTCAGCAACTAATGACCACATTCGGCTCACTTTCTCCCCCCTGGTGGGATGGGGTGGAGAATCAGAAGGGTAAAAGTGAGAAAATATGTGGGTTGAGATAAAGACAGTTTAACAGGTAAAGCAAAAGCTGTGCACATAAGCAAAGCGAAACAAGGAATGCATTCACCACTTCCCATCTGCAGGCAGGGGTTCGGAAAGCAGGGCTCTATCACGTGTAACAGTGACTTGGGAAGACAAACACCATCACTCCAAATGTCCACCCTGTCCTCCTTCTTCCCCCATTTTTTTATTGCTGAGCATGATGTCATATGACATGGAATATCCCTTTGGTCAGTTGGGGTCAGCTGTCCCAGCTCTGTTCCCTCCCAACCTCTTGTTCACCCCCAGCCTGCTCACTGGTGGGGTGAGGAGCAGAAGAGACCTTGACTCTGTGTAAGCGCTGCTCAGCAGTAGCAGAAACATCCCTGTGTTATCAACACTGTTTTCAGCACAAACCCAAAACATAGCCTCATGCTAGCTACTATGAAAAAAAATCACTCTATACCAGCCAAAAACAGCACAGTGGGTCAGCTAAATTTCCTCTGGCAATTTTTTTTTTTTTCCTCCTGTGTTTTTATCTCAGTAAACTTCTAAAACCAAAATTAAGTGAAGATTCAAAAACGTGCTAGTTGGTTTCTGTCAGGCCAGCTGAGAATACAGACTTCTGGGGCCTATGGATTTAGTCAGTCCTACTGTCCCTCAGCTGAAGACGGGAGTGCTGTAAACAAATCCTGACTTCACAGCAGGCTACGCTGAAAACTGTAAGAACCTGACTATAATTCATGGATCTTAATGATTTGGATGTTCCTGCTGAAGATCTGGAATGCTCTGGGAGCTTTGGCTCAGGATTTCTTCCATCCACATAAAAATTGGGATTCATCAACTCCATATTCTGGGGCTCTTATTTCAGCCATTGCTTCTGAAGCTTGAACATTTCCAAATCTTCAACAATCTACTAGGTCTGACAGGGAGCCAGAAACCGTGGGGTCAGATGAAATATATTTTTTTGTCTTAAAGCCTTCTAGCTACCCTAATCTCATTTCTCCCAACAAAATCAGTGTGTCCTTTCAGAAAGACTCCACTTTCAGAGCGATTTTCTAGACTAGGTGATCACAACTTGCATGTGCAGGAGCAAAGGAGCCTCCAGCATGGAGGCCAGTCAAGTAGAGATGCTGGAAAGGAGATGTAACACTGAGCCATGCTGCAAAATTCAGTAAGGCATTAAATTTGGAAAATTAAGGCTGTGTTTGCTGGGCTGCCACCTAGCAAAGATGTAACTGGGTCAGAGATAGTATCAAGTATTTTCCCCCCTTGTCTTTTAAAGATCAGGATTACTTTTGTTTCTTCTACTGTTATACTGGAGGTAAGTATTAAATGGACAAAATATCATCAGCTACATTTAAAAAAAACCCAAAACCAAAACCAAAAACTGTAGCACAAAGTAATCCAGAACAAATCTGACCTGAAAACTGTAACTTTTCTACATACTTCTACTAAATTGCCTCCATGTCTCTAGAATTGGTGGAGTGCTGCCTGTTATCTTCATCTCCTCCTCTGACATGCTTATGTCCCAGCCCAGCCTGCAACAGCCAACAGGTTTTAGAGTGGAGATCCACGGGACATCTGACATGGCCAGTACTGGGCTGGGTGCTTGAAACACAAGGTCTGGATGTCAGTCATGTAATTTCTGTTGTCCTGTTTTCATTGGATATTATTCCAAATGAAGACAATCTGAGTGATGCATGCATTATCCAGACAACTTTTTTTTTTAAAAAAAAATAAAAATCTTTAGTTTCTTTCCCCTAATTTTCAGTCAGTTTTGGAAAAGTAAAACAGTTGGTCAATATTGAAATGTGATGTCATATGTCAACTTATTTCTCCGTATCAGTAAAACACTGATATCGTATTCCTTAGCCTATTTCTAATCCCCTGTGTGAGAAATGTAACACCTCATGACTTTATTCAGCATCATTATTATTCCAATCACAGGAATTTTTTTCCAGTACTGTATGCATAGAAAATTATTTGTTTATTTTTAGGTTTGTAAGTAAAAACTGATTCAGGAAAAAAAAATTTCTCTTTCCAACAGTCTGCTAGTTTGAGTCTCTAAGTATACTTTACAATGGGTAACATGAAATAAAGCTGAACTAATTTATGCTAAGCTGATCCATCAGTGATCGTCTCAGAAAACTATGATGGGTCTGATTTTGATCCCTAATTATACTAGATTAAGTAAAAATTATTCCATAAAGGTCACTTTCATAAAAGAGCTATCAGCCACAATGTAAAGCAGTTGTTATAAAACAGGAGGTAAAACTAAGTGAGATACTAAATGAGATCTACAAACTAATCTGCCATTTGAAGGTCCTTTACATTAGTACTTACATAATCAGAACATATTATCATTTTTTGAGTATATAGAGTGCTGAAAATTATTTATTTTTATTCTGTGGGGTTTTTTTATCAAAACACGTAAGTAAAAGCACATAATTGACATCTCATATGATACATACTGCATCTTCTAGACAACCTAACATTACACAAAAAAAGCCATTTTAATGAAAATGATCAATATTAGTTAAACAGCCTGAGAATTCAGACAAATTTATTCAGGCTCCTTTTAAAAATAAATGACAAAATGTGTTTCCACTCATTTATTTCTGTGTTGATAACTATTTACACAGCACAAGCGGACAGAAGATGATATGAACTGTATTTCTCAGTGTCCACAATATCTAGATATTTAACAGTGCATTTAAAAAAAAACCCAAGAAACCCTAAAACCCCAAAATGTCACCCACTCACAGAGAAAACAGTTTTTCATAAGTATCACTTGTCATCAAGAACAAATTTTGTCCAATTCTGCTCCCATGATTATATCTCACTGGACAGAGTTTGTCTTTATAAGAGATGAGGTAGAAATTCCTGCTTTCCAGCTCTGCAATGTGAAACGTGAAGTCTAGACATAGGGCTATCTCACTCAAAGGTCACCTCACACAAGTTTCTCCAGCTGAGGGAGGTATACATGCCACTACTTCACTCTCCTGCGCCGTGCAGTGAAGTCCTGAGGATGTTCCCGCAGCCTTTCTGTAGCTGACTCTCCATGTGCTGGCTGCAGCCGGTCAGCCCCAGGCATCACCCACTCACCAGCTGTAGCAGCTGCTGCCATGTCCCTGCCACCTCACATCCCTGTGCTTTAGAAGGGCCCTTCTCCGGTTGCTGTCTGCTACTGTAATCTCTTCTGTGTCACTCAGCCCCGGTTGGTGACATACAAGAAGTCTCACATACTGGAAGAGGAGGAGTTCAGTGATCTGGCTGCTAATGCACTCCTGTTGGCAGATCCTTTGGGTATAGTTCCAAATCCACTGAAGCTAACGGAAAAAAGTCTTTGACTCACTGAGTTTGAATCAAGTCCATACACTCCTGCTGATAAATTTCATAAGATCTGGCTCTGTGTGGAGTTAAGTATCCAACAGATAGTTTCAAAACTGTATTTAAATTAACCCTCTTAGTCCAGAGAAGCATCTTACACTTTATAGCTTCATAGGGCTTTGCACTGAAAAGGGATTTAACAGGTTGAATTGTGCCCAGGCCCTCACCTTTGCCTGGTTATCACACTCCCACAAGAGTACCCATCAATTAAAGGTCAGATCTGAACTAAGTCAGAGGATCATGCAGAAGAAAAGTAGCAGCAGGCTAGGGCATAATGATGTCCCACTGTATGGAACAATAATTGCTATCAATAGCAAGGCTTCTCCTGTCAGAAGAGTAGTATCTTTTTGCTTGAGTAGGTGGATTATAACATGTTGCTATAAATGAAATAATTCAGCAGACTCAGGTGAACAGAATTTTGGTCTATTTTCAATGTTTAACATTACTTTTTTTGTCATACAAGATGCTGGACATTTAGTCATATCTTAAATTAGTTCTGGATGTTTGGTTCTGCTTCAGTCTTCTCTTTGCCAGGGGTTTTCTTTCTTCTTATACATTTTCACTTAATCTTACATACGGTTCTTCTTTGCTTGTTTGTGTTTCCCCTCCACATGCTAATCAGTCTGCCAGGCCAATCTCAGTCTCCCCAGGGCCAACATGCTTTTAGCTGCACTCCGTAACCTCTGCCCTGTGGCTTTCTCAGTATTTTTTAGATGTCTTGCTTTGACTCTGTGTTGCACTCTCTTCAAGAAACCTGTTTGAATATGGAGAAAAAGGCATGCAATGAGGCATCAATAAAGGGACAAAGATCAGGTACCTTGAGGAGGTAGAACATCAATAAAAAAGAAGGAACGAATGCCTCTGAGGAAGATAAAGCAGCATGGTTCACAGCTCTGGAGAATGCTAAGTAGGCATGAAATGTTTGTAAGGTAAATAATAGTCTAAGATCAAAAAAAGAAAACAAAAGCTCATGAAGCATAGTATCAAACAGAATTTAAATAAATCATTAGCAGGAAAAGCTCTTTCTTGAACTATAGGACACTAAACAGCATTTAATTAAAAATGTGTGTTTGATCTTCTCATGTGACTACTTTTGTAGTATATTGCCATTTATTTTGGTGGTACTGAGGCCAGAAGGCCTAATGTCCTGGGCTCAACAAGATTTAAATAACAAAACTTGTGCTGAGGTCAGTGAAAAAACTTCGATTTACCTCAGTGGAACTATCAACTTGTCTGTTCTTGGATCTGAAAAGCAATTTTTAACTTGACACCTGCAGTTTTATCTCACTTTCTCTCTCACTTAGCATTGTAGCCGGTAAGCACAGGACCTGGAGCTGTGCATAATGCCCTGCGATGGGAATCCTTGACCCCTTTCGTAGCCAGGCCTGCTTTTGAATGGACAGAGGACTGTGCAAAAAACAGGAAATCTTGGCCATGGGGTATGTTTGCATTGGCTTCAACAGGAGCAAAAATAAAGTAGCTCATATTAATGTACAGCTGGACAAATAGCAGCTGAATAACTTTTTCTCTTTTCAGAAATATGTGGTGGTTTTAAAAACAGAAGTACATAATTTTCCCTTCACATTTGCTGTTCAAGATTGTTATGAAATGCATAATATTAAGTAGGCCAAAGTTCTTTACATATGTCATTACTGTTTGCCAACATTAAATCAGAAGAGCATCAACCATGTATTACCTATGGGATGCTCCTAATTTATATTACCAAAGCATTCAGTTGATGTTTTAGGTACCAGCTGTAAGAACTGCCTTTTATACAGAAAACTTTTTTGATAAAGATTTAGTTCTATTGATAAAGATTTAGTTCTAGAACTTAGCTAGCATCTTACAGATGAGAGTAAAAAAGTAACTATAAAGAAAAATGTACTAATGTTTGTTCGACAAAGTCAAGTAAGTGATTTAGCGATTGGTAAGACCGATATAAATCACTACAGACTGTTTTCAGCAAGCTTCTGAAAGTGAATCTGCAGTCCTGTTTAACATAGCCAGGCCTGCCCAGAGCACTTGCCTTACATAAATCAATTCTGTTCATACCCCAGCTGCTATGAAATGTAAGTCTTGATTCTCAGATTGTCAAATCCCTTACTTGAGGGAAGAAGAGCTGAGAACTGTGGAGAAGACATTTCACAGCATCAGCACAGAACCCCTGGTTTGTAAAACCCTTAGTGGAGAGAACAAGTCTTCCACTATCAGCTTTTCTATGCATGAAGTGTACTTGGTGCTGATGACACTATAAAAAAGGTAGTGTTATGTCCTCAGTGAGACATGGGTACATTTTTATGAGGCTTTTCATTAATTTTGTGCGTAATATTAAAAAAAAAAAGAATGCCTAAATGTAGATAGGCAACACTGGTACTCTTGAAACTGAAGCTACCAGACTTCAAATTGTATTTTTATGGCATATCTCCCTTTTTTTTTTTTTTTTTTTTTTTTTTTT
>NW_020799100.1:1438321-1506085 GCF_003259725.1 Athene cunicularia
ATCTGATGGGGGGTGTAAGGAAGAAGGACCCAGGCTCCTCTCAGTGGTGCCCAGTGAGAGGACAAGAGGCAATGGGCACAAACTGAAACACCTGAAATTCTTTGTGAGCATAAGAAAACTCTTTTTTTTTACTGTGAGGGAAGTTAAACACTGGAACAGGTCATCGAGAGAGGTTGTAGTTTCCATCCTCAGAGCCACTCAAAACCCACGGCCCTGGGTAGCAGCCTGCTGTGAGTGACTCTGCTTGAGCAGGGCAGAGTTGGACTAGGTGGTCTCCAGTGGTGGCTTCCAACATCAACCAATCTGTGATTCTGTGATATGTTTTCCTGGACATGTTTCCTCTATCTGGACCATAGTATTGGCTCAGGGATGATCCCAATCCATGCCTTGTGGTACCTAGATATTGTGAAATCTTACTGGAAAACTGTCCTGAATGCATAGTTTGGAGCCCTCTTTTCCTCTATATTTCTTTTCACGTTACTTTTGCATTGTAGTAGGCTTATGCCTTTTTCTTCTCTAGTGCTTCTGTCTAGTGAAATGACTTTTTTTTCCCCTAAGACTTGTCTGTTTGGAAGGGATGTCAAAAAAGTTGCAGAAACCAAGGCGAGTATTAAAAAAAAGTCTCTGGAGGTGAGATATGCTGTGTATATCCTCCCAGTCAAGTAAAAAATCACCACTCAGGTGCCTAAATCAACTAATTAATCTGTACTACATTAAGTATGATAATGAAAAACTAATCATAGCTTATTGGCCTAAAAACAAATGCAAGTGAGTGAGAGAATTTTTCAAGGCTGGCTGGCAGCCCCAATCCAGCATTCTCCAAGAGTCTGCTGGAGGTACAGAGCAGAACTGAGCAGTGACTGGATGTAAGAACCAATTCATTAGGGGTTCTTTTGCCATTTTCAAAGGCAATGAAAACATTATCAGCCTTCTCTTGGTAATTAATTAAAGATTGTCAGTCTTCATGGAACATTTATGTAAGCTTTTGTCCATTTCTGGCTTTGTGTGACATTCATGGGTTCCTCAAATATTCCTATAAGCATGTATTCATATAAACATGCTTCACAGATGAAAAATCACAGTACTGAATGATACTTATTTATCTGGAATATTGACAAATTTCAGTCTCTGTTGAACTGCATTTTTACAGCTTTAGACAAGACTAGCAATCTTCTAGTGATTAAGAGAGATTTCTGAGTTGGTTTTGATTACTGTGGTAGCAAAGTGTATCTGCAAGTGAGAGTCCGTATCTCAGCCAGAACAGAAGGGATGTTAAATCTGGGATGCCCCTGTTGGTTTGCATTTCTATCTTTCTGTTTATCACAGCAAATTATAGTCCTGTAGAGACTAGTTTGGATCTAAAGCTTAACCTACATTCCCTTAACATCTGTTCCTGAGGAGTAAAAACATATGAATTTGTACATGCTGATTCATTTTCAAAGGGAGACACTTCCTGTGAAAAGCATTTCCACTAGTTCTCTCTAACATAATCCAAACACTATCTGAGGGACAAAAATGAATAATATAAACAAGGCTGAGATCAAAATAAAAATAGGAAGTGGAACAGGGATTTTCACAGCAATATTTTGTTTCAAAGCCAGTGCAGGTAAACAAACACAAAGCTAACTCAACATAACGAATAAAACAAGAGCAAAGAAAAATCCTGAAAATAAAACTCCAGTGGGAGAAACTGAGTTGAGAAGCAAAACGCTGTCATGTGACAAATAAAAATAATAGAACAGGAGTGGAATAATGGTTCAGTGCAAATTCTGAGTGTTAAAGAAGCTCTATAGAAAAGAGAAAGTATCTAGTCATGGTGGAAAGAAATCAGGTAAGGGCAGCAGAAAATCATCCTTGATTTAAATCAATATGAAAATAATCCTGCAATACTTCATGTAGGTAATGACAAGACTAGATAGATTTATGAAGAAGTAAATTTGTCAAGGAAAGTAAAGATAAAAGCATTACCACAAATTTTATTGCAGGGAAAATTTCAACTCTTATGCTGCAGGATGTCACAGCAATAGTCTCCACTGCTGGAGAATCTAGCCTAGAAATTAAGTAGACACTGTAATAAATATAGAAGCTGAGTATTTTGTATTGTTGTTGGTTTTAACTTTGTTGTCACCGTAATGTAGACACAAATGGCAAATATGTGCACATTTGGTTTTTTGAATCTTTGTCCAAAATCCTCTTACGTAGGAGAGATCATCTTACACCACTGGGGGATAGGAACTTTCTGTTTTAACTAGGATTAACATTTCTGTTTTTAAGAAATGCAGTTTCCTTCCATCTGCTGCTTTTATGACTGAGTTCGTGGTAGCTGGGCAGGTCTCTATTCTCATGTCGCAGCTGGAGTGAGAGAGACAGTGTTCAAAGTGGCTTTCTTCCTTTTGAATGTGAAAAGAAGATTATACCTCTTTCCCAAGTGGGGGGTGGAAACCAGGCTGCAGAAGGGGTTACATTACCGTTTCTGTACGGATCACTTTGTTAAAAGCCTCCAGATGGAATGTAGCAGTGTTAACTAGTGTTGGTCCACCACAAGTGCCATACACTCACAGACATGTGGATAATCTGCTCGCAGGATCCAGGGCATCCCTTAATGTATCTTACTTCTAAGATTTCTAGGATGTGGGGAAGGGAAACGCTAAATGGCAGAGGAAAGGACTTTGGGTGGAAGGAGACTGGAGACCACCAAGAAAATTTAGATACATACTTAATGGAGAAGGAGAAGAGAAAATGGTCTGATGATTTAAATGTATTTTACTGTGAGGCATTACTTCATGACATTATCCATTGAATTTTCCAGAGGTGAAAATGAATGAATTTAAAAATAGAATATATACCTGAAATTGCATGTAGGTACAATTCCTGCCTTGTACACTTGGTTTGAATTCAGATTTTTTTTTAAGTTTTCAAGACCTGGCTAGACCAAGCCTTAAGCAGGCTGGTCTGCATACAGTTGTATCGGGTTTACATGGCAAGGTTTTGGTAGTGGGGTGGCTACAGGGATGGATTCTGTGAGAAGCTGCTAGAAACCTCTCCCATGTCTGATAGAGCCAATATTAGGTGGCACCAAGACAGACCCGCCGGGATAATGTATTTCAGATGTGGGGGGGAAACTGCTGGGCAACAGCATCCAGAAGAGAAGAATGAAAATATGTGAGACAAGTAACTCTGTAGACTCCAAGGTCAGTGAAGAAGGAGGGGGAGGAGGTGCTCCAGGAGCGGGAGCAGAGATTCCCCTGCAGCCCATGGTGAAGACCATGGTGAGGCAGCTGTGCCCCTGCAGGCCATGGAGGTTAACAGTGAAGCAGATAACCATGTACAGCCTGTGGATAACTTCACTCTGGAGCAGATTTATTCCTGAAAGATGCTGGGACCCTGTGGAGAGGCTCCTGGCAAGACCTGTCAACCTGTGGAGAGAGGAGTGCAGGTTTTCTGGAAGAAGTTCTGACCCTGGGGAAAGGACCCATGTTGGAGTGGTTCATGGAGGACTGTCTCCCATGGGAAGGACCACACACTGGAGCAGGGGAAGAGTGTGAAGAGTCGCCCCCCTGAAAAGGAAGGAGGGCAGAGACAACATGTGAGGAACTGACCACAACCCTCATTGCCTATCCTTCTGTGCCGTCTGGGGGAGAAAGTAGAGAAAATTGGGAGTGAATTTGAGCCCAGGAAGAAGGGAGGGGTGGGGGGGAAGATGTTTTAAGATTTACTTTTATTTCTCATAACCCTACTCTTATTTGATTGGCAATAAATGAAATCAATTTTCCTGAGTCAAGTCTGTTTTGCCCCTGATGGTAACTGGTGAGTAATCTCTCTGTCCTTATCTCAGCCCATGAACCTTTCAATATCCCTTCCACCAGAATGCTTCTATGACTCTAAATCTAAAATTACTTTATGGAAAAGATGGTTATGTCTGTGAAAAATTAGCTTATCTCTGTTTTTAATTACTGGGCCACAGTGCTTGAATTCACTGACTTTGTACCAATGTAACTGCATTAAACGTCTTATTGCAAAACTAGTGTGATAAAATGGACAACCTAGCATTTTTTCTGAACTTTCAGCTTGGCTTCAGGTCAAAGGAAGACTGATTTATTTTTAAAATTAACAATTCAATTTTTTCTAAAATTAATAATGAATCATTATTTTTTTGTCACAGTTATTCACGCATCTTTTATTGTTTCATATTTGAAAAAACCTTCTGCCTGAAGGTAGGTATTGATTAATTGTAGAAACTCAACTATGGGAATATATTTTGCAAAGATCTTCAGTTGCAATTTGTTGTAGCTCCACTGAAGTAATTAAGCACTAAGATGCATAATTATATATATATATATATATATATATATATATATCTGTCCAGGCAGCATAGGTCTATGCAGACAGCAAACTTTTCTGTCTGTTGGACTATTTCAGTTCCTTAAGGGCAACTAATGACCCTGGCAATGTATTTGACTTACCTTGGGTGTTAACATAGGCTGAACTGATATATTTGCTGTTAGCAGCCAGAGACGTTATCTTCATTCAAGTGAATTTCTCTTTGGCTTCTGTCATGGTTTAACTGTAGCCAGCAATTAAGCAACAAGCAACTGCTAGCTCACTCCCCCCATCCCCCACTGGGATGGGGGAGAGAATAGGAAGAAAACCCCATGAAACTTGTGGATTGAGATAAAGACAGTTTAATAAGACAGAAAAGAAAAGGGGGGGGAGGAGGGGGAAGTGATGCACAATGCAATTGCTCACCACCTGCTGACTGATGCCCAGCCAGTGCCTGAGTTGTGACGCCCTCTGGCCAACTCCCCCCAGTTTCTATACTGAGCATGATGTCATATGGTCTGGAATATCCCTTTGGCTCATTTGGGTCAGCTGTCCTGGCTGTGTCTCCTTCCAGCTGCTTGGGCACTCCCAGCTTCCACTGGCAGCACAGTATGAGAAGCTGAAAAGTCCTTGACTTAGTCATAAACAATGTTTAGTAACAACTAAAACACGAGGGTGTTACCGACATTATCCTCATCCTAAATCCAAAAGACAGCACTATACCAGCTACTAAGAAGAAAATTAACTTTATCCCAGCTGAAACCAGGACAGATTCTTAGTGATTTCCAGTGTTTGCACACCAATATTGTTACTGGCAATTACTTTATTTACTATATATAATATGTTTCACTCCGCCTTGCTTATGGAGGTCTTTTTCAATGACTTTTGATAAAGTTCAACTTTCTCTTAAATACTTGTAATTCCTCTTAAGAAATTCCCACTTCTATGACAAAATGAACTTCTTATTATAGAGCAGGGTCCTCATTCTTCTACGTAACCTTGAGCAAATCTGTGGAACAGTTTCTTGCCTAGTGAAGTAACAATAGAGACTCTTTCTGAAAGTAATACAGGCTTTCAGGTGAAAACCACATGAGAAACAGGCATAGTTATTTATCAGAGTTGATGCAGAAGATGCCACGTCTGTGAATCCCTGTGCAGCATCAGGGAAGGTTGCTGATGTCACTCATTTCTCTAATATGTAAATGTGCTGCTGTTGGCCAGACCTTTCTCAAATAATCATTATGCATATTGTAAATAAAACTTTAAACTTCTAGTTGATATTTCTGTTTTTCAGATGAGAACTCTTACTAACAAATGGATTTGAACATTATGAATACTTTGTGGCATTACTGCGGTTTAAAAAACAGAGAACCTGGACAGACTGCAGTGAATGCCACTTCTCATGTGGAATTCAGTGCAGTCAGGTTTCCAGTCTTCTCTTCCTTCATCATTCTGTTTTTCATTCATATTGCTTGACAAAACACGGATGAATACAGCTTTGTTATGAGAAGCATGTCTTCTCTAGCAGCCACAGAAGATAGTATGGTGGTTTTTTGTTTTGGGTTTTTTTTTTGTAGGTTGATACCATATCCAGGGAATTTGAGATTGTATTTATTTTTTCAGTGTCTCCTTCGTCCTTTAAAACATACCTAAGAAATTATTTTCTCTATGTTTCCTTTTTCTTTTGTTTATGCAACAGGAATCTCCTGATTCTTGCATGTTTATTTACCATGACATTTAGTTATTACTCTAATATAACATTCTGGAAGCTCAGGTACTCTATATATTTTTACCTAGTGTGATACTATACTGGACATTTAGTGAATTTATGTTAGCAGCTGCAAGTGGTATAGTTCTTTGTCAAGTCTCTGTCTACCTCAATAAAAAAAATAATGATCATGATTTCTTCATTTTCTGGGAATTTACTTCTGTTTAGAGAACTGTTTTTTACAATGAAATTAGTGGAATATTGAAGGACACTCCAACTTCATGACATACTAATTGAATGAGCTAGTAGACCTTTATCAAGTGTATTTTGATATTTTGCAAGCCATTGCATACCCCAGTTCAAAGAAGTTAGGATGCCTTTTTCTTACAGGAAGTGAGAAAAATAGTGTAATTTTACTATAAGTTATTTTAGGGTTGGCTTGTGGAAAACTAAATGACTTGGCAGTCGCAGTTCTCAACAGATGACAGATAAAGTGACTAATATTGGAAGATCTGCTTTAAGGATTCTGTTCATGTTTCCACTGTTTTGCAGATGTTCTGTGAAACAATCTACAGTTTCACTTAAAGCAACAGTATTAATCAAGGTTTCAAAGTTTTGATATTTTTAAGTATTCTGTCTGAAACGTGTCCTTTCTTCGGTGCTAAGTAATAACAATGAAAAGTAAAACACTGTTTCCTTCCTCCCCACTCTATTACCATGTCCCTAGCTTCTACTTCTTCTGTTGAGTTCCCCGGCAACTCTGCATCTGGCCACATTGTCCTTTCTCCTGTGCTTGTTTCCTAATTGCTCTCTCTTGTGATACCTTGCTTTTCCCTCACCTCTTATCATACTATGAGTAGTAATTGATTCCTTCCTTCTCATTCATGTTACCCGCAATGTACTGACCCTCAGTTCCTTTATATTTTTCTTCTCCTCTTAGGAAGATCTGTTAATTATGACCATTGTGGTTGATTTTAAGATCTTATCCTTAATATTGTTAGAAAGTTGTATTTTTATTTTATTATAAATAATGGAGAAACAAAAATACAGTATACAGACTAGGCTGCATGGTCTTCTAGACAGTTAACTGCACAGGTTCTCCAAAATCTAGTCCTTCCACCTCTGCTTCTTGGTTTTTCTACCAATGCCTCAAAGTCTTGTCCATGCCTTTCAGACCTACTCTCCATGCATTTGTTTTACCATTTCCTCATTAAAATAATTAAAACATCTTTGTGCATCTTTTCCTTTTATTTATTAATTAAATTTACATTTGTTTACTAATGATGTTGTCAAAAGTAGGCAGAACTCTGTTTTGGACAGAGATGTTGCCTTTATGTGCAAGAAGTTTTTGTTTCTCTGTTATGTGGCTGAAGGTACCCATTTATTTTCAAGAGTGAGTTCTTGTAACTCAAGGAAGCAGTCTGCTATTGTCTCATCATCTCCAAAACCATAATATTTTCAAAATACAAGGGAAGGCTCTGAATTTGGGCAGTTCCTACTACTTAACCATAGTAGACTATCAGATTAAAGCTAAACTAAGTAGATTTCCTCTCAGTTTAAAATTTCTTCTGATAAATGTTTAATGTTTTTTTGCATTATAACAATAAGGCATTTCCACAATATTCACTTAGGTTTAATGATTTATAACAGAAGCTTATTTTGTAAAAAAAAATTCCTTACTGAATAGATAAAGTAAGTGGAAATTCACCTAACTTCACTGCTTTCCCGCTAGATAAAAGTGGCATCTGTTAAATCTCTATATGAAGAGATTTTTGAGATCTGAACAAGACTGAGAAACATAAATGAAGGCGAATAAAAAGCAGCTCAGACAAAAAGCTGTGAAAGAAGAGAAAGAAAAGAGAGAAAGTAAAAAATAAGTGCACAAAATTTGTTTGAGACCAGCAAAGAGCAATAAAGGAAGCCCATGAGAATTCATTCAGGATTAATTGCAGAAGTGGTTAAAAGTTGGAGTATGATTTTTGCAGCATGTGTCTTTAACCTGTCAACAATGTGGAGAGATGGCATCGCCAGTTGGAAGGAGGTCCTGGGAGAGTAATGGAAAATCTTGAGCTGACCTTAAAAGAGGAATGACTTGCAGGTTCAACCTCCTCCCTGTTCCAGAAAATCAGGAAAGACTCTAATTATAGGTATTTTATTTTGAAGTGGAGGAAGCTTGATGTTGCAAGATCCTGAGTACTCCAAGGAGGAAGCTCAGTTAGAACAATATTGGGAATGGATGAAAAAAATCTAAATACAGTCTTTCAGGAGACTAGCTCATGAAAAGGAGATGAAAACACACCGCCTAAATGTTGAGAATTGTTAATAGTTTTCAGGAAAAAAAAAATGTTCATTACACTTCTCATCTGCTCTACAGAAAGTTAAGTTGAGCAGCCATTGCAAAGGGCTGGTGGGAGCAGAGTCATGAGAATGTGCCCAGGTGCTCGTTGGGAATGGCTGGCAGATGCTGATGCTTTTTATAGGCTCCTGTAGAGAAAGAATAGAATAACCACATGGTCCAATTGTTGGGTTGGTGGCACAGGATTTGGGTCTAAACTGGTTTAATAAAATAAATAGAAATTTAATAGGAATTGACAGCTAGTAACTTCAGTGTATGCCGTCAGGGTAAGCTGGAAGTTTACACTAGGATTTCTTCGAAGAGAGTATGGTTCTTAAGCAAGGTTGAACACTTCCTGTCCTTTGAGAAATAAGAAGATGTTTTGCTTTATTCTTTATAAACAGTGATTAAATAGTTAACCATAAAAGGCTGCTAAGGTCTGGAAAGAGTCTTCCTAATTGCCTGGGCAAGAGTAAGCACTGGAATGAGAACATTAAAGTATCACTAGTGGAAGTGGATAAATTATGGAAACACTGTCTGAACTTTGTGAACTAGAAGCAAGTTTTTCATAAATCCAAGCAACTTGAAATGCACTTTTGACTAAACAGAGTTTATTCTGCTAAAAGCCTGAAAAGAAGGAGCCAAGGTAGGACCCTCAGGACTGTCATAGGTGAAAAGAGGTTAAATGGTGAATGCTGACAGGCAGCAGATATTTGTATTGTGTGGGTCAATGTCTGAAACTGAACACCTGAAATCTCAAGCAGATACCTCCTGCTTTTGGTAGCTGCAGTCACTGGAAGCTAGGTGTAGGTTTGGATAACACCTGGACTGAACAGAAGTGTCATGTCCTGAAACCTCCAGGTAATAAAGAGATGTGACACCAAACTGCCAGTTAGGAAGCTGATAGACTAATTAGGACATTCAGAGGCTCCGAGGTTGGGAAAGAAGGTGAAGGTCTTGACTGGAGGAAAGATCCTGGAAGTGAAGGAGGATCCTGGAGATCAGAGAGATTTTTAGAGATGGATGCTGACCTTGGGGACCTTGGCTGGTAATGTCAGAGACTTGTAGCTGTCAGCAGTGGCATAGCACAAGCCAACATGACTTTATACCTGACCTTCCTCGGCCAACTGTAATCTCCTTGTGGGGAAGGGACATGAGGTCCTGATGACTGTAGCACTGGGCAGAAGCAAGTGAGTCTGTGGGGAAAATAAAGTCAGGAAAGAGCCCTAATCTCACACGTTCAAAGGAACTCTGGTAACCAGATCTGCTTACTGGATTGTACAGTCTCCCTGGTAGAATTAGAAGCCTGGCAACTTCCCTTCCCTAATACATAAAATGGTACATATCTATCTAACTTCCCCTTCCTAATAATAATTTAAAAAGCAAATAACCAAATGTTTTTAAAACGTGAGTGTCCTGAAATATATTGGCCCAGACACCCTGAAGCATACTGGGCTTTGAAACCCAATAATTAATAACAAAAAACACACAGTGCAAAGTCTAGATTTGGATAGTTGTGGTGTTTTTTTAATTTAATTCTATAGATGTGGATTTGAAAGGGATGTAGAATACTAGAGAGTTTCAGGGAAAACGTGAAGAATTTAAATGGAGAAACTAGCAATTGAATATAACTCTTCTGGTAATAAGGGAAAAGTTGCTTGCAGTTCACATCTTTGTGTTTGACAGGTCATGTTACCCAGGAGAAGCTTTTAGCTTCAGAGTATCTGTGGGCGGAATCATGTGGTTTAGAAGTTGCTGCTGTAATCTCATCCCTTCCTGTGGCAGGTTTAAGGATATTCGTGGAAATGGAATAAATTAATAATACTCTATCAAAGTGATACTTTAAACTTCGGAGAATTCAAGACAGACTTGTAAAAACTGTAAACAAGGTAACAAAAGCTCAAAGAAAGTCTAAGATTTATGCTGCAAAAGTGCTCTCTGTGAGAGCAAATGAAAGGAGAAAGACCTTATGTTGTTCTTATGAGTCACTACTGGAGGGACTGAATAGTTAATGAAATATTGGTAAAAGTTTCTGATGTATTAATAAAAATTGTTTGTCAAGTAAAGACATTGTGATTTTCTATTGTTGCTAACAATTTATATATTTATCCGACCTTTTTCTCTGTGGCTACTTTTTTGAGCTTTGTAGCATGCAAAAAGGAGAAACGGTTGAACAACACACATGAGACATTAATACGTGGATAATGGTAGGCATTTGAAATAGATTAATGAGGAATGTACTGTGTACAAATAACATTTCACAAAGGATTTTTTGTTCAAGTTTGACCTTGTCTGTTTCTGTTCCTTTGGAGTCTAACACCCAGAAGGGTTTGAGCAAGGAGTAGAAATGCTGCTGCTGTCTTGTTCTTGCTGCCTGAGATGTGTTGCTAATGGCTTGACTCATTAGAACCCACTCCTACAAAGATGGGCTCGGAAAGTCTGCAGAATAAAGTAGGCTGCCAACAGCTACCCAGGTGAAAATAGATCAAAATACTAAGTACCAACTCAGGGCTACAGTTTGTTTTACCCACCCACCTCCATATTTTCCCAAGGTCTCTTAAAGCTGATTTAGGAACATACTGAGGTAATTCAAACTAACATGCTTACAGCAAAGGATCTTGCTTATTCCCCACTAATTAACCCTGTTGTGATTACAGAGCTTTACATTTAATAATAAGTGAGCTGTGCTTTTCTAGATTTTCATTCTTGTATTAAACAGGGGACATTTCATGCATCATCAGTGCAGCTTTTTAACATCATTCACTCCATGAAGTATGTTGTATTGAAAATTACCTTACATTGTTTTGTCATTCATGTGCTACATATTATTTTAGTCCACAAGTCTGAGATTAACCAAAAATGGGATGCAAATTTAAAAAAATAAATAAATTCCTCTATTCTCAAAATATGAAATGGTCACAAAAAAGTCCTTTGATGTGCATTCCTGTGCACTAATCACTAATGTATAGTCTACTGACCTGAGAATTCAGACCCGTGGCATTCAACTGTTTGTGCTGTCAGTCTTTCATATTTCTGTGGATAAAACAGTTTAACTTTTCACCAAATATTTATCTGCATGCATAGGATTTTTTGCGGTTTACTGAAACTCTGCAGCAAGTTTGTAGCAAGTTTTTCAGAGCTTCCCCTAAGCCTTACTCTTGAGGCCATCACATTATATTATTTATTGGCAGAAGTATTTACAATAGCAAATATAATTGCATTTAAATAATTACAGTACAAGAGGATACCCTGAATGTAGGAATCAATTCAGAATTTCACCTCCCAAAGAAATCCAACTTAGAGGACCATAGCTGGATACTACAAGATGACTATTTTCCTCCAGCAGCATAGTATGACACTAGTCTTACTAATTTTTATTTCTAAACAAAAGAACAGTGGAAGAAAGTAAACAACATAACTGAAATACTTCTGCTTCATAGTGTATTTTATATCTTAGTGTATCTCATATCAAACTAGAAGTACTTCCAGACTACACTCTTTTGAAAGGTCCCCAGAACAGCAACTTGTATATGCATACATAATTTCAAGTCTTTAAAGGCATGATAAACCTAAATTACAAGATATTAACCTTGAATGCACATTTAAGAGAAAGAATGGTGCAAACAAAACAGCAATACAAGTTGATTACCATAAAAAAATAGTTCGCAGCATTTGAAAACCCACTAAAGCCAGGCTGCTCAAATGTTAATTCAAGGAGAGAGAAAGCCAGTGGAAAAGCCTTTATAGGAACAATGAATAACAGGATGAAAGCAGGTGGAGAAAATATGGCTCATTAGTGCCCTAGACAAGCAACTTAACTATTTGTCTTTAGCCACACTACATTTACAGATGAGACATCTTACCAGTACCTATCACTAGGATAGGAGGGTGATAGGGCCAAATAGGAGAAGATGTTGTACTCTGTCAAAACGGTGGAAGAGAATGAAGATAGCGAAAGAGGCTATGGAACTGTGTGGCTGGGGGTTATTACTATTCTTTAGAATAAAAGTTTCTGTAATGTGATAGACTTGGAGCTAGCCAAATAAGAATTCAAGAGAGCAACCCATCCATGTAATCCAATAGTATAGAAAGAAAGGAAACAGATTGATAGGTATGAGTCAAGTGAGGTTACAAGTTTTAAGTATAAGGCAAGCAAATTTCTTTTTCAAAGCAAAATAAAAGGAGGCCAGGCAAAAGGATTGCATTCAGAATTATAGAGAAAATAAACTTGTAAATAATAAGTGAACAAACCAGAGAAGAGTATTTTAAATTTTTATTTATTTTATTATAATATATATAAATAAAATATTATTTATTTTTATTTACAGTTGAGTTGGATCTTGAAGTTAGTGGGTTTGGATGACTCCAAGGTCTATCTTAATTTGCTAATTTTGGGGAAATACTTCCATTCTTTTAAAAAGAGATTCTAGATCCATTACATATAAAGTAAGCACGTTTGTATCAGAAGACAGCATCTTTGGGAACTATGAAGTTTATTGTTATGCTGGAGGTGAGAACAGAGAGGCAGTCACAAAATCATAGCTTGCTTTTACTATTTCATCCATTGTATAAGCTGTCAGATGTAGGCAACTGTAATACCAAGTGATTCATGAAGTTTTAACTTTACTTAATAATTGTTAATGTGTGTATATCTGTGTGTAAGTTCTGGTCTTCATCAGGTGGAGCAACTGAACAATAATACTGGCCAGCAGGAAAGAAATGCTCAGATATATTTTGAAAAAATTTATGAATTAAAAAACTGTCAAAAATCTATATGTCACTAACTGAACAGAGCTTAAGTTAAAATATATGATTTACTAAAAACGTCAGAGAAATTGTTCACTGTGATCACTGTGCTGTGTTTGAGTGGAGAATTTTTTTGGTAGTGGGGCAGGAGGCTACAGCAGTGGGTGGCCCCTGTGAGAAGCTTCTCAAAGCTCCCCCAGCACCAAGTCAGACCCACCTGTGGCCAAGGCAATTAGTGATTGTGGCCACACCTCTGTGATAAGGTGTTTAAGAAGGGGAAACTGAGTGGTGGTAGGAGCTTGAGGATGAGTTATGAGAAGGGCAGCTGCTCAAGTACTGAGGTCAGTGGGAGGAAGGGGGGAGGTGTGCCAGAGCAGGGCCCCCCTCTACCCCGCGATCAGACGGCAGGGCCCCCCCTGCACCCATGGAGGTTCCCAGGGGAGCAGGGATTCACCTGCGGCCTGGGGAGGACCCCCAGGACTCTGTGGGAAGAAGAACCCCCGCTGCTGTAGCTCCACGCTGGGAGGTGCAACACGCGGGGGTGACCCACACTGGAGCATCTGGAGAAGATGCATCCTGTGGGGGGATGCACAGCAGAGAGAGTTTGTGGAGGACTGTCTGCCGTGAGAGGGACATGGGGGAGCAGGGGGAGAGTGCGGAGGAGTGCTTCCCCCACCTTGGAGGAACGAGTGGTGAACTGACTGTACCCCCCATCCCCTGGGCTGCTGGGAAAGGAGGTAGAGATAATGGAGAACAAAACTGAGCCTGGGAACAGGGAGGAGTGCAAGGAGATGGTTTTTTAAGGTATGATAATGCTTCTCATTGGCCCATTCTGTCTGCTAAGTGTTGGTTTTGTTGGTATTTGACTTAAAGTGATGTCCTTGTTTTCTTCTCCTAACGAGCTAGTCTTTTGCCTGTGACAGTTAAATGAGTGATCAACCCCTCGCCCTGTCCTCATCTCCATTCCTGAGCATTTTGATTGTTTTTTTTTCCTTCCCAGCAAGGAGGGGAAAGTGTGAGTGGTTCTCAGTTGCCTTCTGGGCTCAAACCAATCATGTATAACAAGTTTATTTTTACAGTGGTGATGTTTTTTGTGAAAAATTAGAAATGAGAGGAATGTTGATGAGATAGTGTAAATACTTACAAATTATTGTTTCTGTTTAAATCAATATTGGAATGTAGAACTAATTTATACCTTAAAATTACCTCAAATCTCTTAAAGATTTTATAAATATGTATGACATGTTCAATTCACTATAATACCTGTTGATTTTTTTTTTTTTAAGGAATACTTAAGTAGTTCTACAGACCAGTGAAAACATTTGAAACTAGAATATCTATTGATTACTCTGCTATTGTTAACGTCTAACCTGAAATAGAATGGTAGCAGCTTTTCTTAAAAGATATCAGATTGCTGAGTGATTAAATGTCCACAAGTACAGATAGTTGGAAAGTCTTCTCATAACAGCATTCGTAAGGCCCTATGAAAATGGAGCATTTCCCCTATTGTCAGAGAACCAGGCTTCAACTCCCAGCTCTGTATGTACGTATAGATGCAACTCAAAGTAACAAGAATTTCTGTAATTATAACAGCATGGTCTTAAATATTTACGGACTTGTTAGGAAATTGAAGTTTTTAGCAGCTAAAGGTGCATAACATTTTGAAGATCCAGGAACCTTCTTTCAGAATGATATGCTTGGAAGTGGAATGAATGTGTGTTTGTCAATTTATAATCCCTCTGATAGTTTTCTCTTTGAATTAGGCTCAGAATTATCATGAGTCACGAGTAGAATGCGGAATAAAGCTGATCTGCCTAAATAGGAACTGTTTGTGTGAAGAGATGCAAGTGATCATTCAGGAACATGAGACCAGATAAAACATTAAACTAGATAAAAATTCTCACTACTGCATGCTAACTATTATAAAACAAGATTCCAGGACCTCTTGCTGTGCAGCCTCTGCAGGCATCTGCTGCAAGGCACATGTGGAGTGCAATCATGACTCAGAACAAAAAAAAATAGCCTTTTTTTTCAGATATAGAGTTCATCCACTTAAAATGTTATAAGCAAGGAATTAAATGACCGCCTTGCGCTTGACACGCTCTCCTGTAGTTAAGTTTAGGAGAAAATTTTCAGGTTCCTATTTAAAAATGGCATATGTTTAATTAGTGCCAGTCTATTCTGGAACCTCTAAGAAGAGTGAGCTTGGTCATTACAAAAAAGAAAATTTGATTGTTTGAATTATTTAAGGAAAAATTTGATTAATTTTATGCTTGCAAATATGCTGTTAGAGGGTGAGTGGTAGAAGATTCCTTGAAAGCTACACAAAGCATTGGTTACCCTTTATATGTTTTGCAAAATAGTTCTTAAAATTGGGGGGGGGGGAAGCATAAAAAAAACCTCACTAAAACCTTCAGTGAAAGAAGAGTCTAGTTGCTGGAGATATTTAATATAGCAACATTTTCTGATCTGAATATGGAAGGTGAAGACAACAGAACTGGAAAAAAACCAACTTTGATAGTCAATGAAACTTTCCCATACAAATCTGAAATACAAAAAAGATCAGCTGGCATCAAGTGACACTTACAGAAATTAAAATTGGAAAAAACCCCACAACCACATTTGTCACTTATTTAAATGACAAATTACTGGCAGTCCCTGGAATAAATCATCCATGATATGGTAGTGTGTTTAATTTAGAGTCTTTAAGATGTTCATAAGCTCACTGTAAGTTCAGATGGGATAAAACTTATGTCTTATGTGCTGCAAATACATCAGACATGTGGTGAGAGCGATGTGTAAATATTTCACAAAAAGTAGTATTTCTATGGGGAGACAATTCGCTATTGAAAGCAAAAGCAGTTTTCTCTTTATTGCTTTTCTGGTGACAGATAACAGAAACCCACATCTGTCTTCTAACTAAGATTTCATGAGAGCTTACTACAAAATATTTTCCTTTCTTAGAAATCAGTGAAAATCTGTTCATATAACACTGTTAAAAAATGGAGATGTTGGGTCATTCTTTCCTCATTATTTTATGAGAACAAGTGAAAGAGAGAAGTGCATTATTAACCGCAAGATTAATGTTTAAAAAAAGTGATCCATGAGGTCTCTGTTTCTGATCAGATGGAGAATGTGATAGTAAATGCTAGATGACTCTGAGAAGGATGGTGTACCGTTTGCAAGTACTTTGCAGCAGAATGAAAGGAATTGGCTGTGCAGCATAAAAAAAGGATTTAGTTGATTTAACTGTACTGTTTCCCAAACCTTGCAAATTGGGATATTTTGCATCAAGAAGGGGCTCAGCAAATAGTTATTCAACCTTTAAGGATAGTCTGTCACATGAATCAGGAAAGCCCTCCAGCATATAATACTGCAATTTTTTCTTCTGACAGTACTGAAGCAGTTTGTGAATTTCCCTGACCATTTCCTTAATCCTTCCCTGAAATCATAAACTGTCAGTAGCATCCCAGTATGCTGGCTGCCTTACAATAGATTATGCCTTAGAATGGAATACATAGACAAATATGTAAGCTCAGGAGAAAGAATTTTGATCCAGGCTGAGTTTCTTCATTGAGGTTTTTGGTTGTGTGTTTTTTTTTTTTTTCTTCTTGTGATGAATATGTGGCAAATGAATGAAACGGGAATGCAAAATCCCACAGGGTCCATCTTGTGTCCACAATGAATAGGTTCACAGTAAATATAGGACATGAGAAAATTTTGTCCCAAACATAGATGAAAACCCTCAATTTTTTACGCAAGATATTTTTGTTATATTTACCACAAAGTAAAATATTCTTATAATTGACTTTCTAGAACTTCAGGCATTGAAGTGCAGAGACATCTTGAACTGAAAACCATGCCAAATCCCAAAGGCAAGGCTACTGCCTCCTTTATACCCGCACTGTGTAAAATAAGTGGAAAGGGTGAAGTATGTTGTGTTGGAATAATAGCAATGCGGAAGGACAGCTTTAGAACTTGGTCTCAAATCCATCAGTAGTTACTTAGCTTTCAGTAAGAACATGCTATTTTGGCACTGGATTCAAGTATGTTTCTTCCATTAAATGGAATAATCTATGTTTTAAGAGCTGCATTGGTACACGAATGAACAGGGTATGCACATAGGTCAGGTGTCCACCATAATGTTTTGCTGACGAGAGTAGCCAAACTAGTTATTGTGGCAAAATGAGCATGGAGATATACACTAGATCAGAAGAGCATGTTCTTGTAGGTAGTTTATATATAAACATGCGATAGCAGCACAATACCTTCCTTTCCCACTGTCAAGGAAACATATAAAATGACAATAATAGTTCATCTGGTTACTCTAAAAGAATGCAAACCTTACCTATTTTCTTGACAGTAATACAGGTGCTACAGTGCTGTATTTACATGACAGAGCTGTTCTGATGTGGTAGGATGATACCTATACTTTTGGCCTTTAATGATTGTCAGAAATGTGAGTATAAGGGAGAACAATTCTGGTTTCTTGGGTTTAATTCTCATCCTTAGTCAGACTGTGCTTATCTCCACAGTCGAGGCCAAAATTAGCTTGTGTCCATCCCACTTACTGTGCAAATGGGGGCATGGCAGCAGGGAACCAGTGGTGCGTACACAAATGTTGGGGTCACTGCTCCTCCTTTGGTATGACTGAACAAGACCTAAATCTATATTTCTTATTAGTAAGTGTCTTAACAATATTGCCACGACACTTTGCATTGATATGTTTTTCCAGACATCTGTGGGGTTTAGCAATCTAAAGTCTATTTGTATTGGTAGTAATTGGAGGTGGTGTAGCTGGATCTCTTAACTGTCTTTAATTTTAACATTTTCTGGTTTCATACTCTCCCCTCTTCCGCTTCTGCTATAAAAATACAAATAATTACTTGGGGAAAATTAGTAAAGAGTAGATAGTATCCCCTCTAATACTGATGATTGCAGCAGGTGGTAGTATATTTTCATAATGGCCTGTTCAGATTTCATATCCATAAACAGATCTTTAAATTACCAGACAAAAGCTAATTTCATAACTTAACATATGAAGGCTATGAACACCCACATTCAAATCACGAATTTGGTAGGGATTGCTTTCCTTTAGCTCTCTTGACAGCAACATTGTTGTAAAGAATACATGCCGTAAAGGAAAAAGAAAAGAGATGTAAGTAAACTACAAACCGTTACTATGGTTATCATAATTTTAATGGAACCATTTGAAGGATATTTATCCTTGACATTTTGAAAGTGAAGTTCAGTCAGTTGTGCAGAAGGGAATACAAATGTATGCATTCATCCTGACTTAAAAGAATATTCTTCTGCTTTAATTTTTTTTAAACTATGCATAGCCATTAAATCCAATCCTGTTTTTTCAAGAATTTATTTACCCATCCATGTTATTTTTCAACATAAATGTAAAATACATCATCACAAAAAGCGCAATTTCATTGCAAGAGTTTGTATTGCTGATAATGACAAAGAAAGAAACAAAGAGAAAACCACCCAGAACTGTAGAGAAGACAATTTCTCCAGCTCTGCTTTTCATTTAATACTTACCTAATAGGATATGTTTTACAAAATGGGTTGTTCTTTACTGGTGATAAATCACCTTGGAAGTTCACAACCACTTAGCCCATCCAAACTGCTATTAAGCTTCCTTCAATGCACCTGCAACCAAGAGTATGTGTATTTTATAAATGTTGTTTACAGACTTTTCTCTGAGAGCTCCCTCTTGCAAGACAATATATGCTGATGCAGGCAGATGTTGCAGTATCAACTACTTCATATATCAGAAGTTAGGCTCAATTCCTGCAGACCTGGAAAACCACTGTAGTAATTATTGCAGTTACTACAGCAAAGAAATAATAATAATTTAATACAACACTGAAACTTAATGTGTGTACTGGTTTTGCATGGCAAGGTTTTTGTGGTGAGGGGGCTACAGGAGTGACTTGTGTAAGAAGCTGCCAGAAGCTCCCCCCATGTTTGACAGTGCCAGCTGGCTCCAAGACAGACCTGCTGCCGGCCAAGGCTGAGCCCTCAATAATGATGGTGGCACCGCTGGGATAATATATTTACGAAGAGGGGTGAAAAACTGCTGGGCAAGAGCAGCCAGAAGAGAGGAATGAGAATATGTAAGAAATAACTCTGCAGACACCAAGGTCAGTGAGGAGGTGGGAGGATGTGCTCAAGGAGCCGGAGCAGAGATTCCCCTGCAGCCAGTGATGCAGACCATGGAGGTCACTGGTGGAGCAGAGACCCACCTGCAGCCTGTGGAGGACCCCACTCCAGAGCAGGGGGATGCCCGAAGGAGGCTGTGACCCCGTGGGGAGCCCACGCTGGAGCAGGCTCTTGGCAGGAGCTGTGCCCTGTGGGGAGAGGAGCCCACGCTGGAGCAGGTTTACTGGCAACACTTGGACCCCGTGGGGGACCCACGCTGGGGCAGCCTGTGCCTGCTGGATCAGCTTGTGAAGAACTGTGGGAAGGGCTCACGTTGGAGAAGTTCATGGAGGACTGCACACCATGGGAGGGACCCCATGCTGAGGCAGGGAAAGAGTGAGGAGCCCTTCTCCTGAGGAGGAAGGAGCAACAGAGACAACTGGTGATGAACTGACTACAACCCCCATTCCCCATCTCCCTGCACTGCTGGGGGTGGAGAAGGTAGAGAAAAGAGGGAGTGAAGCTTGAGACCAGGAAGGAAAGAGGAATAGGGGGAAGGTGTTTTTTAAGATTTAGGTTTTATTTCTCATTACCCTGATTTGATTTTGCAATAAATTAAACTAATTTTTTTCCCACAAGTGGAGTCTGTTTTGCCTGTGAGAGCAACTGGTGAATGATCTCTCTGGCCTTATCTTGATCCAGGAGCCTTTTGTATTTCTTCGTTGTCCAGCTGAGAAGGGGAGTGATAGAACAGCTTTTGTGGGAACCTGGTGACCAGGGTGAACACACCACAGTGTGGGAAGAAAACCATGTACAACAAGAAATATCCCTTGTCTTTGCAAGTAGGATACTTCCAAGACAATATTTGCTATGGGTTAGTGGTGTGAGCAAGGAAAGAATCTACAGCACTTAAAAAGGTTGTGGCAGAGAATGTTCTCATTGAAGTAACTGGGCCAGTGAGAGACCAAGTTGGTAGAGGAGTGGGGCGGCTGAAGAGGTACAGTGGGAAGCTTCTAAATGGCCAGAAAAATGTATTGGTGTGTGGTAAAAAAGTTGGAGGAAATCAACTTAGATAGCCACCACTGCTTTACTGCCAGAAAGTCAAGTGTGTTTATCGTTACTGAAATCATCAGATAGTTTGTCCACTTTCTGCTGAGGGTTATTTCAAAGAATGAAGCCAGGCTCCCTCTGAAAGGTGAGTTAAATAGACTGAGAATGAAAGGAAGCTGGTCAGATAAAAATGATTATTCCTTAAAAAAAAAAACCCAAAAAACCCAAAAAAACACAAAACAAACCCACCTGTGAATGAAACACTGTACCTAACTTTGTGAACACTGTCTTAAGGTATTTGGAAGATTTGAGGTCTTTAAATGTAGACTGACTGTTAATTGCAGTGATAAATGGTTTTATTTAGAGTCAAAATTTGGAAAATACTTTTTGTATCTCACTTGTGGATTGGTATAGAAAATCAAGACTTGAGAATTTCTATGAACAATATTCATTCCCTAAACCCTGGTTGAAAACAATCAAAAGACTGTTTGCATTTTAACTCTTAAAAATGCCATAATTTTACTAGTCATTAAAAAGAAATGGCATTACAAATTTGTTTCATTTTTTAAAAGTTATTTGCCACTGTCAAAATGACTTAAATACTTGTTTGAAAGTTTGAGTGAAACAATATGATAAGTTTGGATTCCAATCAAATTTTTTCACGTGGGAGGAAGTGTAGATAAAATTCTTGCAAGCCACTGCTTTCAGTTAAAAAACCATCAGTACACACAAAAAAGTAGTGAACTTTTTTCTCAATCTGTAACAGACATTAACCTTTGGATGCTTAAGACATTTGGGATTATTTTTATTTTATCCTGTGTTTGGTGGGTGATTTGGCATCGTACTTTGGGGGATTTATACATTATTGATAATTTAATGATAACTTTGAAAATCCTGATATGGTACGTATTTTCTCGCAGTGCAAAGTAAAGTAATTTTTAATGTGTTCATCATCATTTATTGTCTGCTAAAACATAGTAGACTGGTGAGACTGTGTACTTTGGACTCCGAGGATCTTGCTCTCAATGTATAGGACCCTCAAAGCACATTAATAATATTGCACAACCTCACAGTGAGTTGGACCCTCCAAAATGTATTTTTCTTCAAAGATGGAAACTAAAGTACAGCGTGTTTTGGAGGTGGCTCAGTGTCAGAGCGAGGACAAGAAGCCTGTCTCTTCTTGCAAACATCTTTACATCCTGACTTATGTTCTGCTTGTTATTTCCAACCCTTTCTTTTAAAATAACTGTGTATTTGTTTGTATAGTTGTTCTGCCCAGGGGAGACAGAGGCAATGGAAACCAAATCTAAAGCTCCTGTATCACAGACATCTGTTTTATGTAATTCTGTTCAGAAACGTAAAACCAGCTGATTTTTTTTCCTCCACTGTCATTTTGGAAGACACTTCTAGACCTCCTTTCTGTTAGAATCTGCCTTCTGATTTTGTAGCATAGAGTTACTCATGGTGAGTTCATTTGCCTTTTGTTCTGGTGCAAAGATTGTCCTTGAGCTTAAATAAAACTGTTCCTGAGCTTAAATAAAACTATTCCTTAGTCTCTGTCTCTTACATTTCAGTGAGTGATCACAGTTTCTCTGTGTGAGGCTTGCCCATCTGAACCACCAAACTGCTTGTCGTGAATGGATGACTTTTTACAGAACGTGCATTTTTACTTTCAGTCACAATGATGGGCTATTTCGTTCCTTCAGTACCAAGCCCTTGAAACACATGTGGCTTGCTTTCTTGCCAGCATTTTACAGTGGCCAGAGAATTGATCTGGGAGAAAAACTAATTAGAGGACTAGTGACTGAACTTGGTGGGATTTTTTAGATAAAATCCCCCCTCAACATTGACAAGAACATCTACTAGTCTTACCAACATGGCTTGGCTTTGCATTTGCAAGATGTGGGTCCCTTCACAAAGTACTGAAAGTCAAAGCACGAACAATGCTTGCCACAAACGCTTTTCTTTTGCTGAAACTCATCCTCTGGCCTGCGAATAGCAGTGTGCCCACATAGACGACTGAAGTTGGGAAGGAGAAGGAATTCCAGAGTGATGTCTTGCAGAAAATCCTGGCAAGATCTGCCTGCAGTTATTTTTTTTTTTTTTTTTCCCCTCTTGTTATGCCTCAGCCACCACAGTGGGCTGGTGTGCTGCTATAAGAGAAATGAAATGTTTCTGGGAGGTTTTTTTTTTTTCCTGAAATCTGCTGACCATATAGGAATTCCAGTGTCTTGTTTTAGTCAGCTTCAGTGAAGTGCCTGAAGTTAGGTAGTGCTCATGCTTCTCCAAGTAGTGTATAAGCTTTTACTGCTTGAGAGCTGCAGTGAATTTGGCATGTACCAAAAGTGTTTAAAGTTTTCAGGTGTTTGACTGATTTGACCCCTGAAAGGAAAAAAAATATCTATACCTTTCAGAAAAACTTGTTGGATGGTTAAAGGTCTGTCATTAACTTATTATTTATCATATCCAGTAATAGGTGGTTCTGTGTTGAGGGAGATGAAGCCATGTGGTCTTTGTCTGGTTTGCTAAATGCTTCATTATTCTTCCCAGCTGGAGTTTTACTGTGCATGTGTGTGTTTTCTGTACTGTATTATAAAAAGAATGTGCTGCTGCAGGGTTATGGCAACAAGCAGGCAGTGCACTCACTTTAAGAGTGAGTCGTTTTTGTCCAGAGACAAAAATCTGTGGACAGCAGATTCAGATTGAATATATAATCTTCATTAACTTTTATTTGTAATAGATTATCCTTGTGGTAAATTGTAACAGCAGAAGATGTATACATCAGTCTGGCATATACCAGCTACAAAATTAATATTTCATTCATGTCTGCTCACCTGTGGCACATCCAGTGTCTTGCACAAGAGTATACAAATCCCTGTTCTAGCATTTGTATGTAAGGACTGTCTGTGTGCTAAAAGGAGTGGAGGTTTAGGCATGAGTCCAGTTTTTCAAAGGCATTTGAGAAACTGAGGATGCAAGAAGATGCTTAGTGAGATTTTCAGAGTCCTGAGGAGATGACATAAATAACATCCACTAATTCCCTAAAAACCATGTGATCTTTATTAGTGTTTCTGTAGGTCCAGCCTTACCTGTCTTTGTCCAAGGATGCTTAAATACTTTATGAAGTAAGCCACATGGTAATTAATGTGGCAAATTCTACTCTGTCTCTGAAAATAAATGCTGATCTCCTTGGTCTTCAATTACTGTAGAAGCTCTTGTGAGACAGAGCTAAAGAGTGTTACTTGGTTTGTATTTTTCCTTCTTTACCCATCGTAGAGGTTTCTTGCTTCACTCTATGGCAACAGAAGTATCATATCTCTATTGCTGAAGCTAAATAATTTATGCAGTATCCTATAGTAAATCTGCGAAGAGCAGAGATTAGAACTCCCTAGCTTCCCTACATAGTAGTCCCCCTTTAGCACCATCTTTTCTTTTTTTGGATGGAGTTCTGTATGGTCTTTGAGCTTGTTTATCTTTCCAGAGGTTAAGGTCAGAGCCCAGGTGCCTGTATCGAACTTGGTCTAACACGAAGTTCTGCTCAAGAGGAGCCGGCAGTTGCACTGGTTGATGGAAGTCAGTTGTGGCAGGGTACGTGTTTGTGGATGGAAAAGGGCTTAGGAGGGCTTCAAGGCTAGGTCCTGAGAAAAACAGATTTCCGTGACAGCTGGTGAAAAATCTAGAGCACAGCACAAAAGCACTGTCAGTGGCCTGTGTCTCAAAGCAGATGGGCTGCTGAGCCTTCTTCCAGTGGGAGCTTCTATGGGGTTTTAACACTTGATACATGATGTAATATTAGGCTGTTGGGCTGTCCGGAAATTAATTTCCTAATAATTAAGCACAAAAGCTGTAAATATGTGCAAGCTTATTATGCCCGTGACACACCTCCAGGAACAACTAATGAATGTACCCAGAAGTATGGAAGTCCTACATACCTGTGCATTAATGTAGATTTACAGAAGATTGCTATCTCTGTTTGAGGACTGACAGTAAATCTCACGAACAGTTGACCTGACAGTCACAGATATATCAGGTAGGAGAGGTATTATAAATCAAAGTGACAATTTCATGTTTTGCAGTTACTCAAGCCTGGTAACTCAACTGATTGTCATGGGAGAAAGGGAAAAAGAGGAGAATATCTTTTCAGATAGCACCACCTTGTTCACATTTATCTCAATTATCTCTAAATCTTTTAGAACTCTGCTGGAGTACTAGACTGGAGTACTCATACTCCAGATTTAATACCAACTGGGAAAAGACACAGTATCCATTTCACACAAACTATAAATCATCAAAGGAGTCTAATGTTAAAATAATAAATTATTTGTGGTTTTCTGTTACTTATCTAGCAGCTGTAAAGAGACATGAATTAAAGTTTAGTAGTCAGTGTTGCTGATGTAAAAGAATCCTGTAGCCATGGGTAAGGTGTGGCTGTGGGTAAGACCACGCTGGGACAGGTACATCTCTGAGGGCACTGTGGCTGTGGGTAAGGCCATGCTGGGACAGGAGCACCTCAAAGCGACTGTGGCCGTGGATGAGTCTGTGCCGCAGCAGGTACAGCCCTGGAGAGACTGTGGCACATAGATAAGGCTCCACCTGGAGCAGGTACAACCCCGAGGGACTGTGATCCATGGAAAAGTCTGAGCCAGAGCAGGAGCAAGGGCAGGAGTTCACGGCAATGTTAAACCCGATGGTCTGGTCCAAAGGGATGAGGGGAGAGATTGTAATGAAAATAGATTTAAACAGTAATGTGGAATTTGAGTTGCATGTTGTGGGAATTACTATAGCAGGAACTCCTTTGTGCTAGCTAGCTAGGAGTAAAGGGGAGTTCATTGTAATGTTAAACCCTATAACCTGGTCCAAAGGGACCAGGGGTAGAGATTGTGATGGATTTATTTTTAAACCCTTGTAGCCCATGTCTTGAGTGACATGTTACAGGAATTACTATAGCAGGAACTGCTTGAACCAGTGGAGGGTAAGTCTTACAAGAAGTGGTGTGAGTGTAGCACCAACCCAACCTGAACTGGCTTTGGTGCCCAGTAACTCCACACAAAATGCCATCTCTCCCATCCTGAGTGACCACCATAACAGATGGAGCCCAAAGTCAATTAACTCAATGGGCATTTTGTGGACGTTTTACAGCGGTGGTCCATAGACTAAGGGAATGATATCTGTGTATTATATAAAAAGGATGAAGAAGAGAGATGGTTGTTGATGAGGGCGTATTGGATAGTGTAGTGAGCATGATGTAAATGGTATGGAATAAGGAGTGGAGAATGTGCTGGTTTTGGATGGCATAGAGTTAAGTTTCTTCATTAGTAGCTAGCATGAGGCTATGTTTTGGATTTGTGCTGAAAACAGTGTTGATAACACAGGGATGTTTCTGTTATTGCTGAGCAGCGCTTACACAGAGTCAAGGCCTCTTCTGCTCCTCACCCCACCAGTGAGCAGGCTGGGGGTGAACAAGAGGTTGGGAGGGAACAGAGCTGGGACAGCTGACCCCAACTGACTCCAGGGACATCCCAGGCCATATGATGTCATGATCAACATATAAAACTGGGGGAAGAAGAAGGAGGCAGGGGGACATTCAGGGTTATGGCTTTTGTCGTTCTAAGTCACTGTTACACGTGACAGAGCCCTGCTTTCCTGGAGATGGCTGAACACCTGCCTGATGATGGGAAGCGGTGAAGGAACTTCTTACTTTGCTTTGGCTGTGCACACAGCTTTAGCCTTACCTATTGAATGGTCTTCACCTCAACCCATGAGTTTTCTCACTTTCACTCTTTTGATTCTTTCCCCACTAAGGGGAGTGAGCTAGCGGCTGTGTGGTGCTTAGTTGCCAGCCGGGGTTAAGCCACACCACCATTCTAGATGTAAATTAGTCTCACTGGAACACATACAGAGGATGAAATTTACTCTCGGATCTGCAGTTCTGTGATGGATCATTGCATGTAGACATTAATGCTATTAAAGGACAAAATGACTACTTCCAATAAGACACCTTGTATGATAGAAATCCCTTCTTACAGAGGTTATGGTCCTGGTATCAGATGTTGCAGCATTTTATTAACTTTTTATTAGACTCCAGCACATATGTGACTAAACAAATTGTAATTTCTCAGAAGCAAGAAGTTCTATGGTGATCATAACAAACAGGGTGGAAAGATGTGCTTTAAGACTTTCGATAGAGTCCTTAAATGAAAAGCAGTTCAGAAATCCCGGGAGATGGAGACTCTATTTAAAAGTTTTATAACTTTTTAATGTATATATAAAACTTGTGAATTGGCATCCATATGGCCTGTATTCTATTTCAGCCCTTTTATGAAACGACACAATCTCTTACTAAAATGAAATCAAAGCTTGATTATTTTTATTCTAAATCATTTCCACACTGGGTAAACTGACACAGCAAGTACTTGTGAATTTATAACCTTGACAAAAAACATTATTAGCATGTCATTTGGCTGCTCAATGAGGGTGACTGGCTAGAAGCAGACAGAAGACACAACAGCAAAAGAAGTGTGAGGGTCCCTGGGCAAATATAAACTTTGGTTTGGTATAGGTTGTTGTAAATATTGCATTGGAAGTATTGGAGCCCAAACTAGTCTAGAATGCTGCAAGCCCTAGGCTTGAATTAAAGGCGTAAGTGAAACAGTTTGGTGTATGAATAATTTTTACTGCAGAGTCTGCGAAAGGGATGGTAATGTACAATGCCTTCAGTCATTCTCACAGTGCATTCATTTATTCTTGCTACTGTAAGGAAGCAAAGGTAGCAAGGGAGCAGATACACAGTGCAGGATGCATATCTGAGGAGCCCTGATGCAGCAGAGGGTTTAAAATGCCACTCCAGTGTATAAGCTGTGCTGCCTGCACTGCAGCATCACTTTCAATCAGCCGCGCTGGGATCAGACTTCAACAAACACCTGTGCAGAGAGCCAAAGTTTTAAATTTCTACCTCTTAGGAAGAAAGAGTGCAGGAAACCTGTGACCCTTTTTGGAGGAACTCACAAATATCACCCCCTCAATGCAAGAAATTCTCTGTTGGAGGGAGGCTGCACTAAAAAGCATCTACTGTGTCAATATTAAATGTCTTATTCCCAGCTCTATCTGAGGGCATTTGACATAACCTGATGTTTATGAAGGCAGCTTTAAGCACCTTTGCATTCCTCTCTTCCTGGGCCAGGCTTCTCTGGAACGGATTCCAGTCTTAAAGGCTGCTCCCTCTTGGACAGGCTGTCAGCATCCTTTAAAGGACCATTATAGCAGCAGGGAAATGTAGTTTGGCCACACTCTTGGCATACCTATTCCTTCTCAAGTTACAGGAGAGCTGTTTATGTGTGCAGTTAAGCACAGAAGCTTCTACAGAAGGTCTCACCCAAACCAGGGCTTTGTTTATGGGAGACTTTCTCATAACTGTGAGGTAGGCAAATTGTGCAAAATTTCTTCCTCCTGGAGGAGAATCTCTCCTGCTAGAGGATTAAGAGAAATTTCCTTTAAGGTGAATGTGAACTAAGTGGGGAAAGAAGCCTGCAGAACTTGAAGGGAAAACATATTACTCATTCTTACTAATTTTCTGAAGTAACCTGGCTGGTTTTAATAAGTTTTTGAAACAGTAATTCATCATAAGGTGGCTCATGTTGCTAGTTGTGGTACACTGAGCCTGACTTTTCTAAGAGTATGATTAATAACTTTACCACTTCTGCTATTTGTTGTTTACCATGAGGTCTATCAACTGCTTTAGCCTTTTCTTCTAACTATTGTTTGTGATATTTTGTACTAATATGTACATTTCAAATCTCTTAATCCTTACGTTTTTAATCTCTGGTATAATGTGTTGTTGGGCTCTTGTTCAAATGAAATCACTTGCAAAATCTGGAAATGTGATAATAATTTAAGATTAACTAGTCCTGTGGTTGTTAAAAATTTTGATCGCATCAAATTTCAGTACTTTATGAAAAATGAAGCAACATGACAAGTTGTATTGTCTTGCTGGCTGACCTTCCTTTTCTAGTGTCTTTGTTAAACTCAAATTATTTTCATCTGTAGATATTAAATGAACCAAAATGCAACACGTGAAAATCATTCTGTCCACAGCAGCACAGTTTGATGTTTTTTAATGTGTGATTGGGAACATCGTAGGAATTCCTCAATTTGCCTAAAACGGCAGAAAATCCTGAGTCTGTCAACATTTTCAGAGATAATTTAGAAACTAGCTGAGAGCTTCTTGTATCCTATTTCAGCATACTTCTCTCTTGTCAATTTGTTCTGATCATCTCTTTACCTCCCGGTTTGGCCCTTCTGTAACAGTTTTGACTAAACTTCACCAGAATTCACCGGTCTCTGTTAAAATATTGGAACAACATTTGCAAATAATGATATTTTTAAGGCTTGATCATTTTTATATTTTTTTCTTACCACAATAAAGTCCGCATCACCTCCTCCCTCTGCCAACAGTCTGAACATCTCAGTGACTGAATGAAGAGGAAAATGGGAGTTATTAGTCATGAAAAAAACAAATCACCTGTAGTCCTTGCTTGAAGAAGCAATTACAATAATCTATTTCTATTCTAATAATTTTGCTGGAAACATGAAAACAAATGTGGCTACTTGAAATTGAATAATGTTCCAAGTAATTTATCAAGACAGTTATTGTTATTACAAAGCCAGTGCAGAGTAAGAGAAAGTATATCAAGCAGAGATGGAATGGATGCTTTGCAAATAATTTATACAGTACGAAAGCTGCAATTTTCACTGTCTTTGATAATCATAAATGTTTTTCCCCACATTCCATTTTGCTCTGAATTTTCATAGATATCTCAAAGTAACAATGTTGGTTATATAATTGTGTATATGTACATATATGTGTGTGTCTAGATATACATGCAACCATATTTTAAAAAGCAGTTATTCAACAGATTATTATCTTTAATCAGTAAAATATCCATTTTTTTGCAGATCTGTACTGTCCAAATATATTTTCAACACAGTGTTTATTTGCATTACACTCCAGAATCCATTTCAGGGAGACTGAAATTACAGAAGTGTACTACACGTTTCTGTGAATGCTGCTTCCATGTAGAATGTACTTTAAAGGTAATTTCACCCACTTGGCATGTGTTCAGATACTTTAGTTACTTTTTTTACATCAGGCTGCTTAAGATAATGGTTTCCAAAAGTTTGTGTTTTTTTTTGTTTTTTTTTTTTTTTTCAGAATACTATACTTCTACATATAAGAGAATGAAAGATCAAGACTTGTTGAAAAATTCCATCAAAACCCAACAGATAATCCTATATTGCATCCCTTAGTATTTCTATTAGAAGTGTGACGTTATCAACTTTTTTATGGATACCTATTTGAAAACACTTGTCCTCAGGTATCATTTTTGCTTCTGACAAAGTATGGTTTATTGCTTTCCCTTCTAGCTCAAACACAGTTTATGATGTCAAGGTGAGCAATTTTCAAAACCGAAACATGTCCTTCATGTCAGATGTGATGTTTCAGGTATTTTAAAGGCAAGATGGAAATAACTGTTTCAATTGTTTCAGCAGAAGAATTTTAGCTGTACAGGCATACCCAGCAGTTCAAAACTATTTGTATAGTTTTAGCTAGAGGACTGAGGATGTGGAGGAGCTGGGTAGTGGAATAAACTGTCATGCTCCAAGCTCCCATTCAGTTTAGCAAGTCAACAATAACTTGTTTTATAAAAAATGAAGTGCAGTAAAAGGAAGTTAGAGAAATGTGCTTCAGGAGACTCTGCTTCAGAGTCTTTAGAGAAGAAAAGATAAAAGGACCCAACTCTTTCTGCTTGAGAGAGGTGGTGTGTGTTTATGAATACTAACAGAGCTCTGGGCCTCTGAGCATACCTGACTGTTTTTCATGTCCTGTGCCCACTATTCAATCAACATAAATGCAGAGTTTGAACGATTCTGCTTTTTCTTGAGGCAATAGCGAAGGTGATGATATTTGAGACCTGTTTTTTGCTTGGATGTTGCTGAGGCTATGCCATTGCATCTTATGACAGAGCAACAATAGAAAAGGGGTCCCCATAGGTGGCTAAGCCATTCAAAGTGCTGCCTGTCCACACCACAGATAAGGAGGCTCATAAGTATAGGATGACACTTAACTACATGCAAAATTTTCTCTTGGTGTATGTCAGCTGGCCTAGAACTGCTCCTGGGCATGTTGCACCAGATAAGTAGTCAGGTGTTCCCTGAATCTTGCCTCCGGCATGGCCTCACAGCCATACCATGAACAGTATAGATGTTGCTACTGTGGCATAATGAATATTGCTTTATAGGATTCCTTAAAGAAAAGAAGGGGATATCTGTGGAAGAGTGAAATATTCTTTCTCAAGGTTGCACAAAATGACTGAAAGGAAATATACTGCACTCACAGTTGTTCCGTTCCGTCATTAAATTCTGTTTCTTGCTTCCATATCGGAACATTGGGAAATCAGGTGCCACTTTTGGTGAGAACAAGCTAACAGTTGTAACAGCCCAATGAGGAGGCACTAAGAACGGTTCTCTTAATATCCGATTCTCCTACAGAGGCTTTTGTTAACAAAAACCGTCTCCTTATGTTTTCAGAGCCATCCCTGATATTTTTAACACTGGGTGGTTTGTAATAAGGTCTGTGAAGACTCTTTTAGACTTCTGAAACACGTGCTGCTGTGCATGATATTTTTGAGATAATGGCTCTAGCAAAAGAATTCTGACACATCTGATGATTTCTTGTTTGGGAGTTAACTGCTTTTATGATATGTTAAGCAATAAGGACATCTACAATGTCCATAAGGATACTTGTTGGGCATCATTCCTTCAGCAGTGAATTATGTTGTACAATATAGCTGGGAGGAGTTATGAGCAAATGCGTGAGACACTGAAGAAAATAGTCACATGAAAAGATGTAGTGAAAGGAAATTCCAAATGCCCTCTAATAATTGGGAAAAATATAAATGTGTCAGAGCTGCATGTATTCTTTCCTGATTTAATAGATTTTCCATTTTATTTGCTAACAAATGGGATTGGATATTTAAAACACAATTCAAAACAGTAATTTTGACAAATACTAACTTTGCAATTATTTCAGAGCCACAAAGGATCATGACCTGAGAATCTGTGTGTCTTTGCTTATTCACTTTTACATGAGCAATTATTACTAAAAACCCAACATTTACTTTTAAATTAGGCTTACAGGGAATTTTACAGGGCATTTGCTATGGGAAGGTGTCATTACTACATCGACTGCACTCTCAGTTATTTAATTCCATGATGGAAGTTGCTTACTTTTGTTTCTATTCTATTTCTATGGAGTACTTTACCTTACACCAAGTGCACTTTGGCTTGTATAAGCATAAAGTCAGAAAAATGTGTATTAAATTTGTTTGGCATATTTATTCATACCCTTTAAGTACCTTTCCAACAAATAGGTCACACCGAATAAAGGTAATGACGCTCTCCAAGACAGGCAGTATCATTCCATTCAAAACACATTTCAGATTGAAGTCTATATTATTTTTAAGAAACTTAGCTGCATAGTGATCTCTTGAGCACATGAGTTTGGTGCCTCATTGAGTTCACCTTATGTGAAATCAGAGTTTGGTAAATATTATTTATGATTGTTTAAAATCAAGTATTATAACTTTTTCTCATTAGAAGATTGTGCAATCTTTCCTTCCTTACTATTATCACTGATGTTGAACTTGAAGAGGCTCTTGCTTAAACACTTTGCAAACATTGATTTTTGTAGTTGCAGCTGAAACTTCTTTCACTTCTCATGTCAGACTTTTTCAGATCAGACTTAAGTCAACCTCTTGCCGTATGGTTGCAGCTACCCCTGCAAGTCCCTCTAGTCAAACAACCAGGACAATATTAATATGCACCTTTACATTGTCAGGCTTGTTTTACGTTGTAAATAAAACTAGTCCTCCTTGTTCTTACTGATGCTATGGACTCTAAAGCTTTCTGTTTTCATTTAGCCACTAACATATATAAAGTTAACAGATCCGGAGGTATTATAACGTTTAAATATTGTAAACCCTATTTCCTTCATGGATCCTTCCTTCTCCGTGGGAATAAACCACCCCATGAACTTTATATATTTTATCTTTTGTTCTATATTTTATATTTTGTTTTAAATAAAGGTGCAATATATTGGCTGTACATTGCGATTTGCTGGAGTGGTACAAATCCCATTAGATCCGTATGTTAAAAACTGGGTGCCTTAAGTTGTGAAGTGAATTAATATTGAAAAATTAATATAAAAATCCAGATTTTTCTAATGCCATAGAGCAGTTGAAAATCTCTGAAACTTGAGTGGAATTTGGAAATCTCCAGTCCTTTGAAAATCCATGCAGTTGTAATTCAGTACGTAAAAGTAAAGTTACAGGCCTTGTATTGCACTGGGATAAGTATGAAGATTTGGAAAAAGTGTGACCTAGGTGACTGATGTAATTTATAAGGAAGAGCTTGCTCACACATTTATGAATTTCATCATATAAAGAAATTTCTGCCTCTTTTCAGCATCTGTAAAGACACAAAGTATATCAGTTTGGGTAACACTCATCACAGCTTACTGTCCCTGACAAACTTGTTCCTCAGTACATGTTTGGAAGTAGATGACATAACATAGTATAGTTACTCAGCCTCAGCCTCTGAAGAGCAACGTTTTTTTTGCTTGTCCTTCATTAATGTTGATATACAAGGTCCAGCTAGCTATTGCTAGTAACTCTACCAGAATTATTCAGATCTTAGGCTTTCTGCTAACTGAAAGTTTGCCTTGGAAAACATAACTATTCTGTGTTTTTTTAATAAAATATGAGCTTATTTACGTGTTACTTATTTTTTACAGTGTAACAGCTACTAAAAATAACTTTGACCTTAATAGTTATCTGATTCCAAGATCTACTAATGTTTAATGAGTATTCACCACAGTTACAAGAAAATTAGATATACAGTGACTCAACTTAGGAAGAAATTATTCAACTTTAATGAAAGCAAACCATAAGCTAACTTTAATGAACTGCTGCTTATTGCATGTTGCTTTGCTTCATAAATAAATCCTTTTGCATTCATAGTTGTGACTATTTCTGAAATATGTATTCAGATAATTAACAATTAATGATTGCTTTTTTCCTTTCTTCTATTTAACAATATTTTAAACAAGAAGCCCTTAGCAAAAAGAGATAAATGTTGAAGTTCGAAGCCTGTAACAATGCACATGAACATTCAGTTTTAAACATGATGAAGAGACCACATGTCAAGAAAAGGGTTAGGTAAAGGACTTGGTCCAAATCCTGTTGAGGTCCCTAGAAACACATTTACTGATAGCAGTAGATTTCAGTCAAATCTGTGCTTCATTTAAGTTGTAGGTTCCATTCTGTCAACATGGTATTCAGATATATCCCAAACAAAATCTGCAGTGGCACTGAAATGAAATCTAAAACTATTCAATTTTCATAAATCCCTTCTTCTCAAGAAAGGTTTTTTGGCCTTTCAGAAAGATAGACTTTGCACACAGGAACAAATCTCTGGAAGATCATTCGACTCTTGAATTTCCCCCAAACATCTTTGTTTCATAAACATCTTCTCATAGCCATGCGTATTAGCTTTTGCCTGCGCTTTTGGATCATTTTTTGCCTCTACTTGCTCTCAGGTCCATATGTCATAATGTGACTAACATAACTTTTCCCCCTTTCTCTTCTCAATTTTTCACTGCAAAATTGCCCATTAGACACAAGGAGGATAAAATAGTCCTCTTGTGTGAAATCTGTGCTGTACCAGAATCTGTAAGAATTCCCACATCCCTGGCACAGGTCTTGGCTCACTCTGAATTTCATCAATAGATCAAGTGAGATGGGTTGATCGGTATGCGGTGGTGAAACATATTTGTATTCTGTAAACAGTTATTTTTTAGATTACTATAGACTCTTTCAACATTCGACTCACTGCTGCTGAGGGGTAGATGAAGCACTGTTTCCCCTTTATTTTTGTTTCCTCTGATCAGGGGCTGGTCAAGGTGTTTGTACTGGTTCACCATTCTCAAGTGAGCAAATAAAATGTCAGGAAAAAGGAGAGTAAATTTCAGCACAGCATTAGTGGGGTAGGTTTACTTACTCCTAAGTGCCTATTTAAGTAAATGTTTATGTCTTCGCTAATAGTATTGTTTGGAGATTAAAGAGTACTGTAGTGAACAAAAGGAAAACAGTAAAAAAGATCCTTTCAACTGTGCCATTTCTTTTAAGCAGAAGTATGGAGAGAAAGCAGCATGTGTTATTAGGGTTATGATAGTAAAAATGCTATAAAATTGGCAGCTCACCTTCTGAGAATAATTTTGTATCAACTGATTGGAATTGTTTTCAGCTAATATGTGTACTGGTGCAGCATTCCATCTATACAGATTCAATGTCTTAAAAATAGAAAACAAGTAGCAGAGATGTCAGTGTTATTGCTTCCATATCATTGACATAGCTGATAAAATCTTTCAAACTTTATGAGTTTAAGTCATTTAAGTTGTTACTTTTATCACACAGAGTGTGATCTTTTGTATTTAGACATTATTCAAAACAGAACTAATGTGAGGAAATTTGAAGATCTATTATTTTAAAACCAGATTAAAAGAGCTGCATTATTCTAATTGGGTTTTTTTCCCACTTACTAATTCTTATTTATCATGAACCAAATGTGATTTTCTTACACTGTTATCAGTGCACTGACATGAAATGCATTGCTAGACTCCACCTGTAAAGTTCTGTGTTGCATGTGTACAAGGATCAGCAGAGAAATGTGTCTACACAGCAGTAGCTGTTTAACAGCAGCTCTAGCACTTTGTGCCTTCCAGTGCTTGCCTCTTCCACCCCGTAGAAAAGCCCCTCCCACAATGTAGGCCTGGCTGCCATGTATTATTTATGAAGCCTTTCTGAGCTGTCTTATCATAGAATCATAGCATGGTTCAGGTTGGAAGGGACCTTTAAAGGTCATCTAATCCAACCCCCCTTGCCATGAGCAGAGACATCTTTAGCTAAATCATGCTGCTCAGAGCTTTGTCCAACCTGACCTTGAATGTTTCCAGGGATGGAGCATCTACCTTATACCTTATATGTTCCTTGTATCTAGGCTAAATCTACCCTCTTTTAGCTTGAAACTTTTACCCCTTGTCCTATTGCTATGGACTTTACTAAAAAGTTGGTCCCCATCTCTTATAAGCCCCCATTAAGTTTTGAAAGGCTGCAATAAGGTTTTCCTGGAGTCTTCTCCAGGCTGAAAAACCCCAACTCTGTCAGCCTTTCTTCATAGAAGACATTCCATCCCTCTGATCATTTTTTATGGCCCTCCTCTGGACCTGATCCAACAGGTCCATGTCCTTCTTTTATTGGTGTCCCCAGAGATGGACACAGCACTGCAGGGGTGTCTCACCAGAGTGGAGTAGAGGGGGAGAATCACCTCCCTTGACCTGCTGGCCAAACATCATTTGATGCAGCCCGGGAGACAGTTGACTTTCTGGGCTGTGACTGCACATTGCCAGCTCATGTTCAGCTTTTCATCCACCAGTACCCCCAAGTCCCTCTCCACAGGGCTGCTCTCAGTCCCTTCATCCCCCAGCCTGTGTTGATACTGGGGGTTGCCCCGACCCAGGTGCAGGACCTTGCACTTGGCCTTGTTGAATCTCACAAGGTTCACACGGGCCCACTTCTTGAGCTTGTCCAGGTCCCTCTGGATGGCATCCCGTCCCTCAGGTGTGTCAACCACACCACTCAGCTGAGTGTCATCTGCATACTTGCTGAGGGTGCACTTGATCCCACTGTCTGTGTCACTGATGAAGATATTAACCAGTGCTGGTCCCCATACAGACCCCTGAGGGACACTGCTCGTCACTGATCTCCATCTGGACACTGAGCTGTTGACCACCACTCTCTGAGTGCGGCCATCCAACCAATGCCTCATCCACTGAACAGTCCATCCTTCAAATCTGTATCTCTCCAGTTTAGAGAGAAGGATGTTTGTTGGGGACCTTGTCAAAAGCCTTACAGAAGTCCAGATAGATGACATCAGTAGCTCTTCCCTTGTCCACTCATGTAGTCAGTCCATCATAGAAGGCCGATAGCTTGGTCAGGCAGGACTTGCCCTCGGTGAAGCCATGCTGCCTGTCTTGAATCATCTCCCTGTCCTCCACGTGCCTTACCATAGCTTCCAGGAGGATCTGCTCCATGATCTCTGCAGGCACAGAGGTGAGGATGACAGGTCAGTAGTTCCCAGGGTTCTCCTTCCTATCCTTCTAAAAAACGTGTGCAGTGTTTCCTTTTTTCCAGTCACCAGGAACTTCACCTGATTGCCATGACTTCAAATATGAAGAGTGGCTTGGCAGCTACATCAGCCAATTCCCTCAGGACCCTGGGAGGCGTCTTTTCAGGTCCCATAGACGTACACATGTTCAGGTTCCCCAGGTGGTCACAAACCTGATCTTCTCTCCCTTAGAAAGGGACTTTGGTCCCTCAGTCCCTGTCTGGAGTCCATCCACTTGAGAGGTGTGGGAACAGAGGTTGCCAGTGAAGACTGAGGCAAAAAAGTTGAGTACCTCAGCCTTCTCCTCATCAGTGGTTACCAATTTCACCAGTCATGTTCACCAGGGGTGGTACGCTTTCTTTGACCTTCCTTTTCTGGCTGACCTATCTATAGAAGCCCTTATTATTTTTTGTTTCCTTTGCCAAGTTCACCTGCAGCTGTGCCTTCCTGAACCCAACCCTATACAACTGTTATACACTGGAGAACTCCCAGTGCTGTCATACTGTGGCCTTCTCCTTGCTGTATAAGTAGGTCCTGGGAGGATGTTCTTCCTGTTTCTTGCCATGTCTATACCTGTGATTTCTCATATAACTCTAGCTTAGGCTTTTGAGGTAATTTATGTGACTTTAAGAGCTGGTTTACAAAACAGATTAAAAATTCCCTCCCGTAAAGTCTAGAGCTAAGAGAGTACATACAGCTAATACCAGGGAAGTACCTATAGACAATAAAGTTGACTTGTTTAATTTGTGTAAATAAGATCACAGAGGCAATAGTAACTACTGACTAAGAAAACAAATACTGTCACCAGTGTGTCCTGTCTTTGTGATTACGTATTTAAGCTTTGATCTCAATATGAGCTGATGAAAACTGTTACCTGTGCAGATTGCTCATGGGAAGCCTTTCTGCTCTAAGTTATAGGTACCTTTTGACAGTGTTTGGGAGGTGGAGATTGAACTTGATTCTGCTCTTATTTATGGTCAGGTCCAACCTTTTAAATTTAATGTGTGATCTGGCAACAAATTCAGTAAGAATTGTTGAGAATTTTATTGTATTTTGGAGCAAAAACTGTGAGAAAGCAAAGAGCTTCCCAGTGAACCAGTTGGCTTCAGTAACACCTTTTGTGCTTCTGACTGTTGCTGTTATGGTTCTTACATATTTTCTTTCTTACACTGTGTGTTTCAGTGAATGACAGTTTTTTATCTTCTGCTCTCTGGATTTTTTAGAATTAAGAAGACCTCCGTGGAAGTTATATGACTGATATACATCTGGAGAAAAGGTTAATACATGTGATATAAGGATTAATGGCCCAATTAATTATGTCCTTTGTAAAACTGTTTAAGGAAGCTTAACAAAGAGATTAGTTTAATTTCACAGAGATCCAACAAGAAACACAAATCTCAGGTCTTACCTTTTTAGCTAGCTGAGAAAGCATAACTATATGGGTTAAAATCCTGCCATGCAGTGTAAGAATTGTAAACACTCCCTAACTAGGTAGACTAGTCAGAAACCCACCCTGTTCATAGGGTTCACGTCATTAGCCTTGTAGTGAAAGACTTTTGTTCTATTCAGGTCTTCAGTATCAGCAAAAGAATATTGACACAAATCCTTGCTATGTTGGTATATTTTAGTGATAACACATTCAGAGTTTGCTAGTCATATCCTTCCATTCCATGTCCTTTTTGTATGTCTGTTTTTTTGTAGATGTCTTTTGCTTTCCTGATAACTGGAGTTCCTGTTCTCTTGTTGCAAATGTTCAAGTTGACTTGACTAAACTGAAATACCACTGCATTTCCTATGATACTAGCCATTATTTTGTCTCTTCTGTTGCTCTCTCTTCCTGCTAACTGTATACTTTGTGTATAGATAATATTTTTCTGGATTAGTCAAGCAGTTGCACTTTGCTGTGGTGCTGTTCGAGAGGCGCTTTTGATGTCAATGAGATATGTGTATGAATTATTTAAGAGAATTTAGCTTGTTTAGTTTACCAGAATTATTTGTAATGATGCTGCCTTTAACAGGGATCTCACTTTTTTTCCCCAAGAGTTGGTTTTGCTATGCTTTGGTTAATCAATGCGAACTGAGCTATAAAAGGAGAATGTCATATCTTATTTAAAAGCAAGTCCTTAACACAAAGTCTGTGAATCTTCTAGCTATTAAGAACAAGTGAACTCCCAGTTTTGTTTTTTAAGTGATCAGATAAAACAAAATTGGCTTCTAGTTTTTCCAGAAATATTTACAAAATAGTATAAGTAGTACCTATGAGAATAATCTTCCCATGAGCACACCAGTTTTAGAGGAAGATTGTCAAATTGAATTTATGTTCTGCCTGTAAATATTTTAAATCTGAAAAGCAGCAGTTAAGAATGTAACTCCACCATGAGTCTAGAATAGGCCTCTCCCTCTTTTTGAGGGATCCTGAAAATTGATTTTTTCATTGTTTAAACATTATGTTCTGCTTGTTATTTTTCCCCAGAAATGTGGGTTCTTCTCATCAAAGCAAATAATTTTTTAATAAACAGCAAAGTATCATAGTGAAATCAGAAGATTTGGAGAGGAGTTTCAAGAAAGGTATGAAAGAATAAGGAAACAAAATATTTTAAGAAGATGAATATGAAAGAAATGACGATCATGAGGACACATGTTCACAATGGCCTGTCAAATTCTGATGTGAGTTTGTAGCAAAGAAAAATTGAATTACTTCCCAACATTCCCTCCTTCTTAGTGCTAAAATGAAATGACTTAGCCTGCTGGAGCACCATGGTTTATGACTTAACCTCATCTAAGACTAGGAATAGCCTGTGGTTTTGCTATTGTATTAATTGCATTGACTGCCAAATGCATTTCAAGGATGTGGGGATCACACTGGAACAGACTGTGTAACGAGTGGGACGGAATCTTATAATTCAGTGGAAATATTATGTACCTGACCCTCTGACTCAACATGGAATGATATAAATTTCACTGAAACAGCATTTACATGGAAATAAATGTTTTGAATTATTCACCAAGGCTATTGTAATGAGCATCTGCCTAGACATAAGAGTCTCAGTTTTAAAAGCCAAGCATGTGAAACCCCAGGTATTGATATTTAAGATATTTATTTATTGGCATTCTAGGCTTTCTACCCTTTACATTCTTGATGTACTTACTGGAATATTTCATTCTAGAACTTATGTGTAATTGCCACAGCATAGCTGCATGGCTCCTGCATTAATTTGAGAAGAAAAAAGGTACTGAGCAGAGTGAAAGAAGTATAGAAATAGAGAAGAGAGTGTGGTCTAGTTTGTCTTCTTTCAGTATCTTCTTTCTTAGATCATAATTTTGCTAGTATATAATTCTTCCGTAGACAATTATCTCTAAAATTATTAGTTCTCAGTTCCTATTTCATATCCTTTTGCTGAGCAAGAGTGGAATAAAAAAAGATTTCCTTATATTCATGGAAGTTTATTCTACCTGCGTATGAATGCTTGAGACTTTGTGTACGACCTACCTTGGACGTAGAGGCTTTAGCCTAGCAGGACACTTGAGTGTATGCTTCATTGCACACAGCTAAGCTATTCCTTAAGCCTTGAATTTATGGGCCTGAAAGCACATGTTCTTCCACTTGAGTAAAACAACTAACTTTATTTGCTATCACTAAGTAATCCATCTCTGAGAAAATGCAGATACTACAAGAAGAAAACTTCTTTTAGACTGAATCACTGTTTTACTACTCAGGCATTTGAGGCCAGAACTTGAAACACACTGATATTTATGGCTACGGCAAATAAAGAGGTTCCGTTATTGGGTTGCCTCTCGCTCAGTTGCATACATGTATCCACATTTTTTCCAGAGAGTTGCTGGTGAGTAAGGGGGAGGGAAGGTGAATTCCTTGGTTGAGACTGCAAATTTTCTGCATTAGTGTTTCAGTTGTACATCAGTTTCAAAGGACTGTTCGGTTGCTGTGCCTATTTATTTAGAAAGTAGAGTTCCCTGCCCTGTGACAGACCACCATTTCAAGTTTAAGTTAATAGGAAGATTTGCCTAATTCTCCCATGTGATTACAAAAAATTCTCCTGTGCAATTTAAAAAGGGAAAAGGTGTCCCTGAGCAGTGTTTGAAACATCATCTTTAAGTATATGGATCAAATATATCTGCATAGGTTGAAGGGTTTTACAGCCAGATGCCAGCTAATGGAGACTGTCCAAGATAGAGATGGGAGGAAGGAAAAATACGAAGCTGACTTAATATGAAAAATCCATAAATAATATATGAGAGTTTGAGGAGAACTTAAAATGGGGATTCAAGGCTATTTTCCTTTTGGAAATTGTTTTTCTTCTGGATAGGATGATCAAATACATGTCAGAAGTTTTGAAAACAGTGTATTGTGACTGTAAATCCAGTGGTTCAAGACTCAGCTCTGAAGCTTGTGGGGTTTCAGATGTCTGTATTGGTTAGCAAGAAAAAAGACAGATCTGAGAAAATACCGTGCACATAATGAGATGAAGGCAAGTACTATCCTGAGATGCATTCAGAAAAGGTATAGATACAAATCCTACCTTCTGCCTTGTCATGCAAATTCTTAAACATAATTTTGCATCCTGGTTCTTTAATCATTCACTTAAAAGCAAATCCAAATGAAATGCTGAAGGAAGCTGATTGTGGTCAGATTTTTGTCTGTTTGACTGTGTTTAATGTATGTTACATCTCTCAAAAGTAATTTATTCCTTGTTTTCGTATTTCGTCAGTTAGGATTATTCTGTCATTTCGTATAATGGAATAAGGTGTTCTTTCGATTTACTTTTGCATAGAGAGAACGAATTTAAGACTGACATTTTACCAAGACTAAAATTGCACCCAGTAATGAAGCCCAACTAAAATGTGAATCAGCTTCTGACTGATTTACACCTGCAACTCAATACTGTTTAATTAGAAGCATAAGTATCTGGAACTGCACCTGTGCCTGAATTAAAGTTGCAGATAGGCATTTGCCTGCAGAACAGGAGACGAACTGGTGGAATTAGGTCATTTTAGCTCTGAGGCATAGACAGTGACGATACCTGGAGGATGTTTGAATTGTCTTCCCCAGTTGTGAAAGCAAAATATTTTACATTTATGAGGTTTGCGTGCTTCAGACTGGATTGATATTCTGAATGGATACTTGTCCTTTAGAAAATTTGAACAACATTTTCACTTCTTTATGTACAGCAGGATATGTGGTGGTGTCTTGTCTCCAGCTGGTGGTATGTGTTGTGTGTACCCCTTCACACATACTCAGTTTGCACAAGCATAAAATCCAGATGATTTACAGAAGATTAGGTCAGACCAGACCAACAATGCTCCTATTTGGCTCTATACCCCAAAATGTTTCTTTTTTCATTAGTATCTCCAGTCTGCTTTTTAGCTATTCTGTTGATACTTTACCTTTTCCCAAATCTTGAGACGTTGTTATCAACTTACATTATGAGCAGCTGTTTCTCAGTTTCTTATTCACACAGAGAACACTCTAGCTATGACATTAGCAGTGAAGTGAGAAACAGCTCTTCCATAGACACTAGAATGTAAATGTTTAAATACCTGCATAGCTTTGATGGTCACAAAGTTAAATCTTTACACAATTACGAATTTCTTAAAATTAAGATTTTGCTCAGAATAGCTATGATGACAAAATTCAGACTAATAAATATAGCTAATTTGATTACAAATAATAACTCAGAGTAAACTAAGTCTTGATTTTTTTAATTGCACAGGTAAAACCCAATTTAGCAATCCACTGATCCTTGAGATGCCTTTATAATAATCTGGAATCACTATTTCTAACACAGAAGCATGAAACTGCAGTTTACCAGTTTGCTTTTAAATGATTATTTCTGTATTTTAGAACTTAGGATTCCTGTTGCACATTGTTGTCTGTGGTTTTAAAACTACTTTAGATTCTAATAACTGGAAGTTTGGAGAGCTTGATGTGATTGAAAGTCTGCAATATGCTTACTTTGAACTGATTTTGAAAACAAATGGAAAATGTATAAATACCGTGCCAGTTGAAATGTATCAGCGCTTATTCTGTTGAGTTTTGAGTCAGTGACACCCAGTAAGCGAATAACATGGAAAACGTTGATTCCATGGTGGCACTGTCTGTACACTTCTTAGTGCACTCAACAGGAATTTTTCATTTCATGCATCATTTATAATTTGCGGCAATGATGATGACAAATCTTGCTCTCCTCTCTCTCGCTATATATGTGTGCATATATAAATATATATATATATATCTTTTTTTAAGAGGAAGAGAATATGCCATGTCAGCCTTCTCAAAGCTGTGAGTCCTTTTCCTGTGTGTAAAATTTGATGGGATAAATTGTATCAATGCAAGTTTCTACATGCACTTATCTCTGGAGGAAATGGGAAAGAACACCAAGATAGTTAATGTGATTTAGACATTTAATTATGGGATACGTTAGAGCATTTCCGTAACATCCCATCTGCTGCCCAACTGCATCCAGATTTAATTCAGACCTGGAAATGAAGAAGCCTTGAGATCATGAGGACTGACACTGTTAGCAAGGGTCTCCTTATCTCTAGAGCTTTTTATTGGGTTTCATTTCAGAAAGATGATCCTTTGCCATTAACGTTGCATAGAAGTTAGATGATGGGCTCTTTCTGGTTATGCTTTAGCTTGTTTATTAAATAACTGAAGTTTCAAACTTCCTTGCTTGCTTGATTGCTTACCGTGAAAATCACAAGAAACTGTCTCTTTGATCTCTCTTTTGTTGTGGCTGTTTCCGTAACTCTTTAGACATCTTGGTACATTGGAGAGGATTTTATCTGTCCTCGTCATTTGTGCATCTGGAAGGCAAATAGGACAGATTTCTATATCTCCAGGTAGTTTTCTCCACTGGAATGCAATTGATATGGGAAATTGAGTATTGACAAAAGATGCTGCTATATACTCATTTAGGCTTCCCAGAATGTTAAGTGATAGAGCATAGGGTTTGTTTGTTAGTATTTGTTCTTTCAAAATTTAACAAAGTCCTAAAGTTTTTGTTGCAAGTGAAAATCCATTTCAGTTTTTACCACTTTAATTAGTGAAAATAGTCCTTCATATTGACAAAAGCCAAATAAGAATTCTTGAGGTGCAAAACTAGTTCTTACCATGAAAAACAGGCATTTACCAAGTTTGCAAATGCAAAAAAATTTAGAGTAAACAAGAAAAGTTATTGACCAGGCAGGACTGATGGTGTTAATGGCCAGGTTAAACAGACCCAGTTAGGTCTTTTTGACTTCATGTTGTTCTTAAGGTTTCTTAAGACACCTGTGGGAGCCATAGAGAAGAATAAGGCCACTTTAGCTTCTTGGTCTTATGAATGCTAAAGTTTTCTGTTTACAAACAACATTTTTTGAGGAAAAGCCTGTCAGCTAGTGTAGTAATTATTCCCTTATTCCTTCTGTTTACTGATTTATACAAGACGAAGGGTCTTCTCAGGACTATATGTGGCCAGCTGCTTCATTCTCTGATTCTGTACTCATCTTCTATCAGAAGCTTTTCAATCCTGTATCCCACTTTTCCCTGGTTTTGTTCAACTGGTTTGAGATACCTTGGCTCTCGTGGCTGCCTAACTTTGATTAGACCTCTAGGAATGCAGCCTTCTGAACAAGTTTGCTATAATTTATACATATACATGAGCTCTTCCATACACAACATGTTTTCTTATCTGGCTGATATATTTGGTGGGATATCAGTAAAATGGGATAGAAGCTGACCTGGGCAGAGGTGATAGATCTAAGAGGTAAAGGTGCATGAATGCCTTAAAGATGTCTCATTCTTTCCTGATCTGCTTTAGCACAATCCATCTGACACTGTGTGTGTTGAAATATAGCCCCTCCCCAGGTCCCAAAAGAGGCACTGAAGCTATAGATTCACAACAAATAGGGGCATTTTGTAATTTTTTTTTTCCTCTTCTGCTTTTTAGTATCCTGCTCTAACAGAATGAAACCAAGATAGTAACTTTTACTTATGCTGCCTGTGTTTGGATACCTCTTTTCTTTTGTCATACCAAGAAAAAGAAAGATTCCAGTGTGGAAAGGACTGGAAACTCCCCTTTAATCTACATGGGGGGGGGGGAAGTTGACTATCTACAAAAAAAGACTTTGAACTGACAAAAATTTAAAAAAAAGTCCTCAGGCATCTAATAAACCCACCTTGAAACAAGAAACTCCACAGGACACTACAGCTCACAGACTCCTCTTCATTAAACCCTTCCTACCAGTCAAAATATCAGGAAGCTCATAGCTATGAGCACAGCTTCTCTATGGGCAAATAAGCTTCCTTTTGTCAGTGGTAATATATAACCCCATGCTTACTCATCCCAAAGTACTCTATTTTACTTCAGTTTTAATAGGACAGACAAAATATACAGACAACACATTCTAGTCACCCATGGTTCATTATGGCTTTTGTCGAATTACAAAAATAACCCATTTAATCCACTTTACTCTCAAAAGAAAGTGTAGTGTAATCAATATTTCAGATGTTTCAAACTTAGAAGAGCTATGGTTCTTGTTTGGAAAACATGAGGCAGTATCGGAGAAATTAAATTAAATTGCTCAGCTGTTTAGTTTTCCTATAATGGCAGCAGAACAAGTCAGGCTTTAAAAAGTTCTATTAAGAGTGCTATGTTTTCCCAGCACAATTATAATTAATGTTGATGGATTGCCAGGGAGGCAAAGAATAGCAAGTTTTCTGCATAATTTTTGGAGTTGAGATAGAAACTGGAAGCCACTAAACTATCCAGTTGGAAGAACTCTTAACTGTTAACACCTACGGATGGACAAAGCAGGCCAGACAGCACAAAAACAACTCTTAACTTTTCTTAACTAAATCTTTTCTTAAATAGATCTAATCCTTCTTGACCTTTGGAAAAAACCATAATTAATCCTCTAAGAAGTTTTTATGGTACTCTTTTCCATAAAGCTTCAGATAGAACCTTTCATTTAGCATGCCTGTGACCTCTCTGGTGCTCTCACATGCTTGGTTTGGCTATGGTTGAAGTTTTGCCTCTATCATCATGGGACTTCTGGCTGGCAACTAAAACCTACTGATCTGTAACCACAGTGCTAGTGGGATGTGGCTTTGGAGAACTGGCAGTATAACTTCATCAATGCTCACTACCATGTCGTTACTGGAAGTTTCCCTAGTCAGGGGGAATTTCCAAGTATGGACCCTCCCCTGTTGTCTCACAGTTATAAAGGAAATTAAAGGAGTCAAAAGAATGTTTTTCAAAATGTTGCCTAAATGTAAAGGACATTTTTTATAGGTGCCCCAAATGTACTCAAATCTGTATGAATTTAGGTCCATTCTACAAGACTCTCAAATGTTCTCTGAAGATAGGTATGTGGTCTTCTGAATTAAGACAACCTGCATAAGTCAGGAAAAAGGCTGCATACATACATACATACATACATACATACGTACATGGTTTTCTGCACAAAATTTACTTTGCTAGGGTATTTGGCTGGTACAAAACTACTTCTGCCTGTGTATTTTATCTGTGTACATTTTGAAGCTTTTTGCTCTAGTTTCTGATGAGTCCTCAAATAAAGAGTCCAGCAAATATACAGACATCTGTGATATTTGGCTCATCTTGGAAGTTCCTCATTTCCCCAGGTGATTCTCAGTTTATTCTGAGGTAACTTGTTTTATCCATCTATTCATGGCCAGGGTTACCCTTGAAGAAGGGGAAAAAATATTTTTTCTCTTTATAAAATAAAATGTCTTTTTTTCTCCCCTCTTCTTTTGCAGTAGTAAAAATCACATCATACAAGGTTTTAGAGTTAGATTCATAGGAAGAGGCATTTATGGAAGCTTGTCTGTAGTGCGACAACAAGCCTCTGGAGAGGCTTATAAATCAAATATGTATAAGCATGCAGCATTTTAGATTTAATGAATTATTCTATTCCATTGTGTTTAGCTTTGTTAGGAGTATTACAGATCAGAGAATGATAGAACTGCATGACTAAAAGAACCTAAGAAATTATGTTTCCTACTGTATTGAGATAGAAACACCTCAAGGATATTTATTTTGTCTACTCAGCAAATAATAACTTAGGCCAGGTATTGCTGACTATGTAAAACTACTAGGTGTGTTCACCGTTCTCCGATGATAGACAAATCAGTTCTGACTTCACAAGTATGCAGATACATGTATTGATTGTCATAGTCCACAATTAAGCTGGCTGAGAATGTAAAGAGCTATAGAGCGGAAGATTTTATTCAATATCTAGCGCCTGTGCTATCGCTATGTTTTAGTAATGTGTTTGGCTTTATAAGAGATGAGGGTGCTCTTCTATGTTGAAAAATTCCTAAATCAATTTATGTGCATTTAGGCAACTTTTAATAGAATTAACGTCAGTGCAATTCATCATCTCCAAGTTCCATGTGTGCCAATTCATCAAAACAAAAATCCTGTTGTGTAGTGTCCTAATAAATAATTATTTCTGTGTCCGGTCCGTCTGAAGGGCTTGTGAGGTTACTTAATTGATTCATCAGTGCTAATGTTGAAGTAAGCCTTTTGTGATCTTTAACAGAATTGTAGTTTATCTAGGTGATTTTTTTTTTCCTTCAAAAGAGCAAAATTTACATGTTTTGTTTCATTTATCATTGACAAAATGGAAGGGAATTACTTGTATGAACATCTTGTGCACAACTTGTATGGATAAAAGCCATAATATTCATCTGCTAATTCCTTTTATAGTAAATCTTTGATAGTTATTTTTGGATGCATGCTGTAGTTCAAAATTTTACTTACATTGCTAGGACAGCAGCATAGGATTTAGGAGCTGGAGGTTCAAGTCTTACTCTCACTTTGAATCAGAGACTTAAAATGCTGAAAACCCCCTCTTTATGATATTGACACACCTTTTTTCAAGAAACATTATTTTAAAAATGAATCAAAGTACCCTGACAATGATTTTACACCTATAGGTGTACAATTAACTCATTTGACACTGAAAAGCCATTAACCAGCTTTTATTTGTTCTGATAGGTGAGCTGATATGTTCAGGGACTGGTGAAGTGTGTGCTTGGAAGGGGCTGTTAGCCACCAGACCCACAGATCATGTTTCTCTGCATCATTCCTCTGTTTATCAATGACCTTGTACTCAAGGGAGGAAAATGAGATATTCTCAGTAATTGAGAAAACACTGCAGTATGCATGATGACACCTAGGCAATCAAAACTATCTCCATGAAATTGCAGGTGACATTTTCATTACCTCAACAGCTTCTGGGCTTTGATTAGGAAATGACTCCTGAAAAAAAAAAAAAAAAAAAAAAAAAAAAAAAAAGAAAAAAAAAATGTCATCTCGTACTTATGTTACAGTTGTGGCACTTTTTAACGTGCTTCCCCCCCTCCTTAATACTCATATGGCAGCTGACAAAGAGAGTTTATAATGTAGGACATTATTTAAGGAAGTGGTGAGATAATTCTACTAATAGATAGGGAAGATTTTACTGTGGGGCTGTCTGTAGACTAAAAGTTTGTGAATGTGGACTTTATGGACGTTTTATATATATCTATATATATAAAATGGACATTAAGTAAAATATTTATAGGAAAAAAGCATAACTAAATTTTTTTATCTATAATACCTCTGTTCAAAAGACAGTTTCCTTTAACTTTATGATTTAATTCCAAGCAAACCTTGAATATGAAAATAATATAAATGTAAATATGACCAGACAGGAACAAATGGATTATTTCTCTATACTTTTGTGTTCATTTGTTAAATCAGATTTGAGAACTGCCTATCACATTGATTAATGACGTGAGGGTGTGATGTTTCTTTTTCATTTATTGTATCTTTATATACCTGGAAGCTTTTCCTGCTTCTTCCTGGTCCAAATTCTGATTTAAGATTTGCCATGAGTGGGCCATAGGAATACTTGCTATGAAGTTCTGTTCAAAACAGTATCCTTTCATTACCTCCTCCAACAAAGAGAGATTCAATCTCAAAACAGTCTGCAACTGCTAATTATTCAGCACATCTCTGTGAAGTGCTTTAGTATTGTCCGCACTCTATATATAAGGCAACAGATCTTGGATCGTGACACTGAGATGCTTAGCAGGAATTCCAATCAGATCATATGTGATTCTTCTCATCACAGGGGAGACAGTCACTGTCTTGTCTCCCAAAGCCAAAAATTAAATCAGGATATGGATTTGAACTTGGGGCTCCTGCAAGTGATGACTCTGTTCCCCAGCTCCTTGGCCATTCTGGGCCGGCACACTCCCACAGAAGCTGCTCTAATTTGAATAAATAATTAAATATTAATTAGGGCAGAGGCAGGCAGTCACAGCCAAACAGTTTGAATAAATCAGCATTTTCTTGTTAAATAAATGTATTCTAAGTAGGAAGATTCCTGTTGCATTAAAAAGCTGTCTGATTACCTAAATGTAAATTAAAATCTATATAAAATCTCTAAATAAGACCACAGAAAAATAAAGAAGAGGAAAATAGTATTTGCAGTTTATTTTTGATCGGTTGTAAAGCATCTGTAACTTTAGTTTCATGATTCTGCATTCCTGACGTAAATTTACAAGGCAGTTTAAGGAAAAACAGAAAACCCTGTTAAAAATTGAAACTGCCGAGGAGCAATGTCCTAAAGTGGACTTTGTAGGAATTGTGATTTTTCTGTAGACCTCAGATGATCTTTAGACAAATTCTATTGACTGCTTTTGGTAATGAACAGCTTGATGAAAGAGTAAATGAGAAAACAGGCTTTTAGAAAAAAGACAGTAGAAAACATTTCTTTAATAGAAATTGTCATTTCTTTAATAAGACTAATCTGTTTGGTGTGGGTTGTTTTTTTGGTTTTTTTTGTTTTTGTTTTTTTTTTTTTAATTTTCTTTGCTCTGAGAAATGTGAGTTTTTATACAGCGTTAGATGTTGCAGGGAGCAGGAAGGCTGGCTTCAGTTTTGTCTTGGGAGGGAAATCCAGACAGCATCCCAGTCCAGGCTGTGTCTCTGACAGCTGACTTCTCTCTGAGCAAGAGGGTGGGTGAGTGCTTGTAGCTCAGCATAGTGACAGAGCAGTAACAGAGGTATCATTGGTGATATTCTGATATCTCTCCCTTGTAAAACACCAATTCATAATTTTCATGGAGAAAAAGGTCATTATGATTAATTTTCCATTTTGCAAAGAGTTTTAGAGCTGTCACTCTTTTCTGTTTTGACATTTTCAAAATTGAGGAGTTTTAGGATTTTGTTTGAAATAGGTTTTCTTTGAGAAAGCTAAGGTAATTCCTAGCTGGAAAATAAGAAGAAAAAACATTAAATGAAACACAAAATACTGAAACCAAACAATCCAGATAAGCCAGCATAGATTCTCTTTTTTTCTGTTTTCAGCCTTTTTTTTTCTTTCTACACTGAAATAGGAAAAAATTTGAGAAACTTGAAAAACTCTCCTGAGTCAAGTAGTTTTTCAGCCTATTTCAGAAGAGTAAGAGCTCCGCATTTGCTGATTAATTCAGCAGTGGGAGCAGCCCAGGGTTCATCTCCTGTACCTTTGAACTGAATTGTCCATTTGAAGTACTTCCGAAGTGTTTTGGGATTCAGAGCTCCAATTTGCCACCCTGGTGAAGTGTTTGAGGTTAGATGGGGCCAGTCTGAACTCACTGGGTGGAGGCAGCACTTTCAGGTAGAGAAATCAAGCTTGTGTGGTACAGAGCTGTCAAGGATGATACAGAAAGGCAGGAGTTGAAATGGTTTGGCAATGAAGACCCTGGGACACATGGCAATCACTAGATTTCTTAGCTGCTCTGCAGCGGAACTGAGACTACAGATGTTCTTCTGCTTATTAATCCTGTGTATTTATAAGTTTACTTACACTTTTATGAAGTGTTTCTCAAAAAATACGGCATGTACTTAAAGCAGATAAGTTCCTCAGACCTTGTATAACAAGATGAGACACGATTAGATGCTAGAGCTATGCTTCATTTGCATGTTAAGCTAACTGTAACTGGAAATAATTCTCCATGTGGCTGGCTCAACAAGTCCAAGTTGTTTTATACTCTGTTCAAAAAGAAAAATGAGATTATTGACTACTGAGGTTGCAGAAATCTCAGAAATCATGCCTGTGTAAGAAAGTATAACTTATCACAAAGGCTGCATATTTTTCCTTCCTGAATGCAAACACAGAGTCACATTCTTCTGTGTCTCATTGCTGTATAACTATTAAAGTGCTAGATAATGTGCTGTTTATTTTCCTACACAACATTAAGCATTTCCATTGGTGCTGGGCAAGCAGGAAAAATAGTGGTATTTTGTATAGTAAATTAACACTAAATTTAAGAAATCTTCCATATTTACCTGGCTGATACTGAGATGACACAAACTTGGAATGGTTTATGATAGCAAATCGTGTGTGTGTTTTCAAAGTCCTCCCTGCAGATTATGAAATTTCAGTTACTACTTTTGCTGTCCCTGTGAGGTTCATTTTGCAACCTTTAGTTTTTCTCATACCTGCTGTCTCTCTCACCTGAACAATTCTTTTTACTCCATACTTTCTATTTAAAAAAAAAAAAAAATAAAAAAATCCAACTTCAGAGTGTTTGTTTCTGGCCAAATCCATGTTTTTCCCAGGATTTGGTAAAACTTTTTTTCAGTCTTACCGTACGGCTTCTGTGAAGCTCTCAGCTTCTTAACTCTAATAAAGCTCGTAGTCATACCTGAATAGTTTTCATACATGAGTCTGACTACCTGAGTTTTAGAGTACAATAGATTTGTGCCTGGATCTCTAGGTAAAATAATTCCTTGAAAGATAACCTGGACTAAACATACCTAATGTGGAAAGTAGCCCGGAGCTAGTCCAAAGAAGAATAATGAAATTTGGGCCTTTTCTTTCTGAGGACAGGTTTATTTATGAGCTCTTTGGTCCAATTTTCATTGTATATGGATATTATAACCGCTAATTTCTGGGGTTCTTTTTTTGTCTTTTCCTCTATTTATGCAGGAGGATGTCATAATTTGCTTGGTTTAATACACCAGGTGTTCAGCTCACTCCTGTGAATGCAATATAATCATCCACCAAGACAAACAGGGATACTCACCTCTGGGCAAATACTCCATCATTTATCCTGTGGTGCCAGTCTCTCTGCAGTGATGTAGGTATTTAACAGCTGATCTCTTCAGGCAGGTATGCTTTTAAAAGTCTGTGGCTTGCTGGTATGAATTTGGCATTTTTATCTCTTTACTTACATTTTCATTTTCCATGATGGGTCTTATCAACCCCTTGTCCTGTGGAGAGGACAGAAATCTCTTCAGCTGAAGCTTTGATGATCTTATTTGTCCAAATTTGCACTTCTGTCAGACTCTTGGCTGCAGCTCTACATTTCATATGTGAGGCTGTTATGATCCATTTAAATGCCTATGGGGATCTCAACAAGCTTTTTGAAAAGATTAATGACTTAGCTGTGGTTTTTATGATAGTGTTTCTAAAGAAAAGCCTGCATACCTAATAAGGTTATTTCTACAAGCCAAAATTTGCATTGCCCATCATAAAAGACAAGTAGATAGACTTTAATTACAAAACATCTGAAGGTTTGTTGGCCACTTTGGGTTTTTGGCGATCAGTTTTGCACAAGAAAATGGAAATAAAGAAGGGGAAAGGGAAATAAATAAGAATTGGATCAGCTTTAAAATGGCAGGAGAGGAAGGATACGGATGTGAAGAATTCTTTAATTTAGAATGTTGTACCATCTGGATATACCTTTGTTAGACTGTTATTGTCTACAGTATTTTGTTTTTATTTGGACATGACTATAGATAAAAGTAATTTAAAATAAATCTTATGAAAGTTCAAATATTATTCAAGATTTATGTGAGTGATTAGAAAAAGATTGACTGAATAATTAGCTAAGTTAAGTTTCCTAATGCAGCCACCAAACAGCAGGCTGGAAGGAGAGGTTAGATTTGTGCTTTTGTTAAAACCACTCACCTACTAGAGAATAAGTTTTTGAAAGCATTTGAAACTTGCGTGTCATACTTCTTAGTGAGTGCTAGTTAAACTTCTATCAGATGTCAGGGAACATCTCACATGCAACAACTTGTTTCGGCTCAAATTTCAAATGAATCTGTTCTAATTTTCACAATGTGGCGTGTCTGCCTAGGTTAAATATTCTTAATTTATTGTTGAAGTTGAGTGAACTAGTGTGGCAACAGCTTCATTTATGAGTGGTAGCATGTTAATAAAACCAGACTTCTGGACCTTACTTTCTCTAGTTTTCTGTCTCTTATATGTTACACATTATTAGAGTTGAAAATTTAAATGAGAATTTTCCTTTTCAAACTGCAGAGAGTCCAAGTTTAATTGGTAGTTTTTATTAGTGCTTCTTCTAAGCACATTCTACACGTGCATTCCTGTAGGTCTAGTAGATAAACCTGAAATTAGAAAATTGAAAATTTAACATAAAAGGAAACTTGCAAGAGGAAATAATAATTTTAGACATTGTCATCATTTATTGCCCTCACCTTGAGTATATGAAAATGTTAGTAAAATCTCTCCTCCTAAATGAATGTGTGTTATAAAACATGCACTTGTGAGTAAATGAAGAAGAGTGATCCTGATTATTCAGATATAAACCAGAGCAGAACACATACATGAGATCCTGTGGCATCTATTGCTTTATTTTCAAGTTGTATTTATTTTTTCTAAACAGATAAACATCTATTTACTTAAGGTACATAGTCACTTTTATTATCGTCTTCTTGTTGTTTTGTAAGAAAAATGGAGAAATTATAATATTAGCTATTGAAAATATTTTCCAGTATTTGCAGACTGCATGTGTTTTGAACATAACACATTGTCTGACTTCAGATGCTATATGTCTGTTGTTTGATTTGCTGTTACAAACATTAGATGCAACAGAGAAGAGAAATATGGTTACAGGCTCTCTGCTGATATTGTATGCCACTTTCTGCAAATGGTGACTATGCCCAGGTTAAGACTGACAGATGATGAACAGACCAACACGAAGACACAGATGTCTGCCTGGAGCAGGCAGTGAGGAGCTGTGGAGTCCTGTTTACTCTGCAACCTGCTCCAGTCAGAGGGCAGGAGACATCTGGACAGCTGTGCAGTTTGCCCAGGGCACTCTTTTGCAAGGTCAGGGAGGTGGTTGGTGTGGAAAACCTAATGGGGACTCCTCAAAGCTCTTGCTAAATAACACATGTGATCACATTTGCATTGCACAGGGACATTGCAAACCTGGGATGCCACCACAAGACCCAGAAATAGACCTTAATCCTACCAATGAAGCTACAGCCTGTTTTCCACTGTAATAAGACAGTACTATGGGCTGGGAATTTATTGGCCGTTGTCCCAGTGTAAATATGTGATTCTGGCAAGTTCTGTGGAAAACAGGGCTGTTTCAGCGTCACTTCTGACACCTGTAAGGTGGAAGACTTTATCTGAAATCCCCTGGACCAGAGATGTCTGTGAGTTTTCACATAAACTGTGGTGAAGCAGTTGATGTTTACATGTAGAAAGATGATTTTTAAAGACAACTATGTTCTGATTTTAGTCTTATAGGGCTTATTTTGTGATGACCAGGGTTCCCTTTGGGTTTATATGTGGCTGTATACATGTAATTTTCTAGTGAAGGTTCTCAGTGTAGTTTTCAATCTGGCTGTTAGACTGAAAGAACTAAAGGAGCTGTATTATTCATCAAGATGATGTCAAGGTCACAGAAACTTTACTATACAGCTCCTTGCATGAGTTTTAAATCAGTCTACATTTTCAATTATTCCTAATTTGCATCTTTGTCAACAGAATTTCTCCACTGAAGCACAAGCTGAATTTATAAAACCAAAAGAAGGAGTACACTAGATTCACCTCTCAAGGTTTGGGGAGTAAATGAAGTCTTTGGTTTTGAATCTTTTGCATTATTTACCTTTTTGGAAAAAAAAATACCCAAAGAAAATAACAAAACATGTTTTCCTTATTCCTAACACTTAAAGGTTAGTTGTGTGTTTCTCCTTCAGCGTTACCATAGTGATGAGAGTAATGTTAAGGCCTAGCTAGGCAGGTACTAGATTAGTCTAAAATCATCTATCCTTCTTTTCAGCTGCAAAATTCATGGCCAGAAGATGGATAGTGTCATTTAGAGCACTCACTCCTGTGACATGCTGCTGTAAGCTCAGCCCCAAGAGTTCGCATTAAAACATAGGTAGAAGTTTTGCAGGACTAAATTGTACTGCAAAAGGAGTCTGGCTTTCAAAATATATCTCAAATCGTAAATATATCACTGGAATCAATGATAAAACTCAGCAACAGCAGCAGTAAAAGCCCAGCTCTACCCTATCTGCTCAAGAAGAAGGTGGAGAGGAGGGAATATGAAGTCAGAGGAACCTGAATGATTTATTTTTTTAGGGATGCCGAGGCTGTTTATTACTGCAGTGCCTCATTAGCTCTCTGAGGCAGGGCTTTCCCAGCTGCATAGGCTGTTGCACAGTCTTCATGCTAACTCTGATTCTAGATAATGAAGTTGCCCTGTTATGCTGCTGGCCACAGCTTTCTTTGATCCACTTACTACTCTGAGTAATGCTACTAATCTGCCAAAGAGGAACCACAACCACACGCTTCTATGAAAATCAGCCCCAAGAAGACTTCAAAATGCTACTTATTTTTTGCGGTTCTTCGGGTCAGTCATTTGTCTCTGCACCAGGCAGGTGCTTGTCTACCACTCTCTCAAAGACCTTCAGTAGATAGCTGCAGCTACTTCCCAGCTCTGGCTTGGGATTGCTCTTCCTATTTTGGCTTTCATTTTGAATACGGCTTTTAATTTAACTTTCTTTACAATATGCACACATATCAATAATATCAATCTTCATTTAATATCAATTAAGTGTGTATAATCTGGTTCATCCATCACCTCCTTACCCCCTCCCCCAAAAATTATTTTAGTACTTCAGATCTTAATTTCAGTCTCAAATAAACTGTGAGGTTTGTATTGGTACCTTAAAAATGTATTAAAATACATACAGGCCGGGGTATTTATTTACTTGTTGAAAAACTAACTGCTTTGTGGTGTATTCCTCTTAAGCAAAAGTGGAAAAATGTTACCACTCTCCTTCATAGGCTTGTTTATTTATGGCATATGCAGTTAATGCATGTTCTAATGCTTCTTATGCAGTAAGTAGATTACCTGATGCCAGCAAGTTGATTTCAAATATCTCACATTTTCTTATTTAGGATCATCAACATATTTTTACATTAATTATTTAACTGCCATTTCCAATGTTTTTAGTCAGGCACGCTTCTGCCTACTCAGGGCACAATTAGTCACTGCATTATTACAGATTTAAACCAGTTTAAGTGAATAAATAATAATTTCAACACTTTGAACACAGTTACATTTTGTTCTGAATATTTTTACCCTGAAGATTGGCTTTCCATTTCACATTAAGACATTTTTGGTTTTCAAAATAGAATAGCTAAGGCTTATGCAGTTGTTTTCTTATTTCAGATCCTGAATTACTTTTGAAAACTATAGTTCCACTTGTCTCTCGACCCCCTTCTCATCTACCAGTAGCAAAATGACAATACAGGAGGTAAACCAATTCTGAATTAATGTTAAAGGGTGTAATAAGCCAGTTAATATACACGGTCTATCATCTACTGTACTTGTTCTCATTGGAAGCACAAAGTGCATAACTAACCCTCTTTTCTATAAATGCAGATTCATACATATTCTATGTCACAATGTGGTGCACTACAACCACCACTTCCAGCCTCTCAGCCAAATAAGCTTTTCTCAAATTGTTTTTATGGATGTTTGATTCAGTAGTTGGTTGCACTGATGATTTTGGAAAGAATTGTGTGCCAGAGGTTGGGAGGATGAAAGGCTGAAGCTCTGTGTCTGAGATACAGTTAATGTTTTGTTCCATGTTCTTAGGTCCTAGGTATTACTGTAATACTAATCATAAGAGAAGGTAAATTTATAGATGTTAGAATATCTGCCCTGATGCAACTTGAAAATGAAAATTAATATATGGCCATGCTATTTTCTAAGCATTTTTAAGACAAGGAGAGAGTAGAAGCACACTGAAGAAAATCAACAGCTCTTATTCTTGAAGAAGATCATCAGGAAACAGGTCAACTCTCTTTTTCAACTTTTAATGGGATTGTAAAATTAAAGGGGACTTATTTTATGACCCCTATTCATTTTTCCTATCTACATTTCTTTTTGCTGTCTTGCAAAGCAAGCTTTGACTCTTTTGGAATATTAATCTTGATTGTGCAGCAAAAGATACCTTTCTCCTTAATTAACCCTTAAGTATATATTTGGATCAAAAATATTCATGAGCAAAAGTTACAAATATTACAGTTTCTCTAATGTGCCTCTTAGAAATATTTACTTTATTATAAAACTTTCCCTAAGTGTAAGAATATAAGAAGTATCTATAAGGGACATGAAAGTCACACTAAGACATGTGAAGTGAAAATATTCCATTTTATTCCCAGATGACTGAGTCTTTATTTGAGTAATGTCATAAAGAAATAACTCCATCAGTGGACAAATTTCCAATTTGTTATGCTTAAAATATAAATAACCAAATGAGACTTTCATAAGTACATACAAATTTATCTTAATTTGTTCCTTTGTTCTCATGTAAATGATAAGCCTTCCTTCATGAAGGAATATCCTTTTTTATTAGTGCAGTCCTAGAGAGCTGCTATTTGGCTTTCACAAGGAAAGTCAGTGGAACTTCTCTCAGTATCTCTCTCATATTGTTCTGAAATTTCCCAAACTACGACTCAGCAAAACAGCAGATAAAAAATGCCAATGAAGTGTCTCCTGTGAGGCTGCCAGACCTTCAAGGCTTTCACATGCTCTCTGAATTAAATGAGCACTGAGTTACTGGGGCTCTGGGGGAGGGCTAACATTAAAGCAGCGCTGTTTGTGCCACCACCGTTAGATGTCTGTGCATCGGTTTCATTCCCCAAACCTCTTTTTAATGGTGTAACTGCTTTTGCATGGAGGATGGCTGTGACTTCCTTTTTTGTTGCTGTTGCAAAATCTGATTGCCTCTTTAGAAATTTAAAATTGTTCAGTCTCAACTAGCAAAAACTTGCAAAACTTTACTAACAGTCTCCATCATAAAAACAGAGCTGTTTGTGTGTATAATTATCCCTCGTATGAGTAGAAGTATGGAAGACTGACCTTTAAAACATGCTCTCTGTGCTACCATAATTTAAGAAAAAGTGTGTTTTTTCTCCCTTTTAATAGAGGTGGCAAATGTTAAAAAAAAATATTACAGTATGAATTAATTGTTTTTCCTATTCTGAAAAACAAATCTTCATAATTGACTTGTTAAATTTGAAAGGATAATATTCTGAATGTAGAGTATGTGCTTTTTCATGGAAAAATTTAGTAAGGCTCTTTAATACTGTAAAAGCATTCAGTGTGTATCAGCAGCACCCACATTAACCCATCAGACTGAAACAGCTCCATCCATTGACTCAATGGCCCATGAAATAAAAACGTTCTCTCCATAAGCGTTGACACACTAGACCTCAGTAGATTGAAGCTCCCATGATGAGTTACCAAGTGAATGTTACTCTAATAAGACCTTTTTTAGGCCCTGATATGGCAGAATTACACTACGAAAGAAATAGAATGAAGCCTCATTTTTTTCAGGGTTCTTCAGTTTAATATATATTTGATAGTTAAAGCGGTTATATTTAGAGGTCATTCCAATGCTGTCCAAGCTTCATGTGAAATTTTCAAAAATGCTTTATTTATTTATTTATTTATTTATGAGGCAAAATCTAATTTTCAGTAGACATCTGGGGAACAGACATATTCCCGTTGCTCATTGCAAATAGCTAGAGCAGATCTTGGGTGCTCTGCCCTTTTCTCAGCTAGCAGTTACTGCCTTTCTGCAGGACGTATAAAGCCAGGGAATATATCGAATTAGTCCTATTCACACTTCAGTGTATGGCTGTTTTAACTAAAACTGCCCAGTAGGGTGGTTTGAGTGGCTGATGTTGCACTGTAGAGGATTAGGAAGTAATGTGCGTCCCATCCCTTTGTCTGGATCCTGGCAGTGATAGTCCTCAGCTTCTGCACTTTCCTATGTGCCATGGAAGTAAAATGCCAAATGTGCATCGATATTAGAAAATACCATCTTTAGATTTATTCCTACTCTCAACCAAAGTTCCAAACACTTGATTCAGTTGTATCTCTGCTTCCTTTCTCACCCCTTCTCCCTTGGCAGCAGTGCCAGCCTGTTTGAGGATAGAAATGTGTATGCAAATAACACAGCAAATTGTGCTTGATGTGAAGTACATTTTACTGTGGATGCCAAGGATTTCTCAAACAACGTAGAGCACAGCATTGCTTCTTGAAGACAGATAAATCTTTCTTGCTGGAAAGATTAATCCTTGCCCACTCCCTGCATGGTTCCTGTCACTCTGCGTCATTCTCAGAGCACTCACTGCAATGGATGTAGGCACCTATAACAGTATCTAAATGCAAGGAATTGGTGAGAGCTGTGGAAGTCCTGCTGCTCCTGAATAGTTAATGCAGGAAAGCTAAGTTAGGCAGGGTCTGCATGCTCCATCTTTCTAAAGGTCTCTAGGCAACTTGAAATATTTTTCCAAGATCATGGGTTATGGCCGTGCTGCCAAAGGGTTTTATCGATATACCTGTCCAATGGCTCTGTCTATCTTTGTTACTCCTTTTTGTTGCTTCACTCCTATTGGGAAGGGTAAAGAGAGTATATCTGTTACCACTGGCAAGCTTTCCAGTTCTTTCTGTCTTCCAGATAAGGTGGGTGCTGTCTACTGTAATGTAAAATTAATCCAAAGAATTTTACTTGAAAAGCAGGAGGTCCCCGAGTATAACAAATCTTTCAACACCAGGTTTTCACATTTCAGCTTTGGAATTGCAGGTTATAGACTGGTAGTTTAGAAAAGATTTAAAGTTTAAGTTGCACAAGGCACTCGCTGCTGCAGTGTGATCGTTACTATGTGTTCAGAACACATGGAAAGCTGCTAGCACATACAGGAGCAGAAGTCCACTTGGGTTTGCTTGTTCTCACCTTCAGTCACTTGTTCTCAACTGGGTTTAATTTTGATGGGATGGACCGTTAGGATCACACTGACAAATCCACATGACCAGTTCTTGTGATACTCAAAAGGAGCTGCTAGGGAAGAGAACTCTTCCCACTCTGTGGTCTGTTTCTGCTACTCTGCATTTTGACGTCAGTTACAGCCTGTGCAGCCAGACCTGTACTGAGTCTGTCTGTGCACCTGAGGCTGTAACGAGGCACCTTGATGAGCTCTCAGGCTGCACCTACACGTGCCAGCCCAGTTCTCAGGTGAATCTGTTAGCTCCTACTGTGGCCAAGGAGCATGAGTGATAGAGCTGTGGAGCTCATCTGACCCCTGAAAACATGCAGTGTTTTACAATCCCTACACAGAATTGTATAACTTGCTTTATATGTTTTAAAAAATATATATTTTCAACAACTATATGGCTTCCAAAGACAAAATCTTTTTAATCCATATATGATCATGATATGAAATACTGCAGGAAAGTGGCCATTCCTACATATGCCTGCTGCTAACCTTCTACCCCGGGAGATAATTGTTTACAATTAGGTCAAAGAAGAAAAGAGATTCACAATTTCCTTGCTAATAAACAAGTTAGAGAACCTTTCAAAAGGATGCTGTGATTATGATGATTTTGCCATGAGCCAAGTTTATTTATACATAGTTAAAAAATAATAAAAAAAAAAATGTAATGAGACAGACCAGATAAGTATCTCTGAAAAGAGATGAGTCCTGATTGCTAACTTCTCCACAGCGTCTCCATACCCATGGAGGCTACAGCTTTATAAAATGAAAAGTAGCAGATAAAGAGTCAGCTTGCTGTGGAGATTGGAGATTATTTTATTAATTTAAAAATTATAATATCTTAAAAACTATCTGCTATAAATTGAATTAATCAAACCATGATGCATTGAAGTATTAATAAGCTTTCAATTAAACTTTGCCACAGTGTTCTTACTCAGTTATTCTTTACACTACCAGCTAGAAGGAACCCCTTTTATAGTACAGCTGTAAATGTTGGACCCCAATTGTCACATTAAAAAGTGATGATAATACAATGCACGTTCTGCAAAATACCTGTAATTATGTATTTCTGTGAGGCATCATAATGGCTCCGCTGGTATTATACAGCTTTAAATCTTTATATGCAAGTTTTTTCCTAGCATTCATATTATTTCAACAGAAATTTATATTGAATATCACACTGTGTCTGTTTTTGATTGTATTTTTTAATAAGATGCAGCAAGTTAAGTTATCAGATGATGCTTGATTTGCATAATGAGCTAACTGAATCTTGTGAATTTGGAAGCAATCATGGCAGAAGCTTGTTTTTGAAAACCCATAGTTTCAAGTACAAGGGGCAAATGCCATGCGAAGGGAAGTATTTCCTGGAATGTAGGGCAACACAAAGCAGAATTTATTGAACACCTTCTTCAGTAGGTGCATATGTCATTTGTGAAAGAAATCAAGTGTTTGATAGATGGCATATAGTGGTAACAAATTCCAGAATGTCTGTTTTAAGTTGATCATCAGAAAGTTCACCTCTCCTGAACTCTTACTTTAAGCATGCGTTGTCCCTGATTTCAAAACGAACTCCATGTCTGTGTGATGTACATCTTTATGTATCCAGGTGCACATATATGTGTATGTTGCATATTACATATGTTTGTGTATATTAAATTAGATATTTATATGCATATTGCATATATTGAGTGTATACATTACATTTCTCAAAGTGTATAGTTAGCAACATTGGAAAATCTTACGCAGAGTGATTTATCTGATGTATAATAGCCAATTTTTAGACCCTGGGGATTTTATACCCCTCTCTCTGAAGTCTGAGCAAAGTTTCACACAGATCATCTGTTAATTACAGGGTGCCATCCTCATCCTGAAGTAATTTATATAGGCTGTCAGTCATTCTAATACCCAGTATATCCTCACAGCTGCTGGATCTAAATCCACTGCAAATAGCAGTGGTGACAATGGGTAACCCTGCCTAGTGTATTTGTATCATTTGCTATAATTAATATAAGAAAAATATTTATTTGAAAGCTATTATACTTGTAGATTTCACCGTTAAATGACCACTCTACCTTGGGGTCAGGTGCTGGCATAATGTAACTCAGTGTGCAATGGTCCCTGTTGTTTATTTGGGTTTGATTTTTTGTGTATTTGTGTTTTCTTTTGGTGTTATTACTCTCATTTTAGGAGAGTAAAATACAAGTATATGTTCTAATATAAAATATAAGTATATAAATACATATATAATAAACATAGCATAAAATACATTCATATTTATATCATATCAAATACATATCCTACATAGAAAGTTAGGCTCCTTAAACATCTTTCCTGTTGAATGGAGGGCACTTCAGACCCATCTCATTTTGATTTTTGCCCCATGTGATCATTTTGGTCTTTCATCTGCAGTTACAGGGCCAGTGTGGCAACACAAACCCCATAATTTTAAGGCCCACATAAACAAACATGTCAGTCACAATGTTTAAAATTGTTTAAATAGGTGATACCTCTGCAGCGGTTTCTGTAAATTCATATTTTATCTGGAGTGTTGAAGTTCACTTCTAAACAACTAAGTATTAACAGAATGTGACAATACACTATTTCTCTATTACATGTAATCTTAGAGCTGCTCGTATTTAAATTGTGTTGAGGATCATCTGCCCTAATGTGTACAGACAGCACCGTTCCTGTGAATACTCCTCCTGCTAATCTCAGGGAAACCAATGATTTCTACAGCAGAAAATCACCAAGGGTTTGGGGAGGACTCAGACTTCACTGCTGTTCCCCCCATACTGCTCCTCAAGGTCCCCTTGTCAGAGTGTCTGTGTGTAATAGAATGGGCAAAAAGTTTATTCTCCTGATTCAAGTCCCTCAGATCCCTTAAAATTTTCACTGAGATACTGTCTCGCTTACTCTGTTGTATCTCCAAGTCACTTATCTAACCTGAGGGAACCAAATTTCTGCTAAGCAGTGGAAAAGTACAGCTAGTAAACTCGTCCTTCTGAAAATCAAATCCCTGACTGTGCAAGGTGAATTCAAAAGATGTAATATTATGGTCAGAGCACTTCATTAGGATTTGGAAAACTGAGTTTCTCTGGTCAGCTCTGGGGACCTTTGAAAATTCCTTTGTGTCAGACCCTTAAATGTATGAGTCTATTTTTTACTAACTCTGGTGGAGTTTATGCTTTCAAGATGCAGATTCTTTGAATCATCTATGAGGGTTTTTGTTGATGTTGTCCAGTAAATCAGAGTAACAGGAGGCTATTCTGCTGAAAGTAATTCCTCTGCTACACTTGGAGAGATATTACGACCACAAACATGCTCAAATAACGTAGACCAATAGAGACAAAGTCGAATCAATCTGTGGAGGATGCACATGAAAATAGCTGTTGGATGATGTCTTTAATGGTTGAAAGCACAACAAACCTTCAGTAGCAAAATTTTATAGGTTTTCTTTCTTTAAGTATGTACAAGATAAAAAAGTTGTTTGAACTGGGAGTCCCTCTGTTCAGTTTTATGTCAAAATATATATATTTTAAGTAGCAGATCCCTAAAGAGAGTGCTTTCATGTTGCTAAGTATGTGAATTTTGCAGTTACATGTTTGCAAGAAAATGGACTAGATAGACAACTAAAGAAAGTAGGAATGCACTTTAAATAAATATCTGAGGTTGTTTTCTGGAAATTGGCTGTTATCAGAAATATGTTTGGGGTTCTAGTTCACTATGAAATCAATCAACTGAGAAATCTTGCTCAGAGTTCAGAACATCTCATGCAAGTGCATAAATTAGGCACCTTGACAAGGTTTTTCTGTTGAATGACAGGAAGTAAAACCATCTGTAATTATTTTCACTCTTTTAATTTAGAAGCCAGCACTATCAAAACTTATGAGTTATGAGTGTCCCATGCAGCTGATGTGTATATTTAAATACTTCCAAGTGGATAGAAGGTGGCCTTGATACTTTTTAAAGAGGTCTCTGGCAGAGTGAACTCCTCTCCTGGACAACATGATGATGGAAGAGGTTTGGAAAGTTTAAATAAACATCTAGCCTGAAGAATTTATTATCCAAACTGAAGTTGCAAACTTTTCTGTATTTATTAGTGTTTTGTAGCTGTTAGTGTTTAGTCATCCAATGTTCAAATTAAGGGGTTTTTGTCACAGCAGAAGCCTTAAGTCCGGGAACATAGTCTGGAGGAAGCAAAGCATGACTAAAATGCTGGCAGACAGATTATTGGCTGGTGTTGTGCAGGAGGAAGTCTCTGAACTAAGAATCCTCAATCAATAGAGACAGCCTTTACGCGGCTGGGACTGGGAGACTGAAAGCTTCTGAACCACAGCTGGTGGTGGGAGTTAGAGCCTAAAAGCTACAGCTAAAGATTTCTTTGCTCAGACTGGGGATTTTTGATCCTGAGACACAGCAGCTAAAATAAACCCTAGAATGTGTAATCAGCTCATGATTACATGCCTGTTGGATATCTGAATCATATTGGTAGGAATCAGCTGACGGTGATGGATAGTTATATGCCCTCTGTGGGATCTAAAACACAGTGCCCTCAAATGACTTGCATGAATCCCCTCCAAAACAGGGAGTGGAGTATTGGCCATGTCAGCATTTGCCTGCTGGTCTGTAACAAGTTTTGAAGTGATGCTGAGAGTAGTCCTACCTCACTCACAAAAGAAATGGAAGCCTTTTCTTGTTTGGTGTCCTGACTTACTGGGAAGGAATCTGGGAAATTCCCAGTGAGTGAGTAAAGTGAAGGAAACTACAGAAATTTTAGGCCAAGCCAGTGCCATGGAAATCTGAGGTTACTGATACACCATGTAAAAGCACATTTTAAGAATTTGTATAGATAAGCTATTTCATTTGTTACTGGAATGGTAGACAGGCCAGCGAATGCAAACCTGCTAAATTTCAGGGACAGTCCCTAGAGTCTTTGCCTGTCTTTCTGGCACTTTTGAAACACTTCATATATGTCTGTTACTGAAGCTGACATGGGGCAGCACATGGTGAAAGATCTTCTTAGGCTTAAATATACAACCAAATCACCCTGGTTTAACACTGCTGTGAATCTGCTGTCCCAATTAGCCATGATCTTGCTATCATTCTGCAGGAATTATAGCAACTGTGCTTTTTAGCCTCATTTTTCTCTATAAAGATTAAGCTGTTTCTCCTCACTTTGCAGGCGATATGCTCTAGGAGCATGGATCGCAGAGCGCCCTGTCTCCGGAGATGTTGACCTCAGTAGATTGATCCTGTGATCATTAGCAAGTGCCCATTTACTCCGGAAGAAGTTCACTGGTCGTCCCAGCACAAACCAGAAAGTAAAATATCCTTCAGCTTCATACCCATAAAATTTTGGTAGTGACCCCCTAGTCTCACATATAAGAAATCAATGCTGGGTTCATTTATTTGGCAATGGTTGTATTTTACCATTTCCTAGAGTCACTATGAAAGTTTTATGTAAAGATAAGGTGGTGCTCTGCTTATAATTGAATCCATGGAGAATTATTTCATTCAAGATATCTTAGAGTTAAGCAGTCCATATATCGTAAGTACATTTTTCAAACTGATCCTTCAACATAGAACACAGCGCACCTATAGATCACTTCCATGCTGCAATACAAATCTGTCTGCAGACCAAGTAATGGCATGACCTCTTGGACAAATGCATCTTTCCAGACATGTTGAAGAGAAAACATAGGAAGTTGAACAATGACTATAGACAGAAATCAGTCTTTCACATCATTAGTAATATTAGATGCTTTCTCTGTTTTGCTATTTTAGTCAAATTGTGAGTCTGCATAATTAGGAAGGCATTTGTGCAGATATGAAGTAACCAGAATAAACTAGGTGAAGAAATGCAAAAGCAACAGTCTCTATAGAATCACAGGATGGTCTGAGTTGGAAGGGACCTTAAAGCTCATCCAGTCCCACCCCCCTGCCATGGGCAGGAACACCTTCCACTAGCCCAGGTTGCCCAAAGCCCCGTCCAACCTGGCCTTGAACCCTTCCAGGGAGGGGGCAGCCACAGCTTCTCTGGGCCTTGATTTATATAATATCCCTGCTCATAGCCTGGGTAATTTATTGTGGTAAATTACGTAATTAAATATATTATACTGATTTCTTATGTACTAGATTTTTTTTCTTCTGGGGTTTTCTAAATATTTGTATATTCTTGTCCTGCAGCAAACAGGAAAATTTAAGAATATGGTGCAGCACTATCATCTTTCCAGTTACTACTGTTTATCATTTATATTGCAGTAACAGCTATTGCCTGCCCACTGATATAGATGTAGGGAATGTTTCAAGTCCAGCCTCTAAGTAAAATATAGAAGCTGAGTAGAGTCTCCAATTTTATGAAAATTGAAATGTTTCATGACAAATAATATTTTGTAACCTTTTTTTTTTTGTGTGTGTGTGTGTGTGAGTGTGTGTGTGTTTATCACCAGCCTTCTTTCCTTAGAAAATAAACCATATTGTTTTCAACTTGTTAAGAAGGCACAGACAACCCATGTTGTGACAGGTCGTCCCCAGAAAGTCGTACTCCGGCTGACTCAATGTCTTCTATAATCAGTAGCAGTCTTAGTTTACTGCATGGTGAGATATGTTCAGTTTAGCTGAGTTTGAATGTTCAATTATTTTTTTGTTCTTGCTGTTTGTTCCTGGGCTTGGAGTCCACAAATTTGTACGGGTGTCCCGGAGTCAGTCATTCTGCTGTCCAGGCTATGTAAAAATAGCAGTGAAGGTTGTTTTGCTACGTTAGAAAAAATTCCCTGTAGCACAGAAGCCTTTTTCCTGTGGGAAGTCATGGACTTGAGCAGACCCAGGGTGAACCTGGAGAAGCATAATATAAAAAAAAACAGGAATGGTCCTCATTTGGTTTTGGCAGACATTCTTTGTGTATCTGGCTTTTTTGGTGGGTTTTTAGTCCACGGTTCTTCCATTTCAGCTGTTTTTTATTGCTGGTTTTGGGAAGTATTGGTGCTATTTTTTGCTTCCTTGTGGTTTTGGAGGTTTTTATTTTCAGTTTTGAAAGGGGTTTTTGCCTTCTCAGTGAGTTTCTTTTGCGATATTTTTCGTGTTTTTTCATTTTGGGGCTTTTTGCTGCTTTGTCAGAATTTCAGAAGGATATTTTATTTTATTTGCGTTTTTTTTTTTTTTTCTCTTTGGAACTCTTTCCTCATTGCATTTTCCTTTTATTTTTTAAAATATTTGGACTTTTCCCTTTTCATTTTTTTTTTGTTCGTTTTTGTTTTTGTTTTGGGTGATTTTGGCATTGAATGGCATTTTTCATTATTTGACAGTTTTGGTGGTTTGGGACCTCTTTAGGTGCTTTTTGGCATTTTTGGCATTTTCTAGCATTTTTGGGGCTCTTTGGATTTGGCATTTTGGGGCATTTTTGGTGTATTTGCTGGTGATTTTTGGACATTTTTTTTAATCTTTTGGCAATTTTGGGGGTTCATTTTTAGTGTGGTTTTTTGTGGGTGCATTTTTAGTGTTTTTTTTTTTTGATTTTGTTTTTTTTTTTTTTACTAGTAAGCTTAAACTTTACTAACTGGTACTAGGAAATTTACTAAGAATGTGTACTAGGAATATACTAAGAATCAGGAATCAGATGATTTTTCATTCACTTATGCTGATATTTAATTCTGTGTAATGCTTTCTGAGAGGACAGAATTTTATTTAGCTTGTGCTTTAGTGAAGAAGTTAAGTTAGAGGAAGAAGTGGATTTTAACAGCTATATTCAGTTAACTTTTTCTAGAAAGCAGTGTTTTAGGACAAGAGGTAATGGCCTCAAGTGGCATCAAAGAAGGTTTAGACTGTATATTAGGAAGCATTTCTTTACAGAACAGGTTGTTGGGTGTTGGAATGGGCTGCCCAGGGCAGTGGTGGAGTCCCCATCCCTGGAGGTGTTCAAGAGTTGGGTCGACATAGCACTGAGGGATCTGGTGTAGTTGAGAACTGCCAGTGTTAGGTGAACGGTTGGACTAGATGATCTTCAAGGTCCTTTCATCGGGACTGTAAAACCAGATTCTAATTAGGCCTTTCCAGACTA
>NW_020799100.1:1506135-1519602 GCF_003259725.1 Athene cunicularia
GAAGGCCTCTGGCACACACATGGTCTGTGGGAAGTAAAGTGCTCTGCACTAGACTCAAAGAAACCCCATCTCTCATGTGACTCTCAGAAGAGCTCTTTCCTCTGTACCCTCTACTAGTCACAGTGTCCTGTCTGCAAGGATGCTTAAAATGCCTGGAAAAATGTTGTGGAGTCTCTGAAATGGTCACACTCTTGCTACTAACTAAAAAAACCCCACTTTTGGCGTGAAGTTTCTTGAGCTGCATGAGGAGTTTTGTCCTTGTAAATGCATCCCCTTTAAGTCTGTTTCTTTCATTCCACTGATAACAGAGAAGATGCACTGGTGTGCTCTCATACAAGGGCATCTATTTGACTGGGGGTCTCTCTGGGATTGTGTGCAATATCTGTGGCAATCAGTGTTTTTTACTGAAAAGCTTGGTCTGTCATACTGGTATAGCTTTTTATAGCTTTTATAATTCGTGCTGCAGCAATGCCCAGAGGGTCATAATCTGACTGGGGACTCCCTTATGCCAGACACTGCTTAAACATGGTGTAGCTACATTTACAATTAAATTAAGCTACCTAGAAATGGGACCCTCTCTTGCATGCACAGCAGGGGAGAAGGGAAGTCTGAAGCTGGCTGGGATTGCCCATTTTACCCATCAGCCCGATTTTCAGTATCGATATAGTGGTGATCACAAGAGAGGTGGGACTCTGGACCTCAGGTGGTGTGACATTGTTGCTTGAATTTGTAGTTAAAGCAGCACAGATGTGAAATGCTTTAGGACCACAACCTGAGGGCCTGATTTTAAAAGTAAACATGCCCAACAGCCACCTGTTGTCTATTGGAAGTACATATAGAGAAGACAGACCAATGGAAGTAATTTTTCTGTTTGATATGGAAAAACAAAGAATAGTGAGAACGAGCAGCCTGTATTTGCCAAAGAAATGTATGGCAGAGATGGGAGCCCAGCAGCACAGACCCTCAGCCAGAGTCACCCTTTCCATGGTAACTCCTGTCGCCGACGTGCACGTAGCCATCAGTGAGACCTGAGCGAGATGCAAGCTCGGGTCTGGCGAGCAGCCTGGCTGGTGTCTGATGTGCTCTGAGCCAAAGTGTGGCAAGGTGAGGCGAACCTCAGTGCGGAGAAGCTCCAATTCCAGATACGCTCAGTGACAGCCACTTCCAATATGCGTTTTTCAATGCTGAGTAAGAAAACCCACCCTGTAATTCCTTCTGAGAAGAGTATGCAGGCTTGACTCTTGCACTGTGGGTGGATTGAGACTTGAGTTAATTTTGACTGAAGGGACAGTTACTGCAGTACGCATCCGAACAGCATTTCCACTGAAACTGGGACGACAGAATGCGGCCTGGGTTTCCAAATCTGAATTAAATGCCCGATGAACAAGAACAACAAAATAGCAGCTAACGATGATCAGGGTTTCTTTTCTTTTTTGTTTTGTTTTTAATCAGTAGCTATCTAAATGACAAGCAGAAAGTTGTAACTCCATAAATGCATGTGGTAACTAGATGACAACATGAGACTTCTTTCTGTTGCAGAAGTTGTCTATGAAAATTCATCCATTTTCACCGATTGTTTTGGAGAGATAGATGAACACATTAATAATGCTGAAATCATAGTTAGAATCATTTATGGCCCACTGAGTTTAACCACTGGGTGTTGCATTCATGCCCTAGCAATTTATTCAATAATGTTTTTCCACCTTGAAACACACTGTATCATCCCAAATCATCTGTTTGAAATGGTTGTTTCAATTGCTCAGTTGGCCCTTGCTAGTGTAATTTAACATTTTCATTAGCTCAGTAAAAGAAAGAGTTTAAGGTCTTTTATGTTTCAAAGGCATAATACCTGTCATGGTGGGAATCAGGTAGGAATTACTATTGTTTAATGAATACTTTACGGATCCTATAAAGTAATTATATAGTGTAATTAAATGATTTGAAATTCAGTTTCTAACTTTGTTTCCTGAATAGACTTAATTTGATCTTTGGATAGGGAATAACTTTCTTTCAGTTAAGTCCTCTGTAGGCAGAATAGAGAATATGTCATTTCAACATAGGTGGTTTGGGACTTCATGGGTAAGAAAAACAAAGAGCTTTGATCTATTCTCTGTTTGATGGCTTGTGTTCAGCATGGGGAAGTCACATAATTGCTATCAACTACTCACCGAATTAGCTTATTTAAAATCTTTTTCAATAAATTTATTATACAGCTATTAACAATACACTTGTAGGTGAAATAATACTCGTGCTCGGTTTCTCAATGGGAGTTTCCATTTCCCACAGTAATGCATGTAAATCCTCCTACAGAAAATACAACACATAAGGATTCAAAGATAAACCAAATATTTGCAGGGCCTGATCAATTAACTCTTACTGAGGCAAACTGACATAGAACTCAGGGAATGTATTATTAATGTAGCACATGTGCCTTTGACATTTCTGTCCCTCTTTTCACCTGCTTTTTGGAATAATCCAAGCTGAGACTTCACGGATTCAAAATTTCCAATCCTTTTGTTCAGTCATCTGGGAAAATGATTAAATTATATCTCTCTTGGATTAGGTCAGACTTTTTTTCTGTTGGCCAGCAGGCCTTCCCAAGGACATCAGTAACTTAGAGGACCCCATTCTGCCACAGACCATAACCCACGGCCCGGCGGATGACATGTACCACTGGACTTCTGCACTGGTGCTGTGACTGTCATTAATGGGTATAAAAATCAACCAGCTCTATATTTTTCATTTTACAGGGTAAAAGAGAACTCTATTCAGGAAACCTAGAACAAAACATGAGTAAATTATACCTGAAAGTCCCTAGCCACAGAATTTCACTGAATTAGAGCACAGGCACAGTTCTGGAGATGGAGTTAAAAGTATGTTCCAATGTTTAAAAATGTCCTTTTCCTGCATGGGAGTAAGATTCAGCTTTGAGTCTTCAGAAAGTCTTCTGAAGTCTTGGTTCAAGTCCACCTCTCACTGTGCTTAGCAGTAAATAAAAAGGTTGTCATGGGTGATTTAAACAGTTAGGAGTGCTGAGCCAGTAGCTAAACAGTCAAGGTCTGAGTATATCACAAATGTCAGGGGATGAACTGTACTTCTGAAGGAAGGAACCAGCAGCAGACTGTGTGCACTCTGTGAGGCATTAACCAACTTTTTAACTGCAAAGTTTGCACCTTCACTTCCAGGAAAATGAGTACTTAAAAAACATAATTCAGTATAAAGAACCCTGCTTTTTCATGGAAAATTAAATAATCATGTTTTAAAGGAAGATATTTTTGTTTTGCTTTTTTGTGGGTGTTTGTTGTGTTTTTTTTTTCCTCCTGTAAGAGTTTTAAGTAGTCAGCCTAATGAATTTTTTCCCTAATTCAAGTTTTAAAAATGTGACTGTGTTCAAGATGGACCATAAGAGAACACAACCTGCCAGCTTAATTAAGTTTCTGGAATGCTTCTGGGCAAAATTAATATATGTGGATGAAAGCCAAAATCAGCCTGACTGAACAGATTTTAGCTAGCACACAACAACTCTGAGAAACACAGGGACCTTAAAGTACCCAGCCTAGCAATATTAATTACAGTGGTTAGAGAACTGTCTATCCTTTTCGTGGATGCCAATCTGCATTTATTGTTGTTTATTTCCAAGCCAATATGGTTATCAGAACAATCTCAGAGCTAAATTAAAAATTAGAAAATGATTTGCCATTATTTTCTGCTTCAAACATTTATTAAACAGCAGCTGATGAAAATAAAAAGCTAGACTTACTCAAATAGCCTGAGTGTGAAACTGAATTAGTTCCTAATGCAATAAAGGCTTCTGATATTAATGTCCTTTATGAACATGGACTCCTACCTTTGCTTTTATATCTTCCTAGAAAAGGGTCTCTGAATTAAAAGCTTTTTTTTAGTCTTATCACCAGACACTGCTCCAGAATATTTGGAGTCTTTAGCAGTGTTTCACATAAGCTGCATTCACATGCCATGGGGAGAAGAAAATTTAACACATGTATCCCACTACTTGATTCCATAATTCTTCATGTCCATGCCTTGCCATGGTTGTGGCAAGAACAACTCCCCCTGCCCCTGGAGGGGCCAGGGCTTTTAACATGGTGGCCACTGGCTCTTTCATGCCCTTACTTCCACACCTCTGGCACACACCGTCGATGCTGCCACGTACGCACCCTGGCTGGGTGCAGACCAGGATGGCTGCCCCTCCATCTCCCCTGGTGGGAGAAGAAAGGTGGGACCTCCGGTTGACAGACAAGGCCCTTGGTTGAGAGAAGTATCTGGAACACTGACCATATATGACCACAGTTCAGATCTGACCAGTCTGTAAAATGGGGCCCCCACCAGAGATTGCCTTTGAGTGGTTCTCCTGGGAGCAGCGGGTCTGTGATCAGAAGCCCTCCCCTTGGGACTGGGATGCCACCCAAGGAAGATTCCCAGGATTGAGTGCCCTCACCTCCCCCTTGGTGAGTGCATACTTCTGGATATCCTTGAGCCAGCCCTTGCCCCTTTGGGTGAGTGATTACCTCTTTTGGGTACCATTGAGCAAGATTTTTCCTTGTGAGTGAGTGAGCGTGTGCACACTTTGGAGTCATCATTCTTACGTGTCATTGTCCTTCTGTGTTGTGTAGTAATAACATCCCCAACTGCTATACTGAACCTATAGTTTGTTAAATGATATTAGAGAGTTGTTTTGATTACCCTCATTGCTTCATCGGTTTTGGCTGTTTGGATTTGGTTAGAAATTAGTTTGTTCAAGTTTATTATCTCTGTGAAGCTGCTTTGGTGTATCTCTATAACAATGGTGATAGCTCTACTCAGTCCTGTCTAATCCAGTGCTTTATTCTGCAACATTAAAATGGAGGTAGGGTCGCAAAGATAAAATTTTTAGCTGAGCAAAGCCAGAAGACTCATCCTGATGTCTTTACTGAAACACAGCTCCAGTTGCCTGCAGAGGAACGCTTACCCAAGAAGAAAGGCTAGGACCAGACCATTAGGGGAATATTCTCACATATATCTCTGTTGCATATTTCTAACTTGTGTTGTTGATGAGCTCTGGTGAGCAACAATGGTAGGTTCATGTACTGAAAATACAGGACTGCACTGCATTATATGCACATGGTGGTAATTATAGAGAAACTGATTAACCGATATCAATGCAGAACAGAGCCATTCTGGTCCTTTAATTACCCCCTCGAAGGAAGGTAAACATTGTCTATCTCTCTTGTTCTGTACAATCTCTCCTATTCTGTGAAAAGGGCTTTCACAAAAGCTCTGCTCCTCCATATAAAGTAGCCTAGGGATGCTCTGAATTAGTGCACTGCAGGGACTGCTTTCACCAACCTGGAAAAGTGAAGAAGTCTGTGTGAGTGACAACCTTCTGGCATTTCTCCAGATGATTTTTTATGATGAAGGTTCCTTATCAGAGAAAATTACACTTAAAAAACATTCTACGACAAGAAATTATATCTTCTGCTTTTCCTTTGCATTATTACCAGTAAGAATTTGGTATTTATCAAGTTGAAAACAGTGACTGAGTCACCCAATTTTATTCTGACATCAGTAGGTTGTGAGCTTTTAGAGGTAACCACTGACTAAGGGCCTATTCCTGACAACTCTGTCCTGTCACCCAGCAGTGGCAAAGGGCTTGTCTGACTGAAGCAGATAGTTTCAAAAGCAGGATAAACACTGGAGCCTTCTTTCCCATGCTTTACAGTGTTTGGATTTTCTAACTTCTAAGTAACGGACTCTTAAGCACTCACTACCAGACAAGTACACACAATATAATCACAAACATTCCCTTTCTTTACAGTTCTATGCTGAACCTATGGGTCCAGTTGACCACTATGACAGTTCAACAGATTTAGTGATGCCAACTTGTTCTGCAACTGGCATAATGAAAATTTGCTACGATTTATAGCTGAAAGCTAAAAAGACCTCAAATAGGTTTTGAAGCAACAAAGATATATAATTTTCTTTAAAAGCTTTGCATCACTCCTGGAGTACAAAAATAATACCTGCACATCATGTCAGATCCCTCTCACTTTTTCTGGGCTTTAGTGTGTCAACTGTTATGAATAATATAGGAAGGATATCTGTTTTCCAAAGATGTCTATAACAAAACTCCTACGGATTTCAAAATGAAAGTCTTCTCCCTAGGCTCAGATCAGCCAAACTATGACAGTATATTGCACACAGAATTTACAAATACATACACACAAATATAAAACCCATGACATTGTATCATAATGTTAAAAATGAAAGTCTGGTATTTTTATCTCATAATTTCTAATCACATTTCATTAAGAGTAATGACACCTTATTTCCCTTGTGTTCATGTCACAGTTGGTTTTAAATCACGTCTGTCATGTAGCCTGACAATTTTTCATGCAATTACCTTTCAGGAACTAGAATAACTGAGCAATAAGCTATTAGCAAAATAGACATGGGTCTATCTAGAATTAAATGTAAAAATACGGTCTAAATCTGGCTATTTAGAGGCTTTGCTTATGACGGAGATTATTTTAAAACCAGAAAGAATTTTGAACTTGGAATTCACTCAGTACGCTATACTTTTGAGGTTCTTTTTGGTTAGTGGATGTTACATGCAGAATTTCATAAAAGCATGCATAAAAATATGTAACCGCAAGACATATGAGCAAATTAATTTAGACAAAATGGAAAAATTTATCCCTGGGGTAGCTTCATAAGTTGGTGGCAGTAAGCCAGAGACTGATTTGGACCATCAAATTTTGTATCATTTACTTAGAGGTTATTTCCAGTTGGAGCTGGTTTAGTCCAGGTTGACCGTGTTGACACTCGTTTCAGAGAACCGCTGTCTGCAGATTTTGAGGGTCATGGTCTGCAATTCAACTCCAGTAATGTCCAGGATTACAGTCTTTGCATGGGAGATTTTCCTAACTGGTTGAGACAGGTCCACTGTTCTTAATCCTTGTGAATATAAATGGATATAAATATTGGGGAATGCTTTCTGAAGAGAGAAATAAGCTTCAGGCACAACAGACACAGTTATAAAATATTAGCTGTCTTCATAAGCAAAATGTTCCTCATTTTTCACATACATTATTTGTGACTGCTCCAGCTCCCTTTGAAGTCAGTTTTGCCTTTGATTTAAATGGGAACTCTATGGGGCACAGACACTTTTAGTCACCACTTTTTCACATTTCCACTGCTTCATTCTAACAACTCAGAGTTTCCAATGCTGATATCAGAAGTTTTGAGCAAGCCATGTAACTTTTCTGCATCTATCCATCTCTTAGTGCTGACAGCTGCTTGGAAACTGTGTCCAGGCTCAGAAACTTATATTTAATTTTGTGGCATCTCTTTAACAGTCCATGACTGAAAGTTCAGAATTTTGGGCAAAGTTTAGATTCACTGCCATATTTTCAGCCCCAGTAGACTGGAATGATGAAATTCAGAAAAGCCAGACATGATTCTGAATGCAGTTCTGAGGTGATGATAGGGCTCTGTAAGGAACTGAAGGAATTAATGCCTCAAACATTCATCGACATGAAAAGCCTCAAGGACAAATTGTGGCCTTTGTGATTAGTCTAAGGAATTAATTATCTGCCCAGAGAAGCACAGAGTGTACCGAAGGATGAATGGCTCTGCTCCCTTGCAGTTGTGTAGCCAAATTCCTTAGATAAGCCTCAAAGGGAGGAGATGTAGACTGAGTAAAACTATATGTTTGGGTTAATGTCTACACCTTAATTTATGACTATAGCCTTGAAGAAGAGCTAAAAGATTGGTAAGAAACTACTGACACCAGATGGAGCTATAATTGCCCAAGAAACAAAACCTGATGAAAATATAAAGGTGGTAGGGGGCGATCGTGACCACTGACTCAACTGGGCAAAAGGGTTAATTGTAGCCAATTTCCCCCCAGTGCATGCACTAAACCCACGCTCCACCTTTTCCCCATCTCTCATGGAAATGAGTTCATGGAATGCCTGCCTCTCTTTGTCTAGTTTGATAATCAACTGATAAGATGAAATTAAAAGGCAACAAAAAAGTTTGCTGTGCATGCACCCACCTCCCAAGATTACCGGACTTGAGACAATGCTGGAGCCAGGGGTGGTGACTGGATTCCTTTCACTCTTTCTCTCCTTGCTTTTTATTTTCTTTCTTTTCTTTCTTATAGATTTATAAGACACCTCATTGCTTATTATCCTCTTCCAAGTTTAAGTTGTTTCTACCACAAGTAAAACATTTTAACCGGTTGTTTGGTCTCATTTCACCTTAATTTAACCCAAAGGGATCACAGAACCTTTATAAACACCTGGCATCCCAGTCCAGGTTGTGACAAGCTCATATTGTTTCTCTGGAAAGCAATGATGTTTCTACTGTATCAGAAAAGTTAAATATCACTTACTGTTTGTGAAGTGCTTTGAAGGTGGAATGTGCAATACAAATGATACATTATCATTATTTATAATAATACTACAGTATGCCTCAAGAAATAATCATGGAACTTAATAAGAAATTAATTTTCCCCTTTTTTTTTTTTTTTTTTTAACATCCCATAAAAGTTAATAGAAAATTACAGTCCTGCTCTTGGAGTCTAGCATAATGGTTCAAAAGACCTATAGAAAAGACATATTTTTCCCTTTAGAGAATCTTATATGGAACTTTCCTAGAGAACCTTAGTTTTAATTTCTGTTAAATTCTGAAGGATTTTTTTTTTTTTTTAATTTTAAATTTTGCAGTACATAGAATGAGATTATTAATCCAGGAATTTGTTTTTCACGTGCTTTGTGAAACTGTCAGCCCCAAAATTAAAGGCTTCTTATAGCCTACAGAAGAAAAAGCAACATTTACAATCGGATTTCTAAAGAGAAAAATAAAACTTCATTTTATCCGTGTGTTCTAGCACATCAAGAGCTGTTACAATGTGTTTAAAATGCATTTACATGGGGTTAGTGAACATAACTTCAGTGTAGAACCTCTGGTGCCAGTGAAGCGAAATGGAATGTTACTAGTCAATATTATAGTCTCATCCATTTCCACAAGGATAAAAGCAAATATATCAATTTTATTTGTATGTTGTGGTCTCCATTTTCTTCTGTCTTCTCTTTCCATATCTCTGTCTCTGTTTTTTGATTCCTTGGCTGTATTTTTCCACTTCTCCTACTCGTTAATAGGAATTTCACTGACAAACTGTAATATTACAGTAATACTTTATTACTTCTGGAAGAAATATTAAGGGAAATAAAATAACATGTGGAAGTTACTGACATAAGAAAAATGATAACATCATCTGTTTTAGCAAAGTTCCATCTTCATAACTGACTTACTGTTGATTTTCTCTGGCAGCCCTTGCTTCTTTAACCAAAACAATCCCAAATTACATTTGAAATTCAAGGAGTTGGCTGAGTAGAATTAGGAGGAACTACTTTACATATCTTATGAAGTTAAGAGGGAATGTTAAGGAGTACTTCATTAATTTCAGTCCTTTGTGAAAAGTTATCAGCCTTGAGACTATTGGTGCAGCAAAGAATTTGAGAAGTACAAATACTTGGAATACTCTATGGAGAGTTTATATGCATATTGCTCTGTCTGTTTTATGGATGTGTGGAGATCTTTTGACACTTTTTTTGCCCAGCTACAAATTACTTGAACTTTGCCCCCACTAACTACCTCCCCAGAGCTGTGGTGCTAGCACTCAGCTCCCAAAGGCCTGAGATACAAAAAAGAAGTGAAACCAAAAATAGTCAAAGCAGCTTCCGCTTAGATAAGAATAAGCTTTTAGAAATAAGGAGTGTATTGTGGAATTTACAGATTAACTAATCCCAGGATTTGCCAGTCAGTACAAAGAACCCTGTCTCAAAAAGCAAAGAATGAGACTGTCACGCTGCATTTCAAAAGGCAGTTTAGCAGTAACGGAGTCTGAAAATGAAGGGATGTGGTGGAAGCACAGATCTGACTGGATTGGGGAGAAGCGTGGGTTGTGCTCAGTTTCTCAGATGAGCTCTACTTGTGATAGAACGAGACAGTATGAAAACACTTTCTAACTCTAGGAAGCAAAAAGGATGTCCACATCATCCTCTGGGTCTTGAATGGTGCTTGGGACACGGAAGTCGAGTGCGGTGGCAGGGTTGGACTGGTGACTGAACGGGCAATTAGCCATTGTGCCCATGTGCCAGATGAAGCAGAAGAGCACTGGATGACTATGCATTGAGAAAGATGCTGCACACCAGAAGAGGCTCATGGGCAGAGATTGGAAAAGGGCCAGAAGTGGTGCCACAAGGATTTGGAAGGAGCCTTGTGCTGCCGAGCTCTGCACACAGGAGCAGCTTGTGGGAAGCACCCTCACATGGGGCATACCCTCCTTTGCCTGCTACCTGTGATGGAGACGTATGGAAGAAAGAGTGGAAAGAGTCAGCTTTCCTCCAGCTGCCGAGTACAGCCAGAATATGAAATAACTTTATTAAGAAAAGCAATAACATTAAGCCTAAATGCAACATATCTGAGATGGGTTTAGCATTCTTTATACCCCCATTCTCCAACAAGGGGTCAGTTTTCCAGCTGGGATGTGTTGACCAAGGAGCTTGGGCTGCAGAGGGTAAGGGCACACCCATCAAGGGACCTACAGTAGGATTTGCAGAGTGGAAGTCTTTGGCTTTCACCAATTATGTCTTTTCCTATATATGTCCATTTCATTTCTGTTTATTTGCTAGGGAATGCAACATTGATGTGGGATGTTCCAACAAAAACTGTTTTCCTAATTTTTATCAAAAAATTCTACTCAAAAATTGCATTTTTGACCCGTCAGAACTATTACGTTCCCCCATCTTTCCATGCTTCAGGCCATCAGGCATCTAAGATTCCTTCATAGAATTTAAATTCAAGGAAACAAAAACATATTTTTAGACAAGCAGCTCTTTGGCCTGTGCTTCCTTTATTCTTTAACTTAAAGTTATTATTTTGTTTATAGCATATTCCTACAATTCCCTCAGTTTTATTTCATCTCTCATCTGTGTAATTTCTGAGTCTCTCACATGCAAATAATGTAACGAGTGCAAGACAAAACTTGACTTGTGCCATTGTTGAAAGGGCTTGTCAATCAAGAATTCTTGTGCCTTTTTCTGAAAAAGCTGCACTACAACAACAATTTTATAATTTTCAACAGGGAGAGATTTGTCTTTACAGAAGCAGCTGGGAAACCAGATGGAAAGTCTGTGGTTTGGTTTTGTTTTTTTTTTTTAAATCACTTTTTTTTCTTCTTGCTTTAACTAAGTTCTCTGCCATCAGAGTTGGTTCTTTTTCTCAGGAAATAGATGTGGTTGATATATTCTCAGCATGAGGTTTGAACATTTCCTCCTATTTAAGAAATTCCTGTTGGGTTGCGAAGTTGCCAGGTCAATGTTGAATTTGTTCACCTTTTGGAACAAGTGCATATATCTGTGATAGCTGGGTGCTCACAAAGGATGCACGTAGAAAACAATGGGAGTCGAATTCTTGCTCAAGGCTACCACCTCTGAATTGACCTTGAATCTTTTTTTTTTTTTTTTTTTTTTTTTCAGAGTGGGCTCCCAGGGAAAGCAGTGTCTCCCAGACATTTACCTGAAATAAACTGATTTCTCTCTTCTAACCATTTTGTAGCTTAGAAGATGTAATCAGACAAGATCCATTTGATTCTTTAAGCTCCCTAACAAAACAGAGGGAATTTCAATTCAGGAGTATGCTCTCTTTCAAATAGATTCCAGAGGGCATTTTCCAGCTTCAGAACTAGCACACCATGCTGGATCCGAGCCACGATTTAAAGTTTCTTTTTCTTTTTCCTGGTACCAGTTAAGTCCTAAGCCTTTCATCTTCCCCTCTTTGATATGTCAGTGACAATTTGGAAAACAAAAGTGTGTGTATACTTACCCTTCCTGACAAAGCTAAATAGTACCAAAGTCTGCAACACCAAATGTTTGTGTCTTATTTGTAGCTTTGGGTATTTCTGGCTCTGATATTTCTGACTTGCGTTTGCTGAACTGCTGTCTTCAATTTTAACAAGCTGCACATGTAAATGTGCTGTTTCCTGATATGTCTAAGTACCTCTACTGTCCTCTAGCCAACTGTATAGACTAAACAGAGCAAATCTTGCTTCAGAATCTTAAAATTTAATAGAAGTGTAGAAAATTAAATAAGTTACTGCTTAAATAATTTTAACTCGATTCTTCCATTCATAAAATTCTGCAAGTGACTGTTGTTTATTTTAGTGGGCAAGTGACATTTTTGGTAGTCTTCTGTTTAAGATGTTTTCCCTGTGGAGCCCCTTGTGATACAACTCGTTGTGAGTACACAATTTTGCGGATTTTAGTTCAGCGTGTGGTTAATTTTTCTGAGTGAAGTATATCATATCCTTTGTTCTTCATAGCAGGGGGATAGCTCCTATAATTTTGAAGAAATCATATTAAAGAGCATCCTTATTTCATGTCTTGCAGTGCTATTCAGCAGGGATTGTCTTTCAGAAGTTATTTACTCTTTGCCTGAGGTATCAATCTTAGAAGTAAATTAATAAGCTAATATTTATTCTGTCTTCATAATTAATTTTAATTATTATAAGCATACAAATTCACATGCACCTTTGCAAGCGATACTATCACCTTCTCTGGCCTCTTAATTGGTACCATGTTAAGTTGTGCCTCAACCCTTACAAATTATTCCAAGACCTCTTCTTTTACTAATCTGTTCTTTTCTGACATCATCACGACACTGATAAACTGGCTGCCTGTGCAGATGTGAATTCAGCTGTGATCATCAGCAGATGAAGCAGATGTGGTCAGATTGTTGGCTGATTTTTGTCTCCATGAAAAGGGATTTGGAAAATCAGACACTCCAGTTTGTTGAGCAGTTTCTGATTCCATCAAAACCATGCCATTTCTGAGTGATTAACATAGTGTGCATGTACCAGCACAGCTATGCCAGATACTTTGTAAAACGAGTGAGTACTTGTGATAAGCACCACTCGCTGTTTGTGGAGATCTCACATTTCCGCAGGGCAGTGTCGCAGGTGAGACAATACAGGAACATTCGGAAAGTCTCCAATGCGCTGCATTTCCACACAGAAATTGATGTGAGTGGCTTAGAGCAGGGTGCGGGGCTGTCCTGCAGCTCCTGATAAACCTCACAGCTGGTTCCTGTTAGACCCTACCCTCCAGGGACCATTGCCCTCGGTCATTAACTCCTCACTAGAAAGTGATGCAAGAACCCATTTAAACACCATCAAGGGCAACCCCCTCCCATTCAGTCAGAGCACGATGGGGTTTTTGAATCTTACAGAACCAGATCCTAAGCTGCTCATCAACTGCTGCTGAATCTTGCAGTCTTGCCCACTGAAGTCTGTAGCATCTCTCCTCTCACCAGGGCCATCAGTGTTTTAACTGTCTGGAAATATGAGGCTGGAAGTCGTCTGTGTTGGCTTCCCCCCCCCCCCCCCCCCCCCCCCCCCCCCCCCCC
>NW_020799100.1:1519652-1542977 GCF_003259725.1 Athene cunicularia
CCCCCCCGTGGAAGGTGCAGATGGCAGGATATTTATTTTTACCTTGACTGATTTAAGAGGGTGCAATATAGGACTTAGGGCTTTCGGTTTCTCTGTTTCAAAGGCAGAGAGTGAAACAGCAGAGATGCTGTTCTGCTAGTCAAGTCAACTTACCAAATCCCATCTGAAGATAAAGGGATTGCTGACACGTTTGAACAGAACAATATGTCTTGGCATTGCTCCTTGACCCTTGTTTAAGAGCCAGATGGTAAATGTTCTCTTGCCTGAGTTCTAAGTAGAAAACAGGCAAGTTATTTTGCTAAGGAAATGGCAGGCATGTCAGAATCAATAGACCTGGAAAGCTCACAGTATGTGCCTCCTCCTGACAGATCGAGGGAAGCTGGGGATAGCAGTGAGCTGTAACAAGGCAGTCACAGTGAGGGGTGATTGTGTTGTGCTAGCAGGGCAATTTCTTAATGACATATTACACGCTTCTGCCTTCTGTCTAATGCTTACAAGGAACTGCTGGAAAGTGGATTACGGTAGTGTGGATTCCTCACCTTCAAATGTCTACGAGTAGTCTACAGGCTCACGTGGCAAAGATAGTCTGATATTGCTTGTATTTGGCCATGGGGATGCATTATGGTCTGTCATAACTGTGCTGCTACTGCCTACAAAAGTGCTGACTGTTGCCATTATTTATGCAGGTGTCATGGCTAGAGATACGGAGAGAGATTCAGCTATACCTGTCTGAACGTGATGATTTTCACATGTGGTCAGTGGCTCTCTTGCGTGTCAGGAAGCAAGTGCCGTAGGCATCCTGGCTTATAGGAACTTCCCTCTTGTGTTGTATAAAAGGAAAAACGGAGATGAGAAATAAAGCAAAGTGTAGAGGCATACTTGACATTTAATATAGCCAGAGGATGTTACAGCATTGGGAGTTTTCTATGCTTTCCCCACTAATATACACACATGATAGATTGATGCTAGCTCCAATTTGAAATTCAACTGGTTTCTTTAAAACAAATTTCAGACTCACATAAAGCAGAAGAATAATGGTTGGAAATGCTTTACATGTTTAAAGAGAAATGGGAGAGTACTTAAATGTGATAAAGCATTGTGGAACGATTTACAGGATTGTTTTGGGGTGGAACATTTTAAATCATTTGAATTCTTTTTGGAATAATTTAACAGTTTACAGGACATGGTCTTTTCAGAGTAACTGGTGTGACTGCGATCCTCTATTACTGGACTTAGAAATATATTTAAACTCAATTCTTAGAAATTAAGAACATTTTAAAGGGCCTATTTAAATATGGAAACAAATGAGGATATATACTAGGTACTAGACTCAGCCACACTAGCCAGGTTTAGAAGTAAAACACAACCTTGCAAACAGGAATGTGAAAATAATTTTAAAAGATTTACCAACTCATGAAACTAGGCAGAAGGATTTAATTAAAGTCAGAGGAGCTGAGAGGTAGCTAGACTAATCTTGGAGGCTGGATTAGTTGATGAATGTAGCCCTTTTGTCTGTTCTTAGCTGATATTAATTTCTGGTGCTGTATTTATTTTCCATAGAGATACACCATGTATTTTAAAGAATGCCTGCTGCTTGGGATAGTTAAACATCTTTTCATTTCACCTACTTTGTTTTGTGATGGTTTATGATCATCATCTAAGTCACAAAATAAATTTAGCCGTCTTACAAGTAAGCCTTGCTAGTCCTTTACCTTAGATGACTCTGTTTTCAAAACAAACCATTTTTAAAAGCATCCACCAAATGGAGAACGCCAAGCATCAAATATAAAAGAATGTAATCAAAAAATAAGAAAAAACAACCATTCAAAAAGGAAAAATACAAATAGTAAACCACTCAATCTCACAAATACATAAAAGAAAATGCAGTCACCTCAATGTTAAGAGTACAATAAATAAACTAAAAGCACGGCTGGATTTAGCAGTTGTTTGGAATCTAACATAATCTTCATGAATCCAGAAACAAGTTTCCTTGAAACAAGCCCTGGATGCATCAAATGTGTTTAATATTTCTCATGGAGTCAAATGTCATTGTATGCCCTTGACAATGCAATTCCATTTTCAAACTAAGGTCAAAATCTGCCCTTACTTCTTTCAGAATTAGTTCAATCTACCCTTTATAGTACTCATCATCGTTATGATGAAAAGCTATTTCAATGTGTGGCCAGTAATAGAAGCACTATCTAGATGAAAGTTCTTTTATAGTAGCATGAATGTCAATTCTTTTAGGATTCAGACCTGTTTGTAAGGTAGGAAGCACACTTATTCTAAAGATGTCTAGCGAATGCATATTTTAAAAAAGAACTTTTTTATAAGCCCAAAGAGATTTTCATTGACAGCTCATAACCTTCATTCAGAAACACACCACACACACACACACACATATTAGTTTTTGCCTCTAAATCTTTTGTTCTCCTTGGAGAAGAAGGCTTCATGGTTTTTTAGTTAAAGAATAGGGGGTTTTATATTTTTCATAACACTGTTTTGTTAAAAGTTCCATTTCCATGGTTTTCCCACTTTCAGCTACTACAAAGCTGTTCCAAAACAGACACATAAAATGGATATTTTAATATCAACATTCATGAATCCCCTAAATTTTAAAGGTTTGGGGAGATTATCGGAGAGGATTAGTGTTTCTGTCGTACTGGGGCTTTGGAAGGCTACATTGTTTGAGTATGCCATTTTAATCAGTCCCCGTTTAACATCCTGAATGATGAGACGTATTCTCATCAGTATGGACCTCCATCATTTATATAACAGCTAATCTGAACCACCTTGTTTATTTTAGCAGTGATTTTCAAGGAGGAGGGCTACCTTTTGCATATTTATGTAAATGGCTAGCATAAAGGCATTATTCTATGACGTATTTCAAGAAGATATATAGGAGCAGTAGGTTTTATTTTGCAGAGTTCTCATCCATGCTGAATACATTTCAGCTTTGGAGCAGGATATGGACAACTGAATAAAATACAACTAAATTAAAGAATTCTATCAGAATGCTTTAAAGCAATGCAGCGTTTCCCTTGTTCTTTTATAGTAACTCCTACTTCTTTATTTTTTCTTCTTTTGTGTAGTAATGTGCCTACAGAGGACACCATATAAAAGTTATGTTGGCAGCGGTGAGAATTAATAAATACCTTAAGTCCATAAGTTGTCAGGAAAACGGCAAGACAAAGAACTGGAGTAAGTCATCTCCTGTGTAAAGAACCAGAAATGCTGTTTGTTACAGCTGTGTTTATACCACAAACAGAACTTTTACACTAATTAGCAATTTATATTAAATATACTGTCCCTGTTATAGTAGATGTTATTGCCCTTTAACAAATCTTTCTGAACACTCTGCTTATGTACAATAATAATTTTGTACTTTTTTGTTAATACTTTTGCTACTTGCTAAGGACTTAAGATCCAAGAATAGTTTTTTTTATGGGATATTTCCAGAACGTGTTCTAAATTTGTGCATTTTTATGTTCCATGTTGTCACAGTTAAGCAGAAGGCAAATATGGGTTTCTGAGACTAGTATGTTAATTTTTCAGCATTGCCAGTTATATTTCAAACATAGTTAGACATGCTCAAGCTTATGCTAACATATGTGTGTATGCACACTAATTATAATAATTTCTCAAAGTCTAGAAGAGCTCATGTTCATTTGGAGTGATGTTTCCTATTCTACCATCTCTGGCTTTACTAGAAGGAATCAACTAAAAGCAAGACTAAGGCCAGGCTTCTGTTAAAACTAACCAGTCTTGTTGATTTATAATTACATACATTGAAATATATTAGAATTTTACCTTCCCTAATATTTCTAAATTGTTTTTGGTGGAACAGTACAGACAGGAATATCAGTATTTGTTAGACTCCATTACTAAACTTCTCAATGACTAGTAACACTGAAATGTAATAAATAAGAATAGGAATATTCTTCTCTTCCTGTCATTTGTTCCTTTCTACTTTTTGTCTTTACTTTATTGGCTTTATGCTTAGCAATGGCCAGCAAAGGTTTTAAAGCATAAACATGTTGATTTTAGTGGAATATTGATAAAGCATTAGGATAAGTAATGGATTTTATATGATAAACTCCACTGTGGCATTACAGGGTAGTCAGAATGAACAGATTTTTCATCTGGGCCAGAGGTTGTAGCCTTAGAACTTCTGTGCTTCAATAGTTGCCAAAGCTCCTGGCATTTTCTCAAATGATCTGTTTCCAGTGGGCATGTGAAGCACTACTTAGCAAGATAGCCCACAGTCTGTGACTTCCATTTCATGCTTCAGTGTTTTACTGTTATGTGCACACTTAAAGTGCAACGAATGCTGCGTGTTACCACTCAGATGGTGATAAGAAGATCTGTTAAAGAAGATTTCATTTAAACTCTGTGAACTTTTCAGTAAGAACATTACATGGTGCCCGTTGATTACAAGTGATGAGATGTGCTATGCCTTATTTTATCTTAATTTTATTTTTTTAAACAATTTTATTTTGCTGGTGCTAAAAGGAGGTTCGACAGTAGTACGGTGGTATTTGGGTTTAACACCCCTCTGCCGCTGGGAATTTGTCATACGCGTGACTCTCTGCTGTTTATCTGGCTACCAGGCCTTCAAATTTCCGAGCAGTCAGACCTACTGCTCCTATAGCAATTCTGGTGTGCTTTTAAGAGAAAAGCTTATGACAGGCAAGACTCATAGGTAACGGGCAAAAGGATTTTGTTAGAGTAAATTATGTGGCTGGGAAAAATTAACTTCTTTTTCCTCCAGATATCTACTCTTTATTTCATATGTTAGATAGAAGCAGCAACCTTCAAAGCAAAGGACAGGTTAAGGACAGTTCTTTGAAGCTTGACTGGATTTGTGTTTCTGGACTCAGGTAACTATCCAGGCAAATACTTTGTAGTTTTAAACTCATAAATCTTTCAAACTGTACTGTATCTGTCTAGGACATGAAGCCAGTTTCCTTCTCCGCCTTTAACTCTCTTTGCTCCTATTGCCGTGGCACCAGAAATTATGCTTAATTGCTAGTGATGTAGTATGGCTTGCACCATTTTGCTTTTCATAAAGTGAATGTTTCTGGTTAGTTTTATTCGGAAAATTGCCCTTCCACAGCCATTTTGTTTAAGATTGGAGAATGAGATAATAAAAAGTGGTATTAAACAACTTCTAAAATCCTTAAGACTGAGGTGTAAGAGACTGTGATGTGGAGACTGTGGTGTAAATGAATATAACTGCAGTGACTTTCTCACAGCCTTGTTTATCTGTACTTGGAGAAAGTTTACTGTTTTACTAGTAAGAAACTATACTAGCAGAAATCTATATTCAGAAGAGGAAGCTGCAATTTCACTAGTAAAAATATTCCAAAAATTTTAAGTGTGGTGCTCAAGAGCTACAGTGACTACCCAGTACTATATATTAAACTTGAATATAAGTCGTAGAAAGAAAAAAAACAAACCACCTCTTCTACCTTGTATCTTTGTATTCTCTAGCTCTGAAGCAGTAAGTGTCAGCTTGACTAGATCAATTAAAGAGCAGAAAGAAAAAGAAAGCAGTATTCCTTGAGAATGCAGGGAATAAAAATGACTGGTTTAATGGATGTGTTTAGCAGCAAAAAACATTTTATTTTTCCTGCGCTGTAAAACTGTGTTACAACTGCTGTCTCTTGTCTGGGGACTTATTTTGAATTCTCTCTTTTGGTGGACTATAGAGGCTATAAAAGAACAACTTTTCTGTGAAAAAGACCTCTGCACCCAGCAGAAACGCAGTCAGTGATTGGGGCTGGGCGTCAAGGAAAGAATGAATGTTACAGTTAACGTTAGAAAGCATTTTGCAGTGTATTAATCCAGCCCTATAGTTCAGGAGGTTTTGGGAACCAAGGCCAGGAGCTTTGCAGGGTGCAAGATGGAAAGCAGAATATTTTCAAGTTACAACTTATTAAATACTAATTAGTGTAGTAATAGTAGACTATTAGCTTTCCTACTTCAGGACCTCATTTGCCATGGCCTTACACAAAAAGAGAGATGTGAGCAGTGCGTGATTCATTACCGGTACTTACCCTGGATATTGTCAATATGCCATCTGAATGTTATACATGTAATAATCACCTTCTAGTGTGTCTGCTTTCTCTTGGCATGCATCTATCTATCTATCTATCTATCTATCTATCTATCTATCTATCTATCTATCTATCTATCTCTATCTCTAATGTACAATTTTGAAAACATCTAGCCTCTTTGGTGCATTTAGGATCACACAGGAAATGTGTGGTTGCTATCTCATGTGATGTGTTAACTCTAATGAGATAATTTCTTAGATATTTATCATTCTACATCTGTAAATTGAGACTCACACCTAATGCAGCAGCCTTTTTTTGTATAATAATGTTAAAAATTAGGCTGTCCAAATCCATGCTAATAGAATATCATTGGTCATAATAAAGGCAGTAGTTCTAATTCTAGGCAGGTATTTCACAGTATTGTTTAAATATTCATTATCCATATGCCTAAAATGTCAGTACATACTCTTAAAATTTCACTACTCAGGTTTTCAAGGTCCTAATTAAAATAACTGTATGCAGTAGCTGATATCTTCTCTTTCTCTGCTTAACATATTCCTCCATTATAGCTGCAGTAACCTAGATCAGGCTATAAGAAGGGTGAAAGAGTTTTATTGCTACCTGACAGCATTTTGCAAAACCTGCATTACTGGTGGATGAGGAATACATAGCAGTGCCAGCTTGCTTTCTTCCTTGGACATATCATGCATTTCCTTCAGTCATTTGTTTCTTATTGCTATTAGCTTTTAAGGCCACTTTAGCTTGAAAATCAAGCACTATACTTAAAATTTCCCTGAAAAAATGCAAAAGAAGGAACGAAAAAAAATATTGTTACTGCACATTCTTTCTACATTGATGCAGAAGGGGTAGAGATGTTAAAAACAGAACATACACTTATGAAGCATCACATCCCTTCTAGGCAAAGTATAGGGCTTTGTAGCATCACAAAGGACTGTCACTGTCCTGACAGCAGTTTGAAGATTTTCCTCTGGGATGACTACATTTCAAAATAAACTCAAAGCATTGTAGACTTCTAACAGAGCCTCAGAGACCTGGTGGATGACAGACCGAGTCCCACTTGGCAGCCAGAAGCAACATTTGCGGGATTTGAGGACCTGCCATGCTATCTTAAGGGAGCAGTAAAACTTCCAGGGGATGGTGTAGGAAAGGAGGGTGAGGTAACAGGTGAAGGACGGTACTTCCATGTTAAAAATATCAGCAAAGCAAGCAAACAATATTGCCCCAAAATCTTCTTTGCAGTCTTTCAAAAATATTTGTGTTTTGATTACCCCAGATTTAATTGTTTTTCAGCAGTGTCTCAGCTGCTCTGTCATCCAGGCAGCTCCCACGCTATTTGGAGCACACACAGTACTCTGCAGTGTAGCTCTGTGCAGTTGTACATTGCTGAGGGATCTGCCCCCAGGACTGTGTGCTCACAGTGCACGTCCTGGGCTAGTTCAGCTCAGGAAACTGCCTGTTCTCTCGCACGGGCTCCACTCTGCTGCAATGAATGGTGACAGCTTGGTGGGGTGTCTCTAGCTCAGCGTGACTCTGGTGTACTCGCACTCTGGATACTTTTCTGGTCATAGCAAAAACCTGTGAGTCTAAGTGGGGACCCACTGGTACAATCTGTAGTTAAACCAAAATTTTTTTTTTTTGCATAGTAAGCAGATGTGTCTTTTCCACATTGATTGGATACTTTCAAAGAGTAGTCAGGTACGTTTGGTTGGTTTTGATGTTCTTTTTTTTTAAGTACGTAAAATGATATAGCTGAACTAGGATTTTGAAACATCTGGCAGAAGTTTAATGACTGTCTTCTCAAACCACTGCTGCTCCAGAGCATCTCTGCAGGATTTGCACCCCTTCACATCATCCAAATGAGATGAAAGAGAGCAGAGGGATATGATTCACCATAGAATGACTTCAAGCTGTGATATAATGGTATACTGTGGTATAGTTCTCTGTGCCACACAGAGAACTGTATGGCCACATATATGACCATCTAGGTGATGATCTGTGCTGCACATTAGTGTAATTCCAACCCCTGCCCACTACATTCCCTCATTGGTGTACTCATCACTTAATGGTGAGGCTTATATGTCTGTGGTTGTAGGTGGCATCTAGACTTTTGTGATTTGTTTTTATATACTAAGGCAGACATTATAGTGCCTGTTTAACAGCCCATCTGTGAGACTTCAGGCTACAGAAACAAAACCTTTGTTCCTTAAAAAGGACAATTTTTAATTGAGCAAGGCATTATGAATCTAATCCTACTGCTGCTGCAGTATGATGCAAAGTTCCAGCAGGCAGCAGTGTTGGTCTCTGGTGCTGGAAGAGTTGTTAAGGGAAATGTGCAATGCTGCTAAGAGCTGTTCTTGCTGTTTAAGAGACTAAATATAAATTTGGGGCCCATCACGATGCTTCTGGGGTTTTTTTGTGTTTTTTTTTGTTTTTTTTTTTTTTTTTCAGATTTGGTTTCCACTTATTTTGCTATGAATACTCCATTGTTTTTTCCAACTACAAATTTTGATACTGTTCAAATTCCTAGTCAGATAACAACAATACAGAGTGAGCTTTTATTAAAAAATAATCATGAAACCTGAATGAGGCACATAGCCAATGAAATGACATTTTATTCAGCTGATGACTAGCCAAAAACCCCTGATGTCTTCAGAGGTATGAACTGCCCATTCATCTCAGTGGAGAAATCTATTTGGGAATCTGTATAGCAGTGATGATTTAATGTGTTTGCGCCTTTCTCCTTAACCAGCTTCTTTTTTCCCTTTCCAGTGGACACTTTTGTTTCCTGTGCCTCAACCTCAGAAGTCCCAGTAATTGTAGGTGTGATTATGTGCCCCAAAACTGTCCACTATAAATTTTATTAGATAGTGAAATCCAGACACATGACAGAGCCATGGGCAATTAGTGAAGATACTAAAAAAATGAAATGAATGCAGGTCACTGGTCAATGTATTCTGTGATTTCTTAATTTTTCAGTATTTCCGTATTTATTCATTTTTAAGAGGAACCTGCATTTCCAACCCAATATTCCAGTGTATCATGGAGTATTTGTATTTGTGAGTATGAGGCATTGAATCCTATTCTACTTAGTTTTCCTTTTTGAATGTTCCCCTCTAACCCATACTCCTTATGCAATTCCCATGGGTTTTTACTGGTTATGAGATGTTTTCCCCCTTGCTCAAGATGCTACATTTGCCTTTTTTCACCTAGGATGTATTTATCTACCAGATGAATCCTACCGTGAATGCAAATTTTCCAAATCTTGGATTATTCCAGCCACAGGACTCATGACCTTCTACCTTCCCTAGTGTGTTCAGATAATACATGGATAGTCTGTTGTCAGATGTGATTAATATTACTTTTAGAAAAATGCAGTATGAGCCCTACAGTGTATTTTACTTCCAGCAGATTTATATATAGACTGTTAACTTATTTTTGGCCCTTCTCCCACCATTAACAAACTAAAAAGCAGCCTGTGCTGAACATCTTGTGTCCTCTTGTAGTGGGTTGACCCTGGTTGGATGCCAGGTGTCTACCAAAGCTGCTCCATCACTCCCCGTCCTCAACTGGACAGGGGAGAGAAAATATGCTGAAAAGATCTTAGGTTGAGATAAGGACAGGGAGATCATTTAGCAATTACTATCACAGGTAAAACAGACTTGACTTGGGGAAATGAGTTTAATTTATTACCAGTCAAATCAGAGTAGGATAATGAGAAATAAAACCAAACCTTAAAACACTTTCTCCCCACCCATCCCCTTCTTCCTGGGCTTAACTTTATTCCCAATTACTCTACCTCCTCCCCACCAGCAGCGCAGGATGACAGGGAATGGGGGTTGTGGTCAGTTCATCACCCGCTGTCTCTGCTGCTCCTTCCTCCTCACACTCTTACCCTGTTCCAGCGTGGGGTCGCTCCCATGGGAGAGAGTCCTCCATGGACTGCTCCAACCTGAGTCCTTCCCACTCAGGGGCTGCAGCTCTTCACAAACTGCCCCAGCGTGGGTCCCCCACGGGGTCCAAGTGCTGCCAGCAAACCTGCTCCAGCGTGGGCTCCTCTCCCCACGGGACACAGCTCCTGCCAGGAGCCTGCTCCAGCGTGGGCTCCCCACGGGGTCACAGCCCCTTCGGGCATCCCCCTGCTCTGGAGTGGGGTCCCCTCTGGGCTGCAGGTGGGTCTCTGCTCCACCATGAACCTCCCTGGGTGCAGGGCACAGCTGCCTCACCATGGTCTGATTCAGGGGAATCTCTGCTCTAGTGCCTGGAGCACCTCCTGCCCCTCCTTCTTCACTCACCCTGGGCTCTTCAGAGTTGTTTCTCTCACATAGTCTCATTCCTCTCTCCAGCTGCACTTGCTGTTGCACAGCAGTTTTTCCCCCTCTTCTTACATACCTTATCCCAGAGTTGCTACCACCATCACTGATGTGCTCGGCCTTGGCCAGTGGCGAGTCCATCTTGGAGCCGACTGGAACTGGCTCCATTGGACATGGGGGAAGCTTCTGGCACCTTCTCACAGAAGCCGCCCCTGTCACTGTCCCACTACCAAAACCTTGCCACACAAACCAAGTACACCTTTATAGACATACAAGTCAACATATACTTCCACCATACCATGATTTAGGTATTAGTGGTGATCATCAGTTACCCAGTATTTGGGTCTGATTCCTTTCCCAGTAAGTCAGGAGAAATGGGCTTGGATTTGAATCTGACATGTGAGGTTGGGATCACACAGTTTCCATATTTAGCTATGGAAAAATCCATCACACCTCACTTCAGACAAGGAAAAACAGACATGAGTAACGAGCAGGTATAATTGAGAAGCCAGCAAAAGTCATCGTAAATTCTACACCAATTGCTCTTCCCAGAAGTCAGCAGTCACACAGAGAAATTGTGCCTTTGAAAAGGTGAATCAATTGGTCTCCTCTGTATCACTGCTATTACTTATCCACACAGGGAGATGGGTACTGGGCATTGGAGAGGTGGGTAATAAGTTTATTAGTTGTTGATTTAAATATTAGTGCAATTACATGTTTTAAGAAGCCACTTTGGATAAAATTATTATTACTTGTCCATAGTAATTTGGTTGCTGCTGGAAGCCCTCATGTGACAGTGCGATTCCCCCCGGCTGCCCAAGGAGTTTGCTGCCAGAGCACTCCGTGGCCACCAGTTTTTTGAACAAGTTGAGTCCCACAAGAAATGGGCTGGATCAGTCCTGTTGTAATGTGAGCAACAGGGAATGAGCTTGAATGTCTCTTCCTGGGTGAGATTAAAAGAGGAAGGAAAATTTTTTTCCCCACATTCTGAGGACAGGAGGCAGAGATACGTGCGTCTGAGTGACAGAGAAGCATAAACCTGGTTCTTCACCTCCCTTCTCTCTGAGCAACAGAACTGCTTGACACTTAGTGATGGCTGATTTATTAACTGGGCTTGACCTGTGTTTATTGAGTTAACACCAGCAAAATCACATCTGCCAGCTTCTGCCACTGTGGATGAAAGTTAATGTTTTAATGTGGGTACCTTAACCACAAACACCCTGAATCTTTCAATTTCAAGACTTGCCCGTTCCTGCAAGTTACACTATTCCTTATTATACATGGATTTGTTTTGCCTAACGTTTATTTAAATATATTTATTCATAAATGTGGTGTCTAGTTCTATATATAGTGTCTTTATATATATATATATGCAGCCTGCTACAGAATCACAAAGCTGTTGATAGCAAGCAGTACAAATATTTACAATCCAAATGAGCAGGCAAAACATGTTGTGCTGTTATGCTAACTTACCACTGGAAGTGTCATGCATGGCTGAACAACAGAGTATTAAAAGCTGAGAAAATGCTAAATGGTGCTGATAAATAAAAAGGTCCCTAAAGGCCAAAAACTCAAACAGATTTATTCCATGAAAAACACGATCTGTGTCCAGACCCCTGTACAACAGGAGCTTTAATCTGTTAATCAGTAAGACTTATATAATTATTTTTATTTATGACAGCACCCAAAATGTTTAGGCTGTATTCAGCCATATGGAGGCATAGTATTTAAAGACATCATTGACTTCATAGATTCTTCATGGGAGGAGGATAGTGCAAAGAAAAGCAGCCAAACACAGAAACATGTGAGAAGGGTAACTGTTAGTGTGCATCACGTTGAGGTAAATTCTTAGAGTAAGAGTTGGTTCTAGAAAATGTATTGTACTGTGAGACAACAGATCTGAATTTTGTTCCAATGTTTCCTAATCGTATAACTTAAGTTCTCTTATTTTCTGCAATTTTGTTTTCTTCCTAGCCCTTGTCTGTTATGTAGGCTTTCTGTAGCAAAGCCTGTTTCACACGGTGTGTGTGTGCTTTCACCGTCATACTGAAACTAGATTTCCAGTGGGGCTCTTGGTGCTACTGTATTTCTGCTGAGAGAACTGTCTGCAGTAACAGTATGTCTTACAGAAATTACTTTCTGTTAAAATGTCACTATCCTAGTGTTCCCAGTCTTAATGAAAACTCTGCAAATTGGTATTTAGTGAGTACAATTTGTAATTAAAATGAAAAATTAGTTTAGTTTGGCATACTGCAGATAAAACTAATTATAACACCACCCCACAGGGAAACTAAAATTAAGAAATTTTTTGGTAAAGATTCCCAGCTTAAAGTGGTGTATCTGCAAACCAGAACTGGTAATAGGAAGTTGAGATTTCCATTGCTGCCCTGCAAAAATAGTACAAGTCTTCTGAATGTTTTTATTCTAAATTCCTAGACTGCTTTGCAAACCTGAGGCTGGTTTCTTGAGTATTATGGTCCTGCCACCCTTCCCCACTGTAGGGGAACAAGTTATTTAAAAGGCAACAGTGTCCCTTCCTGTGTTTGGCCAATGAAGGTGAGAGGCAGCTAGGGTTGTTACCTATTTCATAGGTTAAAGATACATAAATGTACTAACAGAGTTTTTAACCTCCTAAGTAAGGGATGGGATTTGTTCTTTCCCTCTATAACAGTAGAAAACTCCTTTTCTAGAACTGGGGAGCAGGACCAAAATAAACTAGTCATGTTTTATTATGTAGGAAAATTTAAAACATCTTTCCCTTGGTTTGGCAGAGTTTACTAGAGGTACAACAAAATGAAAAACATTTATCTCAAGACCAATATCCTTTCTGAGCTCTAGATAGGATTTTTTTTTTGTGAGTTTATCTGAAGGGAGAACTTGGAAGTCATTCCTATTTAGGTATTGAAAAATCAAATCCTCCTCTCATTCTCTAGTACATACCAGATGATTAATATGTTATTGCAAAGTACCGAGTGTTCAGCTTTCATGTTACAATGCCATTAATTTCCTTTATTGCCAAATACCAAGAAGCTGTGGTTCTTTGTCTGAACATACCTGAGGCTTTCTGGCATTCAGGGTCATGTTTTTCATGTGATAAATCTACCATTTTTGCATAAAGACTGAGTAAGGTTGCTATATCTCATTTCAAGTGTTTAAATGTTATAACCTCAAATGTGAAGGGATTTAAGTCAAAAGAGATTCCTAGGGTACAAGGTAAAGAAGAAAAAACCATAGATGGTGAGAGGTGAAGCGCTGCATAGTCAGAGTGAAAAACAGAGCTCGGAAGGGTTAAGGTAAAGGCCAGTAACACATTACATATACTTTTCCTGTCTACCAGAATGTTTTCTTTAACTAAAAGAAGCTATGTTTAAAGCAAATAATTTTAGAAAATCCAGAGTTCAAACCAAAAGAGAAAGAAAAAAAAAAAAAAAAAAAAGAAGTTGGTTTTGTTTGTTTTGTTTGTTTGTTTGTTTTTTTCCTAAGAAACAAAATGTCAACCCCCTGAAGGCTTACTTGTTCTGTCATCAGGAATCCACCCCACTAGGAGGTGGTCGTCTCACACTGCACAATGAGCTTCAGAGGAGGAGACCGTAGAGAAAATTCAGAACTGGCCAAGATCTCTAAAACCACCTCTGCTTCTTTGAGTCACAGTGCCAAATGAGTGACCAAAAGTTCACACAAAAGCTAATGAGCCCTCACTTTTCAGACTATCTCCTTACAGCCAAAGATATATTTTTACTTTTGTTTGAATATTTTAAGGCTACTTTGGCTTTTTTTTTTTCAACGCTGTACAACTAGATCCTTCCTGTTTACATGGGTTATCAGATTTATTTCATGTTGGACCATACAGTCGATTTAATTAAGAAAGTATGTCACATGTATTCCATCTAGTGTCAGTGAACTCTGAACCTCTTATTATTGTGTTTATGGCTACTAACACATTATGTTGTAATTAGCAATAAACTGTCTTCTGCAGAGGGTATAGGTGTGATGTGCCTGACTTTGCATGAAAAAAACTGAAGTTAGTTATACTGCTGGATAATTTCAAGTTCCATCCCTTGAGGAGGGTAGCACTCAGGTTCAGCAAATGTTTGTTGAAATGTTGTAAATATTTGTATCTTGCAACAAATATGGCTATGGGATGATTAAAATGTCTTTTCAACAAACTCTTAACTAAAACCTTTCATGGCCTATTTGAATGGGTGTGGAAACAGGGTCACAGGGTAAGTAAGAAATTTGCCCATGACTCCTGAAAATGCAAATAAAAGAGCAGAGAGCACAGATACTGTTACTTGCCTTGGACTTTGTCTTGTAGAGTTTGTCAGCCTCTGGCTGTCTGTGAGCAGAACAATTCGGAGTAATGACTTATAAAAGTTGAGGCTTTTTTACATATCCCTGCTTATTAGGGATCTTAAAATTCTAATTGGATTTTTGACACAGGAGGGTTTCTTTTAACTTCTTCTGGGGCATGTAGTGATGGCTTCTGTTGACAGCATGCAACAGCAACTCGATTAAGCAGGTGAACCACTATACTTACTCTGATGTTCCATTGAATAAATGTTTGCAAAGCCTGCCCAAGGTATTGCTCCATCTGGTTCCACTTGGCATTTTGAAACACGTTTCATCTAATGTGTTTAGTACAGATTTACAATCATAAGCCCAAAAGCAGAAGTGAGACTAAACTGGTGCGTAATTCATACCTCTTTCTATCACGTAGGCTATGCCCTTCGGCTCGGAGCTGATTTTGGTGTGGAGAATTTGAACTCTAGGTGTGCTGTATACGTTGCAGTGTGTTGAAAAACCTAAATGCTGCTTGAAAAATGTGGACAAATCAACTTAAGAAGACCAAGTAAGCACTGATACTGAGGTTATTTTATATTTCCTGCTTATTTATTTAGAAACCAACATGACTCACTGTATTCAAATCAGTTTGCCTCAAAGCCTGCGTTCAGGAATAATATATATCTAAATAAACAAATTTTTAGAATGATTTAATGATTTCATGGCTCTCCCACTCGGTTTATTTGCTAAAAAAAAAAATAAATAAATAAAAATTATTAGCTTCTGAGCTCCAAGAGTTTTAACTGCACTCCATGGCCTACCTCCCTTTAGTACTAAATCACAACTGCATATATATAATAAAAATATTTATCAGTGTTTACATAGCACTTCTCATTCAGAAGGATCCAGAAGTACTCAATAACCTTGAAAAATTATAATACAAACTACATCAAGGCATACTTTCCCCCATCATTGAAATGCAGGCAGAATGCCGGACTTGATAGAGCAATCATCTGCTCTGATATGGTGTATCCTGCATTCCTGTGTTATTGTAGGCTGCTCTGGGGAGTATACGCACAGAATTGAAAATGATGTATTGTACTTTGTATGTAACTTTTTGTTTGGGGTTGTTAAATATAAATATTGCAAAGCCATTTCTGTCATAAGCTTTCTACATTATAATCGTTTCCTCTGCTTGACTAGAATATTAAATGTTTGGCTGAAGTATCACAGGTCATTTGCAGCTGCTGGGGCAGTCAGATACAATGCCGGCCTCCATCTAATAATTCCCTCCTTCAGCCACAAGCAAACACCTGTGCAGCGTAAAGAGATTAATGAGAACTGTCTGTCACCTTTCTCTGAAGTACTAAAGAATTGGTTTATAGAGAAAAAGAGTTTTATAGTTTGCATTAATGGCTTTAGATGAAGCATCCTCCCATTTTAGTGACTGTTAGAATTAGGACTCCGGTGTGATTTTGAAATGTTCTTATTAATATATATTTCATGCAGCTATTGCCTCCAATAAAACAGTGAATGTCTTGTAGGAGTTCCTATGCAGATTGAGTCTGAGAGTTTGTCCATGTCCTGAAAAGATTATAATCCAAATAGGTTAGACACTGAGGTAAGTCAGTCAGTATTTAGTTAGGTTGTATACAGATGATAATTAAATAGCTGTTCTTGATACCTATTAGTGGTATATTTTTTGTTTATTTCCTTCTCCTCCTCACATTTTTCCATAATCTCTGTGCAATTGCAGATTTAACTTTCCCCATACTTCAAGAAAAAGTAATGCAAGAGAAATTAAAACAGTTAAACCAGATATCAGTTACAGACAGTGGCAACTCATTCTTTCAGGTATCAATCATCTATTCCTAATACCTCAAAGACAGCATGCTTTGGGTGAGTAGTTATACCTCATTATTTTCCTCACTTTCCATGGAGTTTCCTTTGGGTAAAAAAGCTGAGGCAGAAATAACAGAGAGTACAAATGGACACTTGCACCCTTCCTGAGGTCTTGACCTGTCTCTTTGTCAAGCAACCTCTCTGTGGTATATCTGAGCTGTAAGGGTTTATACATGACAATAAACAAACATACAAATGAATGGAAACTCTGTCTGTGCTCTGAGGCACTCGAGGTTTTCCTGGGGGCAGCTGGATAGCAGGAGCAATGTTTTATTACAATTGCTCCCTGTGGGAGTTTTTCAGAAGGGGGCTGTATGGCTGAGATTCTCAGCATGTCTAGGTTTTACCAAACTACCTATGGCTTCACTTAGGCAAGGATAATTCTAAATTCAGTGTTACATACATTCAGTTTCACTAATGGTGTTAGAGATGACTTGGGAACAAGGAGATGGTCTGGGACTCCCAGTTTTGGATTCAGCTCCTTGTTCTGCCGAATCACCTCTTCTGACCCTGGGCAAGTCTTCTAACCCCTCTGGCTTGGATTTATCCCACCTAATTTCTGATATTTAATGATACACGAAGTAGGCTGTTGCCTAAGGCTTCCAGAATCGTTAATGGACAAAGTGTGGCATTTCTACATACGTGTACCAATCTCTTCCCTTTGAATATAGAAAAAACTTTAAGCTTCTGTATTCTTAACTAAGGGATTTCAATTAGTTTAACCTTATTTAAGTGGTATGAAACACTGAATTCCTTGCCTTTCCTACTGTCTATAAAATGAAAAATGCTTGCTTTTTCTCTTCTCTTTTTCTTCCCTGTTATTCTCTCAGGCAAGTATTGTCTGCAACAATACAGGTCTGTACAAATGCAGTCTTGATTTCCGTTCTCTAAATACAGTAGTAGGGCCCATTAATCACTGTAATAATACAAATTATAACAGAAGCTCTCACTGTTTCTGTTTTGCATCATTCAGATTACACTTCCTCAGCCAAACTACGGGGCTATCTATTTTGCTTTAACACAGGGGAGGCTGTTAATTACGATTTTTGAATTAAATGTAGTATATTCATATTAAAGTTAATGTATACCCCTGCGAGAACTTTGAGTGATAGGAATCTGTCCAAGAGAACGATTGGCACGTGTGTTATGTGAAAGTGGTCCTATTCTATGGGTATTACTTCCTTCCTGTTAAGCAGCCTTGAGTTCTGATTCAGACTAAGCCTCTATTCCTACTGCAGATGAATTTTTGTTCCTGGGTGTTGAGTGTTGAGCGCTTTCAAAAGATCTGAGTGCCTCAGAACATACTGCCTGTCACTCTACGTACATTTTTCTTTCATGAAAATACATTAAATAAGTGAAGCGGGCTACCCATAGAGTTCATAAGTTTGCTGTATTTCAAGCCATTTGGTGTTTCCAAGGTGTCTTCAATATGCAGGTTAAGAGTTATATCGGCTGGAATTGCTTCTCAGTCTGGCCCTGTCCCTGCCCCCCCATTCTATATAGGGTTAATTCAGCTAGCAGTGCTTTGCTTGTCAGAGTTCTGATTCTGAAACTTCCTGGTTTATTTTTAATTAACTCAGTTTTCTTAGGTTTTTCTCTATCAATTTAAATACAAGAGTCTCTGCAACTTGCCCACACTCTCATCATGCCTAAGAATCAAAAAAACAATATAAATTTACAGCACTTTGGTTGACACAACAATTTCCACTTCAAACATCACCTTCCCTCAACAAAATGAACCAAACAATGTGATTCTAAATGTTTTGTTATTGCCACCTTGAACTGATCTTTTCAGCTAGTTTTTGCAGGGAGAATGTAACGCCATGGCTCTCTGTGGATGCAGAATGCAGAAAATGACCGTTGTATCTGCAGCTTTTGTCTTCAGACAAAGCTGACTTCTAGGCTCTGTTGTCAGGAATAAATAATGTGGTGGCATTTTTGTAGACTGAGCCAGAAAGATTCTCTTATTTTAAGACAAAGGAGAATGACAGCTACTGCTCTCAGAAGGAAAGCTTAATCAAAGCTTAATTCCCTCTTATAATTAAGTCTTCAAAATTGATACATGACACATTCAAGCATGGCATTTTAACTTTAATTAATTTTCTAAGGACTAAAAGAGAAACTCTGATTAAAAAAGTACAGCATGCCAAACAAAACTTCCAGAACCGTACCAAGAATTCTCTGCCTGTAAAGCCGCAAGAGATGTGTAGGCCCTGGAAGTTATGGCAGTGTTACAGTAGGAACAAAATATGACCTTTTGAATATCAGGCTGGTTTCTCTCTGCATTTTCTTGCAAAGGGATTTGGAGCACAGAGCTAAAGGTTGCATGGAAGAGTACTGGAATGAGATGGCGAGTTATTGAATCATAGTGAATTGTCCCCGTTTAAAAAGGTGTTCACACTAGTGTTGTATTAGATATCATCCTTGTATAAGGGACAATGGACCTCAGTGAAAATAGTCCCAAGGATGAACTTGTCTGTATTTTCTCACGGACATAGTATAACAAAGCACATATTTTACCCCTGTGGTTCTGATGCTTGCTATCTTCATCCTTACTGTTTATTTAAAGAACAAAGAGAGTATCAAGTAAAAAAAAGTCAAAGATATAAATCATATGAAACAAATCAGATGTTAGGAAGCACTATTCAGAAGTAGTGTTAACTAGGTGTTTGTCTTCAAAAGTTCTAGATATACTCTGAAGCACTTTCCATCCTGTCCCACGTCTAGGTTGAGTAATTTGTTACTTGTCGCATCATGAAGACAGTACAAAGAGAAGGGTGGTGCAGAGAGTGCATTTAACCAGATTGTGGTTTTGCACTTCTTGTGATGAGCTTTGTAAAACTCAGTCCTTGTAAGACAAATGACCAGTCTTTTGATTTGGAGAATATTGTATGGGGTCACAGTGAAACTGTACACATTAAAGAGTCATTTGGAAGCACCTGTCCTCAGTTTAATAACATCTGTACCTCTGCAGCAGGTGTCTCCATGTCGTAATTACCAAAATAGCAAAGGACGAATCGTTGGTGTTGCTATACTGCATTCGACAGAGCTAACACAGGCTTGTCATAAATGAAGTGTAGGGAGAAACTTTTAGGAACTGTACTGTTACCAGTTCTCCATGTGTCATCAATATCAAATTTCTTTATCAGAAAATCTGAGAGAATAGCCAACAGCTGGCTGAGCAAATTCTATTCTTCTAGATTCTGGCAAATTTCAAACATAATAGAAGGGCAACGAAGCTGGTGAAGGGCCTGGCACACATTTTGTACTAGGAGCAGCTGAGGGAACTGGGGGGGTTTAGTCTGGAGAAGAGGAGGCTGAGGGGAGACCTCCTGGCCCTCTGCAACTCCCTGGGAGGGTGCAGAGAGAGAGCTGGGGATGAGTCTCTTGAACCAAGTAACAAGTGGTAGGACAAGAGAGAATGGCCTCAAGTTGTGCCAGGGAAGGTTTAGACTAGATATGAAGAAGCATTTCTATACAGAGGGGTTGTTGGGCGTTGGAATGGGCTCCCCAGGGAGGTGGTGGATTCCCCATCCCTGGAGGGGTTCAAGAGTTGTATCAACATAGCGCTGAGGGATCTGGTGGAGTTGGGAACTGTCAGTGTGAGGTAAATGATTGGACTGGATGATCTTCAAGGTCTTTTTCTGACCTAGACGATTCTGTGATAATTGTGTTTCTTTTAAGAACATCTGCAATATTTGGTGTTTTTTACTGAATTATAAGGTTTCCCATATTATTTAGATGTAGAGATTTAGATTTACATATTGATGTAATTCTTATATTTGTTTTCACAGTACATTCTAGGAAAGGAATGTACTGTGCCTAGAGCTCAGTAAGAATAATGAGTCTTTGATGAACAGATATCAGGTGCATATTTTCATCAGAATTGTTTCAGGGATGTCCTTTGTATACACTGCACATTGCTTTGAAAAGTTTCTGCTTTAGAACTAGACTGTACAGATGGATGACATTGCTGAAATGAACCAGAATGCTTTCCCAAAGTTTCTCTAAGATGATTTATGCAGTAAGAAGTATACTTGTTCTTAAATAAGATAAATAAGAGCATTTGGGTCACAATTTATTGGAAAGGACCGACGAATTAGAAATCCAGCATAAAGTATCGGCTGTTTGTTGTTCTTGACAAGTCCACATATCTTTGTACACTTGTCGCACTTTTTCTGATGCCTGGACTTCCATTTCTTGAGTTACAGACAATTGAGCATCTCTGACTTTATCAGCTCCTTTCAGCAGAGATAATTTGTGTTTTGGCGCTACAGCCTCTGAACAACAGCAAATTCTGTTAAACTGCCAGAAAAAAAGTCTCTTGACTAAGTGATATTTTCCAGTTCTAGCAGTTCCTTTGAATTTAAGCCATCCTTCATATTTTCAGGATGTGTGTGATATGATATCTCTCAAGTAAAGCTATGTGCTGTTTTGTTCTTGGAAACACTAGAATCAGTTTCAGATCAGAGGAAACAGACCAGTTTTACAGAAAGGAGCAAAAATACTTTGTCTTGAGTCCTATTTGCATGTGACTGTCCTCAGACTGAAGTATGTTACCAATGTCCTTCCCGGCCAAATAGTGGTTGTATGTTGGTTGCAATGTACACTGCTGCTTGCATGTGACCTGATTCTTTGTAAGAGCAGCAGTTGGTGTAAACTGATGGCCAGAACTGGACAATCATGTTGTTGCCAGTGTGGATGCTGTGTTGTACTTGAAGGTTCTGCTGCTGGTGAGTGAGAGGAGCTGCAAAAAACCTCGTGATCAGTCTCTGAAAAGAAGTTTGATTCTGTACAGCCATCTTACAGTACTACAATTCAGTTACTATTTATTGTCAGTTGTTACAATTCAGCTGATTTTTTTTGGGGGTGAGACATCTTATTTCTGTTGAGGAACTTCTTCCTAATTGGTTAACTCCTTTCACAGTAAATTTCTCAGGACATTTTTTTTTTTTTTTTTTTTTTTTTTTTTTCTTAGCCCTTTTTAAAATTAGAAGCAAAAACTTGTTATAATTACTTGAATTATTGAAAACTAAATGCTAGCTTGGAATCTTGTTTTTGTTCACTTGAATCCTGTATAGTTCACAAACTGTGCTGATGTTACTGAGAAATGAAACAGGAGCGATGCTCAAACTCTGAACCCCTAAGTGCTAATCCGAGTCTGTATTTTCAGACCTCTGTCCTCAGAAACAAGTGCCAGCAGTTTTGTTTTCTTTTGTTACAGCTGGACCTGAGACTCTTCACTTAGAGTGGGCTAGGCAGGTAAATATGTTTGTGTACTTTTTTTTTTTTTTTCATTTTTAAAAAATTTTCAACACTGTAGAATCTTAAATTATTGAATAGAGGTTGCCCCCTTCCATTTCATTCGAGCTCAGGTCTCTGCAAAATTGATATCTTTTATTTTCCAGGCTAAAGTAACTCTGATTCTTGCTGACAAGATGCATTCACTCTCCTCCAGCACAGTAGCTCTGGGCCAAATCAGTTCATGGCTGCATAGAGCATGTCCTCTTGCTGAATGGCTGGAAATGCTCCATGTAGCAGAAAGCAAATTCAATCTGGATCTAATATCCACATTACCAGCACAGCACAGATTTAAAGTATTGTTTAGTAATTCTGAGCTCATAATAAAGACGTGTCATAAATGCAGAATGCGTTTAAATGCCAGCATATCTCAGTAATAGTAGTTTCACATGTATCCCTCATAATTTTGCACAAAAGAGGTTTTGTGCAGAGGTCCAGAGGAATTCTTTTAACCCAAGGGAATTAAATTTGGAAGCAGTTTGAAAGGAATGAAGAAAGAAATAATTTTCCAAATATACTCCTGAAATATGGCCCCTTTTATTAACTAAAATGATACTAGAACAATTAACAGAGGTTAAAATCAGGTACAATCAAATGAAAGTAATGCCCCATCAAAGAGAAAATAAAATATTAGCTATTGACTGGGATTTTTTATGACAAAATGTATTTGGACAACAAAGATCATGAACTGCTTCGGGCATTTATAGAAATTACAATGAATGAATCAGTAGCTAATCCAGAGCCTGAGGCAATCTGATTTTACAGATGACATTTTGAATAAGTAACGCTCATGTTTAAACCACGTGGACTGCAGTGGACTTTCCTGTGGAATCTTCCAAATATTTTGCTCATCTTGCTGTTACCGACTGTTATTTTGAATACTGCATTTCACCAAGACCCAGACAACCAAAATGTTTGTTAAACATTTTAAAATTATTATTTCCAAGAATTTCTGATGCCCATGAGATTGTGAAAGAAAAGCTTCTGAAACTGTATCTATGTAACTCCACTGAGTTTTTCTAATGCTGGGCAGATCTGTCTTTTTAACTTGTAACTACAGTATTTGAAAGACTATTACAGTTCAACGTGTAGAAGGTCAAGGGAGGAGAAGAGGAAATAATTCCATAACAGTAATATCAGTTGAAAACATTACTTTTTTAGGAAGTGTATATAAGTACCAGTTTAACACCAGATGACTTTTCAGTTAATCTCAGTTGTGACCTGCTAAATAAAATGCAATATATAGCTGAACTGAATAATCTGGAAATTATTTAATATGTTCCAGTAGAAATTGGAGATTTTTTTTTTTTTTTTTTTAAGCGGAACCTACATGGATAGAGCTCAAATCTCATGGGAAAAATGCTCATTTCAGATTTCCCAGTTTCTGACAAATAAATAATTTGAATTTTTTTTCTATGCTGTATTTAGGAAAGAAAAAAAAAAAAAAAAAA
>NW_020799100.1:1543027-1557954 GCF_003259725.1 Athene cunicularia
AAAAAAAAAAAAAAAAAAAAAAAAAAAAAAGCAAGCAAACCCCTTTATTAATTAATTCAAATAGTCTTAAAACAGAATTTTGGATGGAAATTATTTTATCTGCCATGGAGGGAATAAATTGAGGGCTTGCCAATTTGTGCAAATTTCCTTTATAAGTTAGAAACTAAACCATGAGACTTCAGTTATTGATTCATGTTTTTGACTGTGTACATGCTAATTGAAATCATGGCCACAGTGAATGTCATAGCAAAGTTACCGGTGAAAGTAATACTTCACCCTGAGAGTAGTCAAAGAAGTCAAGGGAGCTACTGCTAGGACTGAGCACATGTCTAGGTGATCGTGGTCAATGCTAGAATCTGTCTTTGAAAGTTTGTTTACTGTGTAACGAGTTTAGATAATTATATTGTTTCTGTGAATATAGTATTGGGGCTTTTTATAGTTTTAGAAGTATTTTTTCTGCTTAACCCTTGATAAGTAATTAACCTAAACAGTGGAACATCTTTTCCATTAACTCTTCATATGAAAAGATGCAAAAGATTAACTAGGGCCTAATTATTACTCCCTGTTACAGATAAAAGCCATAGAAGAGCTAGATATTAATATGTGTATTAATATGCCCTCATTCATGTAGAAATTCCTTTTAATATTTGCCTTACCTTGAAGTCAGCTAGAGACTTTTTGGCATCATTAAAATAGTAGGTTAAGAGTTTTAGGACCAGGTTTACATTAAAGGATCTTGCCATCTTTGAACACAGGAGAAACTGTTCTTTAATTTAAATAGGGAAAGGGTTTTCAGTCTGTCCTTTGTATTTCACAGAGTGGATTAAGGATTGTGTCTTTGGTTTGAGGAGCAAAAGGCTCCCAAGTCAAAAACGCATCTTTACTTGCAAGTGGTTTCCCCTTAGAATGTATTCAGACAAAAATAGAGAAACTTGTGATGTGGTTAATTATTAATAATGCTGCATAATAATAACATCTCTTTCATACATATTTTATTAGTATTTTTTGTTGAATTATAATATTTTTCAATAAAGCCACTTTTTAAATCAAAGTTAAAAATTAAACGAACATGTTTGCTTGAAATCGTTAAGGTTTATATAACAGGTTTCTGATCCTCACGAATTTTGAAACAGTTCAGTAAGAAAACCTTGAAATAGGCTTGAAGTATGTTTTAAATTAAAAGTCTCTAAGTCAAAAGGAGGTCAGTTGTGTGCTTGTGGATAAGCATTTGTATGGTTGTGCTTACTGAACAACATTTTTATGGATAAGGATTATTTTTATAAATAAACAATTAAGGAAAATGCATACCCTCCTTTGTAAATACTGAATCCTTTCATATTCCTAAATTACTGTGTCTCTATTTGTTATATCTTGAAGAATGCATTTGTTTACATAGACAAATATAATCAGATTATAAAAATAAAATGAAATATAAACTCTTCTACATTTCTTAAGTAGTGTAACTCAAATGATAAAAATATTCTTCTAGTCTTAGATTAAACACATATCGCTTGATTATTAAGTTTGTTTTGTACAAATGAAGATTAAATTTTGAAGTCCCCCTATAGACTGCAGAATAGACTTTTCTTCCACACTTTTAGTGCTGAAGAAGACTCCTTCCCCATTTTTTAAAAAAGCTGCTGTCTCAGTGGTTGCCAGGCTGTTCTGGTTGCAACTTGGCTAAATACTACATCAAACAGCAGAGCATATGAACGATTGCAAAGCACTGTCTGTAAATTCTTTTTCAGCTGGCTGGGCAGGGATTTCTCATTTTATACATCATTCACAACTTGCTGCAGTGATTCCACAAAGTCACCCAGGAGGCTTAAAACAGTTAATGGAAAAGAAAAACTTCCTTTTGGTTTGGGATGCTTTTTTCCTCTCCTTTTAGCTCGGCGGTTTGCTCAGTGCCTGTCTCTGTTGACAACACTGGTAGAACTTCAAGAGAGTGTTTATGGCAGTTGCGTTTACTGGAAATGTTCCCAGGCTGCTGCTTAGCAGCAAGTGGTTACAGCAGGTGCAGCAAGTAGGAGTGCCTTTCTCTATAAAGGGAAAAAAGACCAAACAGGATGATTCTGACAAGAAGTTTAGGTGACTGGTTTGGATGACTAACTCCAGGCCTGTCTCCACGGCCCAGGACAGCCAAAGTTTCCATCATGGAACGAGGGGCTGCCTCCAAGTAGTGGTTTGGTTTTATGGAGTTGGTAAACAACAGAGCAAAGTCGTATAGTGTATGCCTCCTCATAGAAACCACTGAATTTGTCAGAAATCAAAGAAATTTTATGTCTTATGGGGGGTACAACATTAAAGCCTCTAACTCTCCCCTGCATTCTGCCATGTCTTTCCCTCACTGGTCCATAGTGCTTTCTATTTCATCTTTACTAAAAATTTCATTTAGCAGTTTATGGACTGTATTTTAATTTTGCTAATGTAAGTAAGTTAGTTATGAACAAGCAGCTGAATATCTGTCTTAATACAGAAAGGAATTCCAGGTAACATAATAGATTTCTTACCACTCGGATCTATGAAAATGCTTTGTACAGTAGGGAGTAAAGTGGGATTTTGCTGGATGTAAAGAAACATTAAATTCCTTAAAGCTGGAATTTAAAAGTTAGTGATTTAGAATTTGACCTAAATTATGTCAGCATAAAAGTGGAATAATATAATTGAAGCTAATGTTTTTTTCTGGAATTACACTACTATAAATTCAGTATTTCTAGGTATGCAGTTAATTTGGAGCCCTTTTCTTCTTAAAAGAGGAAAAGTCTGATGCTTGATTCTGTAATGTAGTGCTACTTCTTTCTTTACAAGGCCTAGTATAAAGTGCCAATAATTTTGCAATCTCAGTTCAGCCAGGGAACTCTTAAAAGCAGTGGTGTCGTTTGTTATTAGCATGGCACACCCATGGTCAGATGGATGCTTCTTCAGCTCAGTCATCATAGGACTTTGAATAGGTCCCGTGTAGCTATTGATAGTTGAAGTGTCAGATGAGCTTCATTTATGTCTAAGGATCATTCCTAGATGTCCCCGAAGACCTGTGATAATCTCTGTATACTTAGAGACCATACGCTAATGCAGTCACTACGCAGTAGCTAGCACTGTGGTTCCATCAGTGTCTGTTTTACAATCCCTTTCTCAGTCTACTCCACTAGATCATCTCCCTGTGGATAATAAATGGCTGATAAATTGTTATAGATTGCTGTAAGGGCTAATGGGTTGCTGACAAACATGGGCTGTCTTTAGCATCCTCTGATTGTGTATTTATAATCTTCAAAAATCTGTAGCAGTCAGATTTTGCATGACCTGTTATCAGCTATTAATCCTTTATTAAACCTCCAAATGACATGATCTTTGAGACTTTAAGACATTACCATATTATACTTTATTAGGTACAAACAAAGCAGGGTATATTTTTTTTCCCTTTCAGTCTGATATGTTATTGTTGTGATTGCTTTTAGTCTTATTTTTATCTGTCTGGAGAATCTTGGTTTTTAATTGGAAATGCTTAACATCAAGTGGTTTAATTTAGTTGATGAGTAAGATCATTGAGCTTCTCTCCTAGAATTAATTCACTAATGTTCAGGTCCAGTGTGTTTTACTTTTCCTTTATCTTGTGGGAGTTTCAAGTACTGCATCACCCTGATGTTTAGCACTATAAAGTTACTGCCTCAGCTGACAGATATTAATTTGTAAACCGATGAGATAACAGGACTAAATTCAGGAGTACTGATGCTAGTGTGTCCTTACTTCAGCTGTTCTTAGTGCCAAAATAATTAATGATAGAATAACAATCCATTGTATATAACTTATATAACTTAGTATCAAAGCTAGCTATTCTGCAGGACAACAGTCATATTTATGAGTGATTGTATCATTCTGTGATTTATTTTATGTATGTAACTGTATGTCTCATTTTAAAAAAAATCATAATTAGTTTTTACAATTTCCAGATGTACATTGTTTAAATTCTGTCCCTGTGTATAGATTTTTTAGGATCACCTGTATGGAATACAGTAAAAGCCAGGCATAGGATGCTCAGAGTTTGTATGCTGCAGAAATTTGCCAGAATTAAAAAAAAAAAAAAATAAAAAAATCACCTTAGAATTTATGAATTTATTTTGGCAACTTATTTTACATCAGTTAATTTTTCATATAAATGAAGTGGAATTATTGTGAAAAATCCAATAAAAAAGTTCAATTAAAAACCTAAATTATAACTTTAATCAGAATCTTCAACAGCACAAAACCTGATTTGCATATAGTCTTATTGAAAAATGCCTCTTTGAAGATGAACATTGCACTTTTGTGCAGTCTCAGCTCTATTAGTTATTTCTGCTGCATGAATGATCATATATCATTTTATCGATGATAATTTTATCTGCAGCTGCAGTTCCTTTAAAAAAGAAATCAGTCGCTCTCCATCTTCATTTCAGTAGGTTCCTCTCTTCTGTAGAGTATCTGAATCAACACGTTAGGAAACCCAGTCTTCCAGAGGAAAGCTGTCCCTCCCCATTTCCTCTTTAGTTCTACTGAATTTTTGGCCTGCCATGATAAAAATTGCATTACAACTTTAATAGTAAGATTCAGAAAAGCTTTCTTGTTTTGTCTGAAAGCACATAAATCTCAGAGACTATCAACCATAATACAGTCTGACTGAAGAGGTTAGTTTATTCAGGCTAATAATATAATAGAAGCGAGACCTCCCAAGAAAATTGATGTTATTGACTGTAGAGAAAAATTACATTAAAAAACTCCACCTCACTTGATGCCTCGTCCTATTTTTTAGGAGTTATGAGGTCCATGCAAGAGAGAATTTAAACCTGAAATGGCTGAATGGCCATTACTCTGCAAGTAAGCACAACAGAATCTTCAGAATGATCAGTGAATACAACCCGCTCCTCTGAGAGAATATGTTTGTCCTGTAGATTCACATCCTCAGGTTTAGATGTGGGGTTTTTTTTCATTTTCTTTCTCATGCAGTATCCTCAAGCTTAATGTTTAGATCTCAGTTATGTAAATGTAAGTTTCTCAAGAGTGAGTTGATGGAGATCTTGCTACACAGATTGCTGTAGATGATTTTTTGGCCATAGTCGTGATAGGAAAGGGGTGTATTTATGAAAAGCATTTGACTAATGATAATGATTTGTGAACATAATAAGCATAATGCAGTAAGTGAACAGAAAAGTACATCTTTATGTTGGTGCTTATGTGAGAAGTTGCTTATTTCAGGATGAAAAATTGTTTGCTCTACAGTCATTGTGGTTTTGTGCAGCAGAACTCACTGCATTCATTCTCCAAGGTGAAGTCACCAAGGAACAGTCATCACTACAGCCTCCATTTTTTGTACAGCTCTATGTCCCATCATTCAGATAATTCCACAACTCCCATAGATAAGTTGCTGATCAGGAGACAGAATACCACTCTCATCTCTTTTCATCTGGCAGCAATGCAGAAGCCTTGGATGATCAACGTCTGTAATGAGGGCTATAAGTGCACAGATATTTGGATCAAAGGGTAATCTCTCTCTTTTATTTAACTGCGGAGCCTCACATATCACTAGATTATTCTCTGCACTTGCTGTAAATAATTCTCCCCATCAGAGCTAAGCACATTGCAACCATTGCCTCTAAATTATAAGATGATCTATACCACCTCTACCTCTGTGCAGTTCCCTGACCTGAAGTTCCTTATTTTCACTCAGCTCCAGCTGCAGATTTATGGCCACAGTATTACATTTTCTCTCAAGGGGACAATGCATTTTTCATATCAAACAGAATTTGTTTTTTAATGCAACATTTCATCATTACCTGTTATTATTATCATACTACTTCAGAAAGTGCAGTGCCCAGTTGAAAATATGAAGTTATCTCTGTTTATTAATTGAATAATCTGAAGCTGTAGCAGGGGTGGGAGCAGGTGCGGTTTCCTCTGAAGGGGTTTCAAATAGAACTGGCATATCCATGTTGTGTGTGTGCTCAGTTCCCTCTTTGGGTGGCCTCTGGTTGGCACATAAGGCAGAGGATGGAGGCTCAACCTCAAAGTCTTTCTTTACAGCCACGTCTATAAAAGTACCTAAATGCTATGATACAGAATCTATAGACCTTCAAGGATGGCTGGAGAGCCTTCAACACCTTCGTACTTGAAGAAGTACTCCAGGCTGTGCATTACCCTGTGACCCTGACTTAGAGCCCACCCCTGTAGTTGTACAGCTGTGGAGTCTGAAATTAGTACTGTGCTAGAACTTTGTATCATTATGATGTTACCCCACAACGGAAAATAATGTCTGGAAATATAGATAGAGCAAAGGATTCTGGGAAAGGGGGAAGGTCCCTGAGGTGGTATCAGAACATCTAGAAACCTGTACAACTGGCAGCATTACACTCCTTAAGACGAACAATGAAATCCATTAGGAAAAATCAAGCACAAAACATGTAGGTCCGGTGTCATACACTGGAAATAATCTTATCTGTCTGAAAAACGAGACATACCAGGGCTACTCAAATCAACTACAGTTCCTGTTCAAGGTTCAGCATGCATCAGGGATAAATGAGATACTTTTCACAGCTAATCTTCCACTTAGCTCATTCAATAGGAGCAGATACCCAAGAAAAGAAGAGTTCTGATTATATCACGTGCCTGGGAGAAACGTGGCCTTTTCCAAAGTAGCAGAGTATTAAAAATCTTCAAGAGCAATAGCACATGCACAGTATCCTATTCAAGGTTAATGAGCTCTTCAGCTTGATTTATGTATACCTCTGAAAAAAACTGAGGTGCAATGTGATATAACATGAACTTGCTTGTCAAATACAATTTAAAAAATTAATAGAAAAATAGCTATGGTATTTTTTTATTTTATTTTTTTTTAGTTGCAAAGCTCAAAAATAATGCAAAAATTGGAATTGTGTAAGAACTATTTTCCCATCTCTCTCACATGTGTAACAGCTTATTCTTTTACATGTCATATTGTTTAAAACGGAGATGCCAGAAGGGGATTTCCTACTACTTATAGTTGTTCTCTTTTCACCAGCTATTCCTGCTTCTTTTCACCTCCCCATTTCTGTTTGGAGGCAAGATTCAATCTAACATTTCATTTATAATACACCATTTGCACTCCTTTTCCCACAGTATATTACTTTTTTTCTCCGGATGTAACTCCAGCTATCTGTTATTCTGTTACCGCTGCCTTTTATAACTTTGTTTGACACCTAGTGTATCAGTATCACCCTACTTTTTGTAGGAGGGAGATATGACTTGGTCTGAGTGTAATTTTTCCTGACCTGTTCCCAGCCCTGAAAACATATGTGAATCTTACTGCATCTATAAATCCTTCACTGATAGCCAGGGAAAACACCTGAACACAGCCTGTCCCCAGTACAGAAAGCTCGATGTCCTGCTGACCTGGTGCTGGAGACACCTGACCAGTGTGTGTGTCCTTGTCCTCAAGTGCTGAGCGGTGTTGGGAGCTGCTCCTCTGTGTGTCAGCCGGCTGTCATGGAGACAACGTGAATGGTAAGCACACAGACCACTGTATTTAACACCTCGGAGATGACAGTTTTATAACGTGCCTTTTCAGAGTGAGTGTTGGAGGTGAGAATGAACACAGTAGCATCGAGTCCTGTAGCTGTCTTTCCTTTGGTTATATTCTCTTCTTTCAGCAGTACTTAACACACGCAGCGTCACTTACACCGCGCAGCCCACTTCTGCCATGCCCTGGACATCACGCCAGTTTTCAATCAGGTACATTATGTTCGTCACCTGCTGCGGTGAATTACCTCCATGTACACCTTTATGTGTCAGGTTTTGCTACGCAGTTTCAGATGTCATCAGCCTCTTGTGATAGGCACTGCGGTAATGAGACAGATAAAGGGCAGAGTAGAGTATTCAAAGGGTAATGAAAAGAGTGAAATGCAGAGAGTACACTTTGTAAAAGGAGTAAGGCAGTTGCTGTTATGATAGAAGGAACATACTGACAGGCTAAATAGAGATGAGCCTCTTAATGCTTCAGCTCTAGTGGAGCTGAACAGTCATGATTGCTAGTGTTCTGTTAACTCACCTCCTACTGAGAATAGATGCCCTTAGTACTCCTACTTGTGTCTATTCACAAAAGTGTCAGTGAGTGTGAAGGGGGGGGGCTTCTGAAAAATGTATACCCAGAAATGGTGCAGTCTTTTCTACAATAATTGGGGTACCAGAATATAGCAAGGACATATTTACCACAAATGAATAAATTATTTATTATTACCACATCCATATTAAATTTATTAAATTTAATATTTATTATTTAATAATAATAATAATAATAATAATAATAATAATAATAATAAATCAAAAATATTTGTGACACTTCAAACCAGGAATAAATTCAGGAGAAACACAGAGTTGAAAACTCTCTAAAATGAAACTAATGAAACATTTGATGAATTGTAAAGAGAAATAGAAATTTCTCAGTGAGCAGTTTAGCTGTGGTGAAACTAGAGATGCTCCTCTGATGCAATTCATTAAGGATATGTAAGAAATGAACATAAGAGCTTACTCAGCAATGTGGTACTTAGGATAGATGAAAAAGGGTTAGACAAAAATGTATGGAGAGAAATATAATGCCTACTTAGGGCATCTCATTAGATGTTTTAAATCACACTGCTGAAGGTCCCTACCTCACTCCATGGATAGAACATAAGCTTTTAACTGTGCTCTATGGAATCCTAAATTAAATGTCTGAAGTAGATTAATGTCTGCACAAATAACAGCCATACAGATTATACAACTTAGTTGGTAAATAATTTAAAATTCAGTACGGCAAATCAATCTAACAGACCTCTATAGAGTGGTGTTCAATTTATACCAGACTCATAAATGTCTGACAAGTGTTCAACCAACCAAGAAGAGTCACACTACTCAAGCTCTAATTCTGGATTTCGTCCAATCCAAAATTCAGGCCTTTTGACTAGAAACCCAGCAGAGCTGGTACAAAGGAGAAAGCAGGAACCAGAGAAAACGGTTGGCTGTGAAAGTTGAGAAAAGGAAAATTAACCTCCAAATTGCTGTTCTCTGAATAGCTGCTACCAAGCAGCTGTAAACATCTCAAAGTAAAAAATCCAGAGTGTAGAACAATATTCTATAGGAACATACAAGTGGAATTCTGGAGATTAGTCTGGTGTAACCAATTCCCTGACCAGCCGAGGGACCTCTTTAGTCTTTCTGGGGCTGTGTTTCTGCATTGACAGTGAAAGGATGGTAATCTGTCTGCAGTGCAAGGCTGTGGTTAGTGCTCATAGAGTGTTTTGAAAATTCGCTATGTACCTACAATTTAATTCTTGAACATGGTAAGAGATGTAAATATCGCTGAACTCAGGTTGACCTGGTTCTCATGGGAGATACTGGCTGGTCAGTGGTGATAAGGAACACCATACCGGCAGGAGCTACACTATGCCTTTGGTCAGAGAAAGAGCAGAATCAGGCCATTCTTCATTGATTTGAACAAATTTATACAATATTGAGATAAAATTAGTAAGGAAAATAATTGATCTATGAGGGATGGTATGATGCTGCCAAATGCATTGAATTTTCTAGTTCATTGTGTGATGGATTCTTTGAACACTTTAAAAAATTAAAAATATCAGTGAGCTTGAACCTAAAAAGGTTACCTGTGTACATACTTGTTAGTAATACAAGCAGCCACACCAGCCTTTCCTGAAAGTAAGTACAACTGATAGCAGAGTGTGCGAGCTGTCAGTGCAGTCAGACTCTGCTGAAATCTTCCAGTGTATTAGTATATTTTTCAGTATATTGAAAAAATAGGTGGGCATTTTAAGGTGTTGGCAATGAAGTCCAGTGAACTGGAAGGACAAAGTCTGTAACTGAGAAACATTCTCAAGATATTATAAGTCAAGATCCTACACATCTGAAAAATATTCCTAATCATTTCACTCTCGCATGATAAAACATTACATGTTTAGAGTAACTCTTGTGATTAGGGATGGTCAATAAATTTATTTCTTAATTTTTTTAAAGAAAATTTGAGTTTGAAATGTCTTTTAAAATTTACAATTTGATAAAAAGCAGAAAGTAGAAGCATGGTTAAACTGTAGTTTGATATTATTATCCACCTTTTAAAAATTTTTTTTTTTTTTTGACAGAAAATCTAAAAAAATGGCGTTCAGAAATTCTATGATACTGGCATAATTTTGAAAATTACTTGGATCAAATAATTAACATTTTTGGGACAGCTGTTTTTTTCTTTTAATTCAATATTCTCTGTAGCTTCTTAGTATCATTTCTTCTCTTTCTTTTCTGTATTTTTCTCTTTTTTTTCAGGGAGCTTGATATTTCAAGTTTATTGTTGTAAAGTGGAGAGCTGCTGTTTTATTGTATACTCTATTGTATGCTTTCCTCCATCAGTATAAAATGAAGAATTGTAGAGCTAAAACCTAACAAAATTATACATTAAAAATAAAAAGCTCTGATAAGACAAATTCAAAGAATATCTTCTGAAGTTAAGTAAAGCTGACAAGATTCATTTACAAAGTTCAAATGGCAAATGAAAAACATCTACAGTATAGCAAAAGACCTTCCTTTCATATATAATTGGAATACCTGAAGGTGTAATGCTTAGACAAGAGGAAATAAAATGCCAAATGTGAGGGATATTACTGATGACTTTACACCACCAGATGAAAAACTAATGTGAACAGGAGGGAAAACTAAGTCATGGACAAATTTAGTTCAATATTTCCACATGATGCTGAATTTTGCTGATAAAGGTGATGATGTCATGTGATAGTTTGTTTCCTTTCTTTTAGTTGACATAATGGTGACTGTGACACAAGGTCTGTCTGTTAAGCTTTGAGCTAGCACAGTGTTCTAAGCAGGTATTCTAGGCATACGTGTAACGTTAGACACAGACTTTAGATCTTACTGAGAAATGATGTGCCATAACGGACTGCAAAGCAAAACAATGCATTTGTTCCTGAGTTTGGGGCCTTTAATCTTGCACCCTTAGCATTTCCATGCGTGGCAACCCTCAGTAACACAGGAATGAACCTGTGAGGCTTTCTCTCTTACAAGGGGCCACCAAGGCCTATAATTTCAAAAGAATACTCCATAGTTTTCATCTCCTCATTTTCAAATGCCTGGTTTTGGCCTTTGGGAGTTGACCATTAGAGGTTTTGAGCCCGCTGCACTGCGTAGCCCAGGAGCACAGACTTCTGGTAAGAGTTTAGACTAAGCCTAAACAATCCAGAGCAGTGGAGGAGAGCAGGAAGGCAGAAGTGAGCCTCCCACAGCATTTTCCAACTGCTGTGCCGACGTTGCTGGCTGGGAGCTCTCTGTCTGAATACTGGGGATGCGGGATTTGCATAAACATGGGTCTGCATGCAAAGGGCTCTCCATGCAATTGAGGAGCATTGCAGAGGCTGTTTTGTAAGGGCCTCTCCACATGGCTGTAATTGGGAATTTAAACACAAAAGCCAGTTCCTGTTGTCATTGCACATTGCACATCCTGCAAGTTTTTCATGGGAGCATAAAGGAAACAGTTCAATGTCTGCCTAACAAGTACTTTTGGGGGACTGCTTGTGCTATTACTATTGCCCAGTGGATGATGCCACCTGATTCCAAGCGCCTGAAATGTTTAAATGATACAGAAACTGCAAGAGCAAATAGTTAGACAAGACAGGCTCTCTAACTGAAGTGGTGAATGTAATATTTTAATACTTTTAAATATTAATAAAGAGTGGGAAGGGGAAGGATAAAAGGACAAAGGAAACATTCAGTCTGGATAAAACTCGCCCCAGAGCAGGTAAAAAATACAGTACTCATCAGTCAAATGAGCTATCAAAACAGGAGACAGACCAGCTGTCTCTTGGCATGAGTCTTGCATCTTGTCACTTGAAAAGAAGAGACTATCTTTGCCTTTCACCATATTCAGAATACATCCACATGTGATTGTCTAGCTGATGGAGGAAAAAATGTATGCAAGGTCTGCCTTAATTTCTTCTTTTGTTTCAGCACAGAATCAGGTTGGACAATTTTGAAAGTCTTCTTTTCTTCATTTTCTTCATAATGCAATGAAATTTTATGTCATACAAGTTGCTCCTGAAGACATGTTATGAACTTAGACATGCTTAAATTGCTTACAACAAAACTGAATTTATGTGTCAGTCAGGAATATTTTATAATTGACAACTGGTTAATATATTTTAGCAAATATCAAGTAGAATTGGAACTTTTTTCCTTCAGGGATTAGTCCAATAAGTCTTTGATATTTCTGATTGCAGAACTTTCTGTTGTTAATTAGTATGCAAATTCACATTTCAGCACTCTGTAACCCGCCACTGAATGTTAATGGGGTCTATCTAACACTTCATGATAATGTGCTAAATGAATAAAGGTATGCATGTACGGAGGAAGAATTTTCATATTTTGGAGGTGCCTGAATTTTACTTAGCCTGTATCCAAGTGTTTCTGTATATTGTGAATTGTACACAGGTGATGTGTTTGGTTTTTCTGTTCCTTGTCCATTAGAGGGGACTTAGAGGAGGAGATACATGTGCTTTAATAGCACAGAAATCAGAGTCCATCATGGCAGCCATCAGCTGCAGACTCTCCTCCATAAAAACTTATCAGTCTGGATGTTGACGTTGACTTATCAGTTGTGGATGTTGACGGTCCTGTATGACCAGACACTGCTGACGTGCCTTCAGGTCTTGTTTGGGATTAGATATAGCATTATTACAAATGCTTGTGTAGTACATATTTTGTCTGCCAGAAATACTCAGTAATTTCCATCCTGATGAGATGGGCAGAAGTTAATCCTTGCAGAGAAAGTTCTGGCTAATGTATAAATCTGTCAACAAAACATGTAGGAATGTATTTTGTGTGTTTTGGTGTAATTTTCACAATTTAAACCACATTTCAGACCCCAAAGGATATTTACACATAGATGTCCAGTTCAAAAGCCAAATGTGATCATGGATCATATAAACAAGATTTGGTGTGCACGGACTGCAAAGGTTGCATGCTAAAGTTTAGGAAAGATAATACGTAGCTTTGTTGAAAAGCTGCTGTAAGGCTCTTCGGAATAACTTCTAATAGTAAGGGAGAGGCTGTATAAATATAAGGTGCATTTCAGACATAATCATAGAGTCATAAAATGGTTTAGGCTGGAACCTAACCTAACCTGCCATGGGCAGGGACACCTCCCACTAGCCCAGGTTGCCCAAAGCCCCGTCCAACCTGGCCTTGAACCCTTCCGGGGAGGGGGCAGCCACAGCTTCTCTGGGCAACCTGTGCCAGGGCCTTACCACCCTCACAGGGAAGGATTTCTTCCTTAGATCTAATCTAAATCTGTTCTCTTTCAGTTTAAAGCCATTACCACTTGTCTAATCACTACATGCCCTTGTAAAAAGTCCTTGTAAATAAAAGATGGAAATAACTCAAGACCTGAATTTGATCTTAACTCTTAGAAAGCTGACAACAAATGAATGAGGCCCAACCTCATTTGAGATGTGTTACAAGGATACATTTTGTTACAGATACCAGTAATTAGAAGTGCAGTAAAATGAAGGTTATCTTACCAAGTGTTTTCACTCTTTAAGATCTGTGCTAAGTCCTTAACAAGTAGGCTTAATTGAGAGGGTCCTGAAGATTTTTGGAAATTTGCTCTCTTTCTGAGAAGAACAAGTCTTCAGCCTCCTTAAATTTCTCTTTGTTTTCTAGATTTTACAAGAAATTGATCTCAGATTCTTAAGGGCACAGCCATTGCGAATTTATTATTCTACTGTCAACCGCTGTCTTTCAAAAATTATGATAGTTTCATATTTTTGTGGTGGACTTAACTGCATTTGAGGGTAGGTGTTTGAACGTTCAGGATATAAGTTTTCAAACGCTGTCTTGTAAGAACTGAATATTTTTCTTTTAAAAGAAAGGCAAAATTCTTGCACAGTCCTTATATCCCCCCAAAAGATATTATTCAAGAGAAAAAACAATATGTTTTAAAAATTTGCAATAAAAATGTTGGCTGAATATTTTTCAGTTTAGTACAATGGGGTTATGGCTGAGGCTACCCCATTCTTCCCCCCCCCTCCCCCCCAAAGGCATAAAGATAGAATGTTCGTCTTTTCCAGATACTACTTTCTTATTTTCCTTTCTGACTGTCTCTTTATATATGTGTGTATATTAAGAACAGACTTTTGGGGAGGGGGGGTGGATTAATTTTCTGGAAGCTATTCTCTCCTTTTTTAGATTTAAATGTCATGACCACAGCAATGAAAATAAGGAGGAAGCCATTACTAGTATTTGCTTCTCTTCTGCATTAAAACAGATGTTTAAACAAGCCCAGTGCAGTCGGGCTACTCTAGCTTGATTTGCAAAAGATATACCAGCTTGAGTACTAAAAGGCTGCCAAGCCATTTTATCATGCCTCCACCTATGCTGTTTTACCAGCTATCTCACCAGGGCTAATGAACTGAGACAGAGCCCTATGCTAACAGGGAGGCTTTACTTCCAGTATCCAGTCAAGCTTATTTCACTTAACCTGAGCATCTCTATGCAATGCTGTGTCGTATAGCGAAATAGATATTAATGTGCTTTTAGTGAACTAGCAGAGAAAAGAGAGGGAGAAAAATCACTTTCTGCTCGCATTTGTTCTAAAAGTTTTGCTCTGTGCTTTTATAAATGCAAAATGGTTCTTTGAGGGCACAGGAATTACTTGAAAATTTGGCTTTTTGGTATGAAAAATAAGCAAGCAAGCAAAGCCCAGATGTGTATAAGAGACAGAAATAGAGATGAGCCTCTTAATGCTTCAGCTCTAGTGGAGCTGAACAGTCATGATTGCTAGTGTTCTGTTAACTCACCTCCTACTGAGAATAGATGCCCTTAGTACTCCTACTTGTGTCTATTCACAAAAGTGTCAGTGAGTGTGAAGGGGGGGG
>NW_020799100.1:1558004-1576467 GCF_003259725.1 Athene cunicularia
CCCCAAAAAAAAAAATCTGTTCGAAAAAATAAATTGCTGGTTTGTTTTGGTCAGAAGACTGTATAATTAATCTATTTTCAAGGTCAGTTGGACATTTGCACAGAAAATAAACTTCTGAAACACAATAAAAATTCTGATACTACCTTCTCCTCTAGCATTTACCATTTCCCCTACCAGGAAGTCACAATGTACATGTCCATTAAGAAAGAGTAAATTTATATCAGTGTATCTCAAGTTGCTTTGGAACTAGGTACTACTCTGGAAAGTAGTTTAAAATAATGACTGCTCTGGAACTTTTCAGGAAGGTTACTGTGTTACAGAATACGTTTTACCAATTGGAAGAATTTTACTTTTTTTTTTTCTTTTTTTTTTTTTTTTTCCCCAGGAATAACCAGACAAATTGAATTAACCAGATAAACTGATAGACGGTAGTACCAGCCTTGCCATAATGCCTAGGGATTTCCTCTTGACACTTCTGTTCCCATTAATATCTTCCTCCTCCCCATTCATTGCTTGCTGTCCATCCTCCCTTCACTGCCATAACAGGACTTGTCGCCCACCTCTGGCAGGTCCTGGAGCCTTAAAATTCCCTCTGACTAAGAGCTGGCAGAATGGCCTTTTGTTTTTTCACTCCTATTTAATGAAACTCATTACAGTTGAGACTGAAGTTATAGCTGTCTCTTAGAGTTTTACATTCGTGGCCAGTGTAAGAAAGTTTTAAACCACTTGACGATAAAACCTACAGCATGCCAAGTCACTTGGGAATATGCACAGATCACAGATATAATATGCTTTCAATGAGAAGCACCATTAAGTCAGTGGGATGCTTTATTGCACACTAAAACTTTAACAGTCTGCTTGTTAAGGCTAACAGCAACATTACCAGTACATTTAGTGGTGCACACCTCTCTGAAGTGACTTCAGGTGTGGTTCTTTGGAAAGGCATGTAAAACAATTCTGTCCTGGGTATATTTTATTGTACCTGCAGTGATGTAACTTCAAAGGTAGGAAAGAACTGGGGAATGATAGCTAGGACTACAAAGAAGCATAGTTTTAAATTTTTGAGACTTCCTGCTTCCATTTGAAAAGCTATGCAAAACCCTAAAATGCTACTTACAGAATAAGGTATTAGCCCTTTTTGTTCATCCTTTGTTCTCTTAAAAGCATTTCTATTATCCATTTGCCTATGCATTCACCCTCTATTTCACAGGTTTTTTGCAGGGAAGAGGCCTTTCATAACAAAATCTTTTTCAGGGAAGGACACAACTCACTCTTACAGCACAAGGTGAAAACTGATCTTCACATTTTCATATTCAACTCATGCTTGGACTGAATTAAGGCTACAGAAGGAGAATGAATACATTTTAATGTTTGTTTTCATAAATAATAGTCTGTTGGGATAAATGAACGTGTTTAAGGCTTGAAACCCATAAAGGGTAATGTGCTATTGTCTCAGTCCTATGTTTAGACTGATGGTTGTTTGGGGACTATAATGTTTTTCTTTATATTGTTATTTGACTTAATAATAATGTTCAGAATTTAAATATAATAAACACTTTGTGCACATTTTGAGCTACCTAACCATCTTTGTTTACTGGTTCTGGGTTTACAGTACAGTTTGTCAGATGTTGCCTGCAGCTTACATATCACATTTCTTTTTTTTTAAGTTGAACTCTTCATAAGCACAAAGATCTTTTAGTAGAGCTTCACTGAAAGCTGTTCGGCCAGGGGGATTCTTTCACTGCCACATATTACATCCTTCAATAGAAATACAGCCCTGTCATTGCAATTTGTCTTATGTATATTTGTGTGTCTCCTGTATCATTGTAGGCTTGTCTCTTAAATCTGTTGCCATTAAGTGCTGGTCTGGAGCAAAACCCAGTCCCACGCACATGTTGTGCAAGAAAAGACTAGATAATAAATAGTTTAGGAAGTCTTTAGGAAGATCTCCAGGTTACTTTTCACTAGAGTAACTTCTCCCTGGTCTTCATAGCCCTCTGCAATTTTTATGTAGTTATCAAAGGCTTCCATTTGTTATCCCTTCTCCATTCTTTATCCTTTGTTTTTAATGCTTTTCTCCTTGTTTCACTATCCTCCTCTCATGACAATTCCTTTCACTCTACAGTGCCTACAGATTCCCGATTCTCTTTGCCGCACTATGCTTAGAAATGAGCAATTATTTCCTCCTAAGACTGTGGGGGAACAAAAGCACATTTGGCTTTAAGACCAACTTGTGAGAATGTGGGTTGAGAAGCCAAATATATGACAGATTTGGACAAGACTGGAAAACTACTGAGTGCTTTCCTTACACATTTGATCAATTGAGTGCATAGTACTGGTTTAGAGACACATTACACTTCTAACCTGCCTCTCCCTGTCCTACATAATGTTACATCTTAGTATTAGATAAAAAGCAAACTATGAAGTTAGAAAGATTCATGTCATTGTGCTTAAGTTGCTTTAAAGCTAGGTATTCAGTCTCTGCTGTCTTCAGCCACCCGTTTTTCTGTGAATATCCCATCCTCAGACTGGTTGGCAGAGAAATGAAATGAGCTGCTCCTGCAACCTGGTTTTCATGTGAACAAAGTAAGATGCCAACATACTTGCTAAGAGTACTTCCTATACTCTGAAATATAAATTAGTGTTTTCCTCTGAGGTTTACTGACTCAATTTGATATTGTTTCTGTGTATCACACTGTTTCTGTGTATCACACTATTTGCTGGCAGGTAATGGGATTATTTAGATAAAACATGCAAATGTGTTTTATGAAAGTTTCCTGCCAGTATGGCTATGTACATATGATAGGTACTAGACACATGATTTTCTTTCATTGGGATGAAAGGAAAAGCTGTGCAAATAGTTTCTCTCACCAAGCAAAAATGATAAAATCATTGTATTTATTACAATATTTTAGAAACGTGGAAAAAGTACTCTCAGAATGTTGTGGGTTTGTCAGTTTTTGCCGAACAGAACTTCCTTTGCTCTTGCTGAAACACCTGAGGACCCAGGAAGATGAAAATCCAATTTAACTTCCATTTGCTCCTGCATGTGTTCATAGACCAAAAGTTAGCTGGAAGGTTGAGCCTGGGAGGGAACAAGTAGATACCCAGGAATTGAAGAGAGAGATATCCTGTGGGTAGCAAACATATAGTGATGGTTTAGTTTACATAAGCCTTGCTGTTTAAGAGAATATAGCTCTGAATAATCTGTGATCGGTGAAATGAGGAGGGAGGCTTGGAAGATTCACTCTGCAGGGTTTTTTATGTTTATTTTTTAATACTGGAAAAGTAATGTCAGGAAAAGGAAACATGAATGATTCCATTAAAGAAGGACAAGGTAGGGGAAAAAGAAATGTGATGTTAAAGCAACAGGCTTTTGCAGTATGTTCTGTAGCCAAACTGCTGCAAGAGGGAGCTCAGGCAGTCTGTCAGCAAGACCCAAAGACACTGTGACTGCACAAGTGCCAAAGATACATGAAGTAAGCAGGCATGACTGTTCAGAGATTTTTTTGTCTAATTCTGATACCATTCACATGAGTGTATGACAGAAACTGCTCCACAGAAGTTAGAGGAATTGTACAGCTTAAAACTAATGTGGGATTTAGGACTTTTTGTCTCCTGGTTGAAAAGAAATGTCCTGACTCAAATCTAAATCCCTGGAAGTGAATTTAAATAGGAATGCTGTTCTCACACGTAGAAATGGCACTGTGGATGTTGAAGAGGTTATTGGCACATGGCTATACAACATCCTTCTTTCTGTTATGGTCATGATGACCTAAAACCTACTGCAAAACCATTATGCATGGTATTGATAATTAATCAGGTTATGCTCTAGGAGTTATACAAGTTTTACTGATATTAGTATATGATACACAGCGAGGCTGCAGCTGGAGCAGGGAGGCTCTGCAATCACTGGAGCTGTTGTTCTTCAGAATGTCATCTCTGACATTCTTGGGGCCGCATGGATAGCTGCTAGGGCACTGGGATAGGAGTGCCAGCGAAGGAGGAAATTATCCCAGACAGATCTCTAGGTTACAGGACAACAGCCCATCTGGGAATTAGAGACATTCATATTCTCTAATGCCATCATTATTACAGTGCTATCCTAGCTAATTTTTGCTGGAGGAACTAGCAGCAATTCTTATGCTGCCTGCCACTTCTTATTATGGAGGGTTCTTGTAACCTTTACCTGAACGTTTTCAACACCTCAACTGCTTGTAAAAGACCTTTGAAATTCGGTAAGGTGGAAGCCCTCGGGGTAATAAATGTTCACAGCTAGAATCAGCTGGGAACATTCTGTAAAAGATTTAGAGGTTTTCTCTTTGAAAAATGCTGATTCTCCCAAACTGAATCTTTCCTGATCCCAAACTTTGGACAGATGCAGAATGGAAGGTCTGGTCAAAATGAGAGATAAGGAAAGAGATACACAAAATGGCCAATATCTACAATGAAAATGAGACAGAAAACCACCTACCTGAGAACAGCCAGGCAGTTAAAATACTTAGAATCTGTCATATGGGAGGCTCAGAGTTTAATTACTGCTTTAAATTAAAAGCTTGAACCTGTACTTTTTATGTGCTAGATGAGTGCCATAATGTCTGAGCTCTGGGGTTTGTAGTTATTCTTTCTCTTTTTCATTAAAATTGAGAATTCTGTCTTTGACATGCATTAGGTTGCTAGCAGCATGGAAGCTCCGAGGCAACTACAGTTCAGTTTGTATGTACAAAAACATTGGCAGGTATGAAAGAGGCAGTCAGGCCTCACTGACACCTATACAGAAAAGTTTGGCCTTGCTAATAAATATACTGAATTACGTAGGCACGAAATGTGTCATCTCAGCAGAACCAATTTAAAACCAGTGTGACTCTAGAGTTGGAGTTATTGCAGGTCTAGAAGGACCAAAATTTGTAACACGTATGGCATATTCAGCCCCAGACTGGATGGTCTATTTTCAGCATACATAGCATAGTTCCTTCTGTGACAAGGTGTTTTCAAAACATCTTCATCTGAAAGATGAAGCTATTTTGTGACTCAATCACCAGCTGGGGAAAGTCTGTCAGTTCATAAAAGGTGTTACTTCTAAACTCCAGATTATATGGCTTTTAAGGTGACTGAGTCTATTCATTATTGATTACAAAGTGTCCTCCTCTACAAGTACCTGGATAGTTACACATTAGTAGTGTTTCTCAGATAATAAATGAAATGGACATTTCTCCAATTGCTCTTTTCCAGCAGGTAAAATCATTAATCACCTGCAGTACTCTCACTGTGCAGCATGCCTGGGGATAATGAACACCCATTAGAAAACAGCAGTAACAGACAGTTCTTTTCTGAGCTATATGGTGCTATGTAATGAAAATGTTAGTCAATAGAGGCTATTTTACCCCACTGAATTTCTTTTCTATTTGAAAAGTGAATTTAATGGCCATGGAAAGTGTTCAGATGATGCCTCTATGAACTCACATGCTTTGTTTTCCACTGTAGCGATATAGGAAGGATTTTTATTACTTCTGGCCTGATGGACCAGCTTCATAAGTAAATTTTTGGTGCAGCTGCCACATCTGCCCTAAGAAAAAGACAGGAATTTTACTAAGAAGAGAGGGGACTCCTGTTTGTTTGGAATGGACTGCAATCTTTCAATTTTTTCAATGAGCAGAAAGGAAGCTGAAAGGAAATCAGCTGTGATTTTTCTTTCTATCATTTACTTTATCTTGGGTTCAAGTCAGTGCTCCCGAGTGATACTGATGCTTCCAAGTAATTTTTCCATGTAGTGCTTCAGTTCTTTCTCCATAAAGTGGAAGAAATGGTATTTCCTTCTTTTACGAAGGCTGAAAGAGTAACCATATCAGTGAAAAACTACAGTAATTTGAGGCTAAACAACAGATTTCTTCCATTATGAAAACAAGTTTCCCCAAATTTATCCTATTTAAGCCTACTCGTCATTTCTTAGCTTTTATTATTTTCAATACAGTTTACACAAAATTACATGAGACCCCCTTAAATCCTTTCCCAAGCAGATCCTGCTTCCTCTGAACAGTACAAAGTGAAACAAAGGTCTGAAAGCAAAATAAATGAGGAAAACCTAGGCAAAATGTGACTAGAAACACTTGCAAACCAGCCAGCATTTACTGTATAGTGCTGATGGTTTCAGGATAAGTGGAACAACCATGATCACATCAATTAACAAATTGGTGATTATTAGTAGAATATGTGCATGTTACCAGTATATATGCCTATATTTAGCTCATGTCATACGAGAAGAAAAATTCTTAAACCAACTGTTAACAGTTGCTTCATGCTAGGGCATCCTGGAGGCATGGCCAATTGCACTGATAACACCTTAAATTGCAACAGCCTAGTGTCTTGACTTAGTTCTTTCCTCTGTCTGGATCCTCCAACTGTTGCTGGTTTTTGTTTTTTTTTTTTAAATCAGAAATCTACAAGGGAAAGTCTTCACATATAAATATTCTTTGTACTGACTGCTAAGTGTTTTTCTCATTATCCTTTCAGTAAAAGTCTTTTTTGCTATTGTCTTTTAAATGGTTCACTGCAGGCACATTTTAATATTTCAAACAATTTCCTTTCCTTCTTTGTTTCTTTTAGAGGGCAGACTTCTCTTTTTTTTTTTTTTTTTTTTTCCCTCAAGTTGCCTTTAAAGGCCAGGGCTTTGATAGAAGTTGATGAATTCTTTTCGCAGTAGGAATAGGTGTTGCTAAAAGAATTTCAGCTGAGAAAAAAAGTAGACAGAAAGTAAAATACTCAAATATAGAAATTAAATCGTAAACTTTTCATGTTGTAATCACAGGGAAATAATAGCTAATTCTAATTTGTAAGCTTGGCTACTGAAAATTGGATCTGGATGGCAGCTAGGTTCAGGCAAGACTCGGATGCTTGCAATTCGAACATTTGCCACTTAAACCCGGAGGGCCTGGAAATTCCCAAGCACCTGTGTTTAATGTATGCCCATGGCTCGGGTTTGGGACGTTCCCTGTACCAGCACTGTGACTGCAGTGTGTCAGTGGTCCCAAAGCAGACGTGGCTGCCACAACAATGGGCATGGTGGTAGTCAGCTATAGACCTACATCCTTTATACAACACATGGAAAGATTTGTGTAACTTAGGCAGGTGTCCCTATCACTCAATAATAGCCTTTCCAAGGATGCCCCTTAGGTAACTGATAGTATACACTAACAACAGGGGACAATGAAATTCTCTTGTGAATAAAGCAAGGTTGAACATCTCTGGTATGGAAACACTGTGAAATGAAAGTAGAAGCCTGACCATGGGGTTGTTTTAGGTCAGGGAATGGTCTCAGAAACCTGCTAAGTACTTATTTTTTTCTCAAATATATAAGAGCATGAATTTGCTCATGAAACCATCTTTGTCTATAATTTTGTATCTATAAATTCTGAAGCCTTGAAACTGTAGGTTAAAAGCTTGTTTATAGAAATTTCTCTTTTCAAATTGTTCACCTTCTGTAGATACACTGGCATAAATGAAGTGAACTATGTATTTATTATTGCAAGCAGATCTTAAAAAATCATATTAATGATACTTTTGTTAGAAAATTGTAAAGGCCTAGGACTAAATTACAGTTTTCAATGCTCTTTGTAAATTGATTAGAAAAATACTTGTGTTCTACATTTTGCTTTCTCTTTCATCTAACAACTTTTAACATGCTTGCTCAGAAAATAGAAAACATGAATCATACAGTATCACGATTGCACTGAAGACAGAACTAATAACTTTTAAAAACTTACTAGATATACTGCCGATGAAAATTATTACACTCTCCCACCAAAATTATGTGTTTTAGTTTCTCCATTTCTCTTATTTTCTCTTGGCCTTTCTTTTTCACTGAGGAACAAAATGAAATGCAGATTAAACATATAGTAGAAAGTAATCTTTTGCTCCCATCTCCTATTTCACTTAGCTACAGTGCAGAATATTAGCAAATTTTTTTCTGTGCCTAGATTTATCAAGCCAGATTGTATTGGTTAGAACCTTTATTTTTGACAGGTTTTATTTTCTTTTAAAGAAGTTCTGTCTTTAGATGAAAAACTTCCAGTACAGCACTGCATGTGAATTGTTTTAGGAGCTAAAATGTAGACTATGGGCAGATTTCAGCTGATATAAATCTTTTTTAGCTCCACTGAAGTGATAGGTTAGGTTATTTCAACCAAGTACTAGGTGGAGAATGTTTTGGATGGGGAAAAGAAAGATGAATTGTTGTCAACATAAAATTTTGCATGTATAAGGTCTTTGTCTAGGAAGACTGTCCATCTTAACCCATTAGTTTGAAAGAAGGTTACTCTGTTAAAGAATCAATAAATTTTGCTTAAAATGCAAAGATACATAGGGAATACACCATCAAAATTAACAGTGTCACTTTTTAAACCCCTGCCCGATACTAAGCATCTTAAAGAAGGTGCTGGTGGCATTTAGGTCCTGCTGGCTTCAGCAGCACCATCTGGTTTTTATAGGGTAAGAGGAGATCTGAGGAGTCCCTCATGTGATTGCCACAGGACCAAGATGTGTGTGCATGAAAAAAGGCACATTTTCCAAGGCAAAAAACATCCTTTCCCCATCTGTTTGGTGCCTGCCAGGATGGAGCTGACACCCATTGCTAGTGGAGACTGCTCTCCGTTTTTTCCAGGGCCCTGAGCACACCAACAAACCTTGATTGCCTGGAGCAGCCTCACCTGACACCACCACCCACACCCCCTCTGCTCTTCTCTTTCTTCAGGAGCTACATTTAAGCTGTGGCCATGGCTCCTATTCCTTTTCTCAGCTGTATAGTAGCTAGTCCTGTCTCCTGTTCTCCTGACTTTCCAGATGGGATTCCAAAATTTACCTTGGACTTGGTTGGTTACCTGGACTTGTCTGATGATCATTGTATGGCCATTGGAGCATGTTACGCTCAGCATCCTAGCCCTGTTTGGGTACTGTGGCACTGCACCCTGCTAGGAAAGATTGTTGTGCTGCTGCCATGCTGTGGTCAACATCAGCTCTTGGTCTGTTTACATTTGTGGAACAGCCCTGGTTCTGCTGCTCACTGATGCATCCATCAGCTGTTTCCATGTTGCATTTACAGTGAGAAGAAGACAACCTCTCACATCTTTTGTTGAGAGTAAAATGTTTTCTTCTCTGTACTGTGAAGTGCTTATTAGGTGCAAGTGGGTCTGTCTCACTTCTAAACTTCTAGGAGTGTACAGGTTGAGTCTATTTACTGATTTCTCACTTAAATTTTTGCTTTTGCTAGACAATTCAGAGAATGCTTTGCTACTAAATTTTAGGTTATTGGATAGTTAGATTAGATAGAGAGATAGATACAGAGTAAAACCTACAACTGCATTCTAGAACTACCTATGACGAGAAGGCTGAGCAGCAGTAGAATAGGGTTGTTGAAGTGGAAGCGTTTATGTGAAGAGCAATTCTGTTATCATCAAGAGTCATTGGACAGCTGGTTATTGAAATATGTGATAATTCCTGAAGTCAGAAGCACACCCAAGATGTGCCCTCTTAGAAAACTCTCCTAGTAGCTGTGTTACAAACTTATGCCATTTTTCCTTATTTTCACAAACTCACAATCTTACATTGAATTCATATTAGCCATGCTTCGAAAGAAAGGGTGGAGAACAATTGCATCCAACTTAGTCCGTTGACTGTAGGGCGTCGAGGAGAGTAGAAGATATAGGCTTGAAGAAGCATAAAAAATCATCACGTGTGTGTGTCCTGATTATAGATAGGTGTGTTCAACTTGTGTGTGGTGGGTTTCTGTAGTGGGGGATGGCCTACAGTGGTGGCTCCTATGAGAAGTTTCTTGAAGCTCCCCCAGCTCCAAGATAGACCCACCTTTGGCCAAGGCCAGACCAGTTAGTGACAGTGGCTGCACCTCTGTGATAACATATTTAAAAAGGGGAAAAACCTGCTGGGCAAGGGGGAAGCAGAAGGGTGTGAAAAGAATGCTTCTACAGGCACCCAGGTCAGCGAAGAAAGGGGGTGGAGAGGTGTGCTGGAGTAGAGACTCCCCTCAGACCGTGAAGAGAGGTCAGGCTGTGCCCTGCGCCCATGGGGGTCATGGGGGAGCAGATGCTGACCTGCAGCCCATGGGGTACCCCACAGCAGAGCAGGGGGCTGTGCCCAAAGGAGGCCAGGATTTTGAGGTCAACCTGTGCTTGAGCAGTCTGTTACTGGGAAGGCTGCACCCTGTGGCAAAGACCCACGCTGGGACAGTTCAGGAAGAGCTGCAGCCCATGAGAAGGTCTCATGTTGGGGAAAGTTCGTGGAGGAATGTCTTCTGTGAGGGGGATCCCACACTAGAGCAGGGGAAGAGTGTGAGGAGTCCTGCCCCTGAGGAGGAAGGAGCAGCAGAGAAATCAGGAGCAAAGCTGAGCTTGGGAAGAAAGGAGGGGTGGGGAGAAAAGGGTTTTTAAGATGTGGTTGTATTTCTCACTGTCCTACTCTGATTTGATTGGTAAATTAGTAGTGGTGGTGGTGGTGTTCAAATTAAATTGATGGGTTTTTTTCCAAGTTGAATCTGTCTTTTGCCTGTGACCATAACAGGTGAATCATCCCTCCCTATCTTTGTCTTGACCTCCGAGCCTTTTATTATATTTTCTCCTCCTCATCCTGTGGTGGGGGGAGGACTGAGTGAGCAGTGTTGTAGTGCTTAGTTCTGACTGCACATAAACCATGCCAATAGGCCTAAATATAAGCATCTTCATCACAAAATGGTCTTTAAAAGGCACCACACACTTGGTAAGCTTCTGACTTGTGCCTATGAGTTCTGAGTCCAGGATTCTCATGGAACTCTCAAGGAACTTTAACACTGTGAGTGCTCTGGCATGTAGATGTTAAACCTGCCATGTTGCTGGGAAACTAGACTGATATTCATGGACCTGGAAATCTTTTGATCTTTAGATACCTTATATACTTTAAACATATGCCTAAATATTAAAATGCCTTAATTTACATATCCTATTTTCATGTCTTGATTGTGAGGCAGTTACATTTAATGAGCTATTGACAACTAGATGAAAATTCAAATGTATCCAAATCTGGCATCAATTACAAGTAAACCCATGGTTGTTTCTTTCCCTCTTGGAGGATGTTAGGTAGAGTAGATTGCTGATAGCAGACATTTGCAGGACTGATAGGAGTTGTTTGCCTTGTTATGTCTTGGGTTACAAAATGCTGCTATTCATAAAATTGCTGACTTTTTAGTAGAAGCTAGAATTGTCAGTGATTGATCTTCAGATTGCTTCCATTATGGAACTTCCACCTACAAAAGAACACTGTGTTTGTTTCCATTTTTTGCCTTTTTGCCAAGGAGGGTAATTTATAATGATAGCTCATGAATGATGGCCAAAATAGCTTGTGAAGCTAAGGGAGCTTGATCCTCAGAGTGGTTTGCTCTTAGGGCACACCAAAGCCTAACAACATGTAAACTTTCCTATGCAATTCTTTTAGTATTTTAAAATGTCTCACTTAATCTTTGTTCTCCAGCATTAAATCTCTCTGCCAGGAGCTCTCCCATACCACAGGGATGTGTACCACTGAAGATGAGTTATCTCTAGAAGGAAAGACATTGATTATCTGGATAAATATTTAGCATGCCTATTAAAAAAAAAAAAAAAAAAAAAAAAAAAAAAGGTAATATTTGCTTTGTGTGCTAGATTCTGAACTGACTGAAATTACTGCATTAGCATGGCAGTAAATGGATCTTTTTCATTTATGCCTGTTGATGTTCAGTCTCTTAGTATGTATTAGAAAGAAATAAGTTAACGATTTCACAGTTCTTTTTTATTTTTTTCTTTTCCCAGTGTCTGCTATGAGATAAGTATATTTCTATTCTGTTATATAGAATAACAGTTGGTCTGTCTGTAGAGTTTTGTGATGTTAATTTGTATTATTGCCACTAGAACCATAAATTAGAGAAGTGATTCATTTATATACCCCTTTTTTACGAAGTGTTTGTGATATTGAAAGCTTTTACAGCTTCATCTAGTTTCTGTTTGTAAAATGTGATTTTTATCAACAGCCTGAAATGCTGCCTTTGTTAGACAGGAGTCTGTATCCAAACAAGGCTTTTGATATTCTGTCTCAGAATGGTCTCAGTCTTTAAGTTTGTTTAGCAATTATAAAATTACTGTTATTCTTAAGATGGCAGGTTTAATTACATAGTTTTCATGATTATGAATTTATCTTCTTTAAATGTTCCAAATCCACTGTATTCTAGATTTTAAATTTGATTTGTAACGACTTCTTTCATGTCCTGATACTACAGTTTTATTAGGAATTGTGAGACAAAATGAATATTGCAGGATAGGATCGACTGGCATGAATAGTATCATTCCACTGCAGTTACAAAACAGCCGGTTGTCCTTGACAAGAGATAATTTTGTCAGGTATGTTCAATCCATCAGAAGAAACAACAATATGGATGTTTAAAGACAATTTTCACACGTATATGATGACCTGAGAACACAGTAGACAATTTTACATGTAATTATCTTCCAAGATAAGTCTCTTAACTGTGTAGAAAAAATTTTCTTTCTGGTAAATAGATATGTATAGAAAATTAACACTAATTACGCTGGAGGGCATTGTCCTGACCAGGTGATAATACATCTTTATGATCATTTATTAATTGTTATACTGTAGAAAAATTTCTTGAAAATGTTCCATTTTGCTGACTTACTCCCTCTTACAATGACGCAATGATGCCTATTCTAAAGACAAAGAACAAAGTTGTTTTCAGTCTTCTTGTATGTCAACTTCTGTACTCATGGTGCTAGGAAGGCCACTATTTCCATCTGCCTGATCTCTTGTAACTGTACAGTTGCTGAATTCTCTTACAGTTCCTCAAATATTAATTATTAAAAGTTCTTTTATCATGTTTCATAGTATTTAATTGAATTTTGAAATGTTTAGTTGAAATCCAGCTTTGTGAAATCTTCCAAGCCTGTATATTTTATCAAAGTAAACTTATCTATAGAAGATTAGAGAGAGTTTAATACAAATAATTGTGTTGGTATCTATCTGAGTTAATTTCCCAGAGGATTTATCACGAAAAGTAGATCACACCAAAATTAATTACAAAGTGATCTATAACTTACTTAGCAAAGCCTCTGCTTATTTGCAAATAACAATTGGGGTGCTATCAATAATAGAACAACCTGAAGTCATTGAAAAAACTAATTAAAAAATTGTTTACATTTAGTGAAACAGCAGTTCAGATCAAAATTGCCTTCCCAAGTGATAATTCATTGTCAAGCTTTTTTCGTTCATATGATAGCTAATGCATGCAATGAATGATTCAAGCTAATTCTAGAGTCTTTTGAAATTCATCAGTAGCTGTAACCAGGGTAACCTGTAATTCTAATCTCAGTTCACTATAAAGTCTTAGGCTGTTTTTATCAGATGTTATGGTGAAGTCTTCATTTATACATCAGACATTTATTAAATCAGTGAATCCTCTGTCCAAGGAACTGTCAGTCTTCTGCATCATACAGTGGTGCAGTCTCTAGGTAATAATTGATAGGGCTTTGGAGGTGTTTGTGTTGTTTCTAGTTTGTTTTTCATTACATGCAAGCAATGTTTTCCAATATATTAGTTTGGTAATAACTGACTGAAAAAAACACACCTTTTCCTGTTGTCTCAGTATGCGAAAATGAATGCCAGAAGTTGATATTTTTAGACTGGAAACTGAGGGGCAATCATTGATAAATTTAGAAATGCAAATAATGTTACCCATGCTCTTTGTTCCTGGTGTTACTGTGTTGAGTTGTGTAGGTAATTCCACAGGGCTCTGCGGAGTTGATAGGAGTAAATGTGTCTCATGGACATATGAGCAATTACATAGAGGGGATGCAGAAGTGCTAGTGTGCATAGACAGGGTTAATGTCTCAGAAGAACACTACAGCTAGTAGAATGATTGTGTGTTAAGACAGAAATTATTTGTTTATCTCCTAGCAAGCAAGTCTTGCACAGACATAGAAAAACTATCAAAAAGTATCCTTCCTATAATGATTTGGTCTTTGGGGGAAGTATCAGTCTTCTATTTTTCATCCCTTAGTGGAGAGAATTGCTCATAAGCATCTTGACAATTAGATGGATGTCAGTATGATTTAAGATGGAAAGAACATTTTTTTTTCACAGTATGGATGATTACCTTGTGTTTTCAATATTTATTTTTAGCTAAAAAAAAAAAAAAAAAAAATGATTATCCAAAGTTGTTATACTGCTTGTGCATGATGGATATGTTGTATAGAACGCAGTTAATTTCTTTTCTAACTGCATATTATACTTCCTGCAGTGTCAGTTATATTGACTGACAAAGTTAGATTCATTTTGGGATTTCATATTTTTTATTGCAATTGTCAGTCTCGTGAAAGGGAACAATCAAAATTCCATCAGCATCAGTGGAACCTGTACTGGTCCAACTGCATGTTATCTGTGTCATCCTCTGTGATACTGCACATATTGTTAAGTGGACACTACATAGTCATGCATGTGAAATCCCCTAAATATAAAAAGAAACTCCTCCTGTCAGGACTAATCATTGAATTCTACATAATTGTCAGCTAAGCAGAACAGGAAAAGAGAAACTGTTACTCTAACATTTACACAGAATATATACTGCATTATTAGATTTCTTTCTAGATTCATAATCAGCTGTTCTGTTTTATTTTAATTCATATTTAATTAATTTTTCTTTTTTCAGGGAATAGCTCAACTAATTTCTTTTTGGCTGCAGCCTGAACTGTGTGCTATTTAGTATAGGTAAGACATGCAAAGCTATTTTTAATTCTATGCACTTAAAAGTTTTCATTGGTGGTGATGCTGTAGAAGTGAAGAATGCAGCCTGCTGTGACTAATGTGTAAGACTGGGATAACTGAGTTTTTCACTTCTGTGAGTTTAAGGTCTAGAACTTCCAGTTGTGACTTTTCTAGAGGGCTGAGATGCTGATTTGAAGTCAGACATAATGCTGGAACACAATGAAAACTGTGAAGACCCACACTCAGCCAACAGTCACCCCTTTGCAGGGGCAACTGAATGTAGGCACATGGCCAAGTAATGGTCTTACTTCTTAGGTGGCAATTTCTTAATTTCTCTCTCAATTGATGAACTGCCATGCTGTTCACAAATATCTGAATCCTTTCTTGCAGTAGAATCCATTTGCTATTATGCAAATATTCTGTATTTATTCTAGACCACACACAGATCTGAGTGACATCAGAGTAAAACTGCAGTAATCCCAATTAATTTTAGATAGCTTATTCCAGATTTATCCTACTCAGAGATAAAAATGTGTGTATTTATCTTTGAATTGCACAGCACAGAATATAAAGACAAGATGCACAGAGCTTCATTCTCAGCATAAATTAGTTCGGGGTAGTCAGTAGAAAAATGTTGGTTAGATTGACAAGCTAGATGGTCCATTATCACTTTAGTTAAGCAAAATATGCATGCTAAGGAATCTATTTTGTTCTATCATGACTTCTGAAAGGAAAAAAAAATAAGCTTCTAATATCAGTGGGTTGGTGGTTTGTGTTTTTGTTGTTGTTGTTGTTGTTTTTATTTTTTTTTTATTTTTTATTTATATTTTAGCTAGTTAGTGACCACTGAGGATACTGGCATTTGTGGGAAAATTAAATTCTAAGTGGTTGGGCAGTTTTCTGGTGTGTTAGCTTTTGGTTGATAGGAGTTGGATTCTTTCAACAGATTTCTAGTCTTTTAAAAAAAAAAAAAAAAGGAAATGCCCTCAAATATGCATTTTTACTGGTCTTCATCTATACATGTTGGCAGAAAAGTTGAGTGTAGAAATCTGGTTTGTCCTTCTGCACTCAAATTTATGGGGTAGAATCTTCACCTGTGTTCCACGGTACTTTGCATTATGTGGGACTGTAGTGGTAATGGCGATGTGGTCCAGCTACAGTAGAAGTGCCTGCTTATCCCTGAAGCACTCTTGTGATACACAATGGTAGACCTTCCAAACTAAAAATAAATTTTCTGGAGGAAAATGTCAGAGCTTAGGTGAAAAGGCATTCTTTTTCTTTTTCCTGTACCTCTGTGCATTCACATGGTTATTAAAACGAACATGCATGGTCTTCCTCATGCTCCTCTTGTGTCATGGGAATATCTCTGCAGTCTGATTTCAGTGGCAGATCTTACCTCACTGCATGGCAAGGATTCATTGTACACACCATAGACAGTACAGTCAAGATAATCTGTAGTATACAGTTCCTTCTGCTGGAGCTTTCCTGCGTGGGCCTATCTTACCGCTTTTGTGTTAGGTCAGGAAAACGTGTTTTAAATTCAAACAACGAAAACACTGTTTGCAGTTTATGAAGGCAAATAACCTCACTTCAGTTACTGTGCTGAAAGGTTTTAATATAAATGTTGATGAAATTGTGATTTCACTCCTTTTATTTGTTTTTGAATCTAGAATTTTTACCTATCTTTTATTCTGAATTTCATCATGTTTCATTATTTGCCTTTAGATTGTGGAAGAAGTGTCTGTTCTGTTTTAGGCTTTACAAAGTACTGCACAAAGTTATGGAACAATAGAACTGTGTATTGTCTCATTTTAATAGTAATATTGCCTTTGGTTCAGATAATTTTATTATTTCTATAAATATGCATTATATGGAATTGGTGCCTTTTTGTCTGTGAATGCTATTTTATGGCCATTGAATAATCAGCATTTTAAAAAAAGAAAAATAAAACTGCAAAGTAGACCTCTTCATCTCTCTCTTTTATTCTATCAATTTGCTTCTTTAATGGTTGGAAATCCAACTGATGGTCAGGTATTTCTTCCAAAACCTTCTTTGGCGTTCACAGAAATTTAGGAAAGAATCCTTACATTTTAATAAAATAGTATGGCTTTATGCTGCGGTCAGCATTCTTGACTGAAAAACAGCCAGCCATGCAGAGAAGGTAATAAGGAATTTTTTTTTTATTATTTTTTTTTAATGTTCTTTAACTTGAATCCAGTAATCAGAAGAATGATGTAGTTCTAAGACCTAATTTGAAGGTAAAATAGTGTTGTTGAAAGCTTTGTAGTTTCCTATTTTAATCTATTGGGCTCAGTCTGCTCTTAAAATGTTCTCATTGCTCTATTATGCCTGAATATTCCAAGTGCTGGAACAAAGTTTGACTATGACCACTGAACGGGGGAAAAAAATGAAAGCCAAACCACCACCACCGTGTTACATTTATTGTAGTCTAACGGTGTCTGTTATTCCAAATATTTTATCCTTCAGTTACTGAAGGATATAGGTTTTAAGAACTGGGAAATGTTCAACAAGTTCTGCTCTTGGAATACTCTCTGGAGCACAAATGGAAAACTTGGTTTTAAGACAAACTTGATGCTTTTTAATAAAGTAAACATAATATAAAACAGCCCTTTTAACGTGTTCTACCAAAACCATATCCTCGTGTATCAGAACTTCAGCTTTCTCTATTATGCTGATGATCTGCATAGGCTCAAAAAGTTTTGTGAGACCATTGAAAGTTTGCACTAAAGCAATCCATCTAATAGGTTTTCAAGCTGGAAATATGTATATTTTTTAAAAAGAGTAGCTGTTTATGATTGTTTTTCAACATCTATGTAGATCATAGGTAATATTTTTAGGTGTTGAAGTTCAACACATGTAGGCCCTGAAACTTAAAAGATGCCTCAAGGGAGGTCAGAGGGAGTGTGATCTGCTCAACATTTGTAGGTCTTTTGTAAATCATCACTTTAAAATGTGGGATGATGTTCAGCAGTCTTGATCTCAGTTTCTGTTTGGTGCTGCAGGAAGATAGGAAAAGGGAAGAGATGGCGGCTACTCAGTATCTAAGCAAATTGGTCTGGTTTTGATACAATCTAAGTAGGTGTCTTTTGACCATGTTGAAATATGACCTAGTTCGATATTTTCTGAAATTGAATGGACTTGCTGCTGGGGTTTTGGGTTTTGCTTGCTTGTTACAAGAAAACCTGGAATTTTCTTCCCTACAGGTTGTTTATAATGCATTTTCTTTGCAGGGAGGGGCAATTATTGTAATTTTCACTGTCAGTCTGTAAATGCTTTATGGATGCTTTGTGTGCAATGACAATTAGCTCTAACTCTGTGCCTTTACCTAGATTAGAGATAGTGATCTGGACAACAAATTTTCTTAAATTTATGCTTAAAAATGAAACCAAGACTAGACGTTCCATGAGCGCCAGACTAATTCACTTCATGCAGGGAGTTTTTTTAAATGCTCATCATCTAGTGTAATAACCCTGAGGTTATTTTGCAGTTTGCATGCTTGTGAATGTCGTCAGCATGATTGTATGCTTGTCTTAGACTTGTGAGAAAGCCAGCGAAACATGGTGAGCAATTCTTATGTTCAAATGCTCTTGAATTTGCAGGTTTATTGCATTCCTGTTGATTTGGTGAAGTATTATATTACAGAAGTGCTGCTTTTGAG
>NW_020799100.1:1576517-1668706 GCF_003259725.1 Athene cunicularia
CCCGCCCCCAGTCTGTCTGTTTTGTTCCCTTTTTCACACACATATATTCTCCTTCCTGCATCTTGCTTAATCTTGAAAAAGATGAATTGTTTTGTATTTATCTCTACTCAATTTCTTAATCTGTCAGACAGCAGCAGAACCATTCAAAAACCCTCCATGGAGTAGATCACTTGCTCACATGTGCTATAATATCACTGTCTTAATGTTACTAATAGCCTGAATAACACAAAGCAGCTTTATGGTTTCTATTTAATCTGAAATATCAATGCAAAAAGGCCTCAGCTCTAAGGGAAGCAAATGATTGACTGCTTCGTACTGGTTATTTAAATTAAAATTTTCAAGTAGAAGTAGCAAAGATTGTTGATATATTATCCAGAATAAAGAGGAAATCAATACAAGCCTTAATGACCTCCCCCCATTGCTCTTTAGGTTGCATTAGTCACATCTTGGGAGAGGATTGTGGCCATCAATCAAGCAAACAAATTACTTTATTTTCATATTGTGAACTTAATAGCAGCTCTTGCATAATCTTTCCAAGCTAGTTCTGAAATTCTCCATGAGAAATACAGGAGGAAAAAGCTTCTGAAAGGATTATAAACTTTAAAGAATATACAATCAGTAATTCAGACACAAGACAAACTTTAGAAAACCAATTTTTGTTCTTTCCAAGAATAGAATGATCGAGACATGTGACCATGCATGTTACTGTGTTGAACCAGGGCACCAGATACAATGAGAAGAGCTATGCAACAGCAGCAATACAAGAGTAGACTAAGGAGACCTGCTGTCTAATCTCTGAGATCCCTGTAGGTTACAGTATAAATAAAATACTTTCTCAGAATAATAAATAGGTTTTTAAAAATCCAAACCTCCGATCTGATTCATCGTTTACTAGTTGAACCTTCATAAACTCTTCTATACAGAGTAAAGACTCATTTCAGATTAGTTTTTATGACACTAATGTTTCCATCCTAACAAAGTTTGGTTTATTTGTTTTCCCAGGCTCCTCCAATGTGTTTGCAGGGCAGCTGAGGACTCATGTCATAGCCTCCAGAATATTGGAAATGGAAATGATAATAAGAAGAGAGAAGTAGAACAAGGCTGTTTCACTGCTGTAAAAATGCTTAATTCATACATCAAATTTTGAGTAACTCACTAGCAATTAAATTATTAGCGGCAGGTTTAAAACAAATGAAATGCAGAGCTGTTTTGCATAGTGTAAATTAAGTTAGTGGCTACAGTTGTAAGTGGTTTGAAGAAGAGACAAATTTATGGATACCAGGTCCATCAGTGACCACACAGTGGCTGGGATACTGCCTTTACTTCATGATGACCTTAAGGCACTGCTTTCTCAGGATGGTGGTTATGCTTGAAGAAGGATCACCTTGCAATTATTCTTATTTCTTATGCTCTTAATGCTTAAGCATGTGTTAGCTATTGTCAGAGAGAAAATAAAAGTAGGAGGCTCTTTCGTTTATCTAGAAAACTTAAAGCCTTTGGTCCATTTTCTTCTCCATCTATGACAGATCTTTAGCTATCATGAAAAATATGTGAAGACAGTAAAACCCATGGATTTAAGAGGCCAAGATTTGATATCCAGAGTTAAAGGAGATGAAGTTTATTGTCTGTGGCTGGCTTCTATGTAGACATGTGGAAACTAAAATTGTGTTGAGTAGGATAGAAAGTTTCTGATGTGTGTTGCTATTTCCAGACCCCTCTGTGCTCCATTCTGCCTGCCTGCCCTGCCCCAAGTGTTTTATTCAACAAGTTCAGTATCACAAGGCAGCCGGGTGGCATCTGCTCTTAACAGAGCTATGCAGGAGAATAATTTGTTGCGTTATCTACTAAATAAATGGCTAATAATTTACTTCATGTGTATTCAGGTTACTAAGAGAATCTCAAAGTCATTGCTGTACCAAGCAGGTTCTGCCCAGTTCCTTACAATGATTTTCCTTGGATCTTACTGTCTGTAAGCACGGAGTGTAATACTTTAAACATCTTGTAGCTTATGGTGTCTTACATAGGAACACTCCTCTCTGTATGAAGATTGAACTAGAAGTATCTACCAAAACCTTGTTTATTTCTGAAAAGGAGAAGAACCTGTTCCAGGGAACCAGGTAGGAGAGGAGATTCCTGAAGCACCAGTATCTGGCACGTGAGCTCCTGAACTGTGTGCTGTGAGTTGGACAGCATTTTCCTTAGACTAGCAGAGATGGAAAATCAAGTAGTCTGTAATCCAGTGAGGGGATCTGACCCTTACTTCAGTTCCTTTCCAAAACATTTTTTCCGGCAGAATGAGACTGTATTATGAGCACCTGAGCTTGCCAGAAAAACTTGCCAACAGATAACTCTCTTCTGAAGATGTGTGAAAAGAAAAATCTTAAAATAAAAGCCCTTTTGATCTGTACCTGTTCATGTGAGCTGATTGTAGGCTTACCTTTTCACAGAGCAAAGCAGGTGAAATAATGTATCTGATATTTGCTAGGAATAAAGTTTTTCAGAAGGCTAAATGAGGGATTAGGTTTAGATAGTAGATACTTAGTGATTTAAATATATCTTAAAACCAATTCAATGGAATTAAGCTGTTGTGATGTACAAAACTATTGCAGTCTCATCTCCATCAAATAAAAGAGGAAATGACCTGGCCTAAGAGACTTTTTAAAATACGGAACAGAGAGGAAAGTCCTGTCGCTTTTAAATGCACTTTTAGCAATCCCACATGTTCCAGACAGATCTCGCAAAAGTGACAATTTCTTCAAGATGTATTTAACTGATTAATGTGGGTCTTTCTGATTGTTCTTCAAGGTGGTAGTGGCACTGCAAAAGTTAAGAAGATCCAAACTGAAATTAGACTGTAAATTTCACTTTAAGGATAGATTTCTTTCTATGCAGCTTCTGTTATCCTTAATATAGTGGCTTTCTGTATATTGATAATTATATTGGGTATTAATATGAGACAAATAAGCATGAATAATAGTCAGAGCTCTGTCTCCCATTAGACTTCTTGGTCCCTAACAGTGGGAATAAGACTGTAAATTGTTTAGTCTTGAAAATGTGTTATGACCCTCAAACTGAGCCATATCCTAAACATAACAAAGAGAAGTGACAAGATGAAAGCTGAAGAAATGCCTTCTGAACAGCACCTGAATAATAATCAGGAGTTCATTTGTTAATGATCTGTCCTGCAGTTTAACACAGTCCTGTTTACGTTAAAACCTAGATGTGCAGAAAACGGACCTGTTAATAAATTAAGGTCAGCGTAATGTAATAGTATTGCATCTGTTATACATTTGATTTCCTTGCTAAAAGGGGGAAAAATAGCCCCAACCAACCAAAACCAAACCACAGTGCAAAACCCAACAAAGCAGTGATTTCCTCAGGACTAAGTGTACATGGCAGAGCAATGCTCATATACCCTGGAATTCAAGAGGAATGACCTTAATCTAATTCCCTCTTTAAACACCACATTTGGTTTGACTGTAAGAAGTAAGCTAAGGTTAGTGTCATAATAACAAAGGAATAATAACAGAATAACAAGTGTCATAATAACAAAGGAATAATAACAGAATAATAGTGTCATAATAACAAAGAAGTAAGCTAAGGTTAGTGTCATAATAACAAATAACAAAGTTGTATTTATTTTGTTTGCTGCCCAACCAGAAAGTCTGAAATAAATATTGCATATTTAGGGCCCTATCGTCTTTTCACTAACATAAACAAATTGCTCTTTTCCTCTCTGAAGGAATGGTGGCATACCAGCATGTTACTCTGAGTTTAAACCAGGGAACTTATTTTTGATCACAGGGGACTGATTATCTAAATCTGACTGCACAAAACGTTCATTTTCTAACAGGAGTTATGCATTAAGGTCACATTCCAAACTCCTGATTTAACTGGGTAACTGTTTCTTTCTATTTACCAGTGCAAGTCTATTGTGCCACCGCAATGATATTTTTCATGGCTGTTTTAATGAAGGAACAAGACAACTATGGTATAGCAGCATTTTTCCCTGTGAGATTTCTTCTGCTTTCTGATCTGTCACTGGTATTTAGTTTAGTTATCTTGTTTTGCTGTCAAAGCTATTACGAGTCTGCTGGGTAAAGTCTTTGTCATTTATGCTTAAAAAATAGAAAGGTGATAGGAAAAAGCTTCTCTCTCTGGTGATCAGTGTCCTAGATCACATAATAATGTTTGTTAAGTATCCTCAGCCTTCCCTGCACTTTTACTGTGCTGGTACCACATGCTTTAGCCTGTCATAGGCAACTCATCCTGAACTCATAGGCTGCAGTAATCTCTCTGTTGGTTGGTACCAGAGTTGATGCCTGTCATAGCATTTAGTGTACTTAGCAGAAATTCTTTGGGGTCTTTTTGTGGTCTCTGAAGAGTATTTTATACCATGTTCCATTCTTTTGATGCTGCAGCAAAACAAGTAATGGTATTAATATCTACTGTATTCAGCATAATACTCCATTCAACTCAATTTATCATTCCCCATATTGCACTGAAGGATCTATATAATTCATTTTTTCTTCAACTTTATTCCAGAAAAAACTTTTAAAAGAAGGTTTACTCACCTTATCCAGAGAGACAAGTAAAATTCTTACGTTCCAAAGAAATTTTGATCTAGCTACAATGATTAATGATTACACATTTGTAGTTCCTGTATGCTCTGGTAACCTTCAGCCATGCCTGAACCTGTTCTTGGGGTTTCTGGTTTGTGTGTGAAATTATTTGGGTCTTGAGAACCGTTTTAGAGATGTTTTAAACTTTCAGTGTAAAATACTATCATATTACTTCTACATTTATAAAACATGTTTAAAAATGCATCTGTTTTTCATATGTGTATTTAAATTCAACAGATGAAAAAAAAAAAAAAATCACAGTATAAAAGCTGTGCCATTACTATCATAAAGAGGATGGGTACCACAGCCACACTCTACATCCTCTTTTGCAAATTTGGTTTATTTTCCCTGTACACTTTAGCAGATCATTCTGTAGTTAGGGATTGTATCTCTAATTGAGAGAGAGCTGCAACTCAGCTATTCAGAAGCCTTTTCCTTTTTCTTTGACATTCTTTATCCTCTTGTTTCACCTGCAAGACTGATTTAGAAAGACAATTATTTCTGACACGATTTCTTAAACTCATGATTTAGGGTAGCAAGTAACACACTCTGACAAAGTTAATGAGTTTTCTACTGCAAACTGTGTGCCTGGATTGACTTTAAAAGCATAAAGCAGTTCAATTATAATCAATTATTCATGTTTTTATGACTGAGAGTTGTACCCCTGTACCTGCTTTGTAGATTTCTATTTTTTTCCCCTCATTAGGTCATTTTAAATAGTTGTAAAAACTGTTGACTTGACCAAACATATATGTTGGTTTTGAGTATCTGAGCAGATATGGAATCCTAGTATTTCTTTCACTTAGTGGTAAGAGGTATGCAGAAGCTTGTCACAAATAGTCTGAAGAATCCAGTTTAATGTCATCATATGTTCAGCTTCAGAGATAATGTCACTTCTCTGAATTTCTTTTGCCGCTTGTTATAGTTGCACTCTGTACTCCTGAGTGCTTCAAACTAAAAGGCAAGTTTATTACTTAGCACCAGTCAAATATGTGCATACACAATAAATTCAATGACATTTCATTCCTCTCCCCCACTACCCCCAAAATGCAGGTGAAAGGTTTTTTTTTTCAATGTTGAGAGAAAAATAGAATCACAGTGAAAAGCTGAGTAAAAGGTTCTAATAAATGAGCCATCACTATAACTGTGAAAAATTGGGGGAGACATGGATAATACACACTCTTCCTAGGATTATGGTAGACCCAAAAGAGGGCAGCTCAGAGCAGAGTCTCACTGAAAGATGATAGCAGCAATGATGACAAAAATTGTCTTGAATTTTTGTTCCAGTGATTTCTCCTGTATGATTTCCTTGTTACATACTTTTCTGGTTTACTGGGAGGCCTCACAGCGTGTATGCTTGAAAATGTCTGTTGTTTCGACAAGCTGGCTCCCTTGAACATGTTACTATGGAGGTAGTTTTCATTTATCTCAGAAGTTATAATGAAGTTGACACTTTACTTCCTCCATGTTAATTACAAGTATGATCACTATGTTTTCTCATTTTTGGGATGACATATCAAGGAGATAAGTATTTCATAAGAATCTGAGAAAAAGGTTAGTGTTTTTTTTTTTATACGTATGGTGGTCTATAACCTGAAAGAAGAAGCTTTCTGTACTAAATGCTTGCATGAAATTCCATGAACTAGGTAGATTTTTCCCAATCAAATTTAAATCTATTGATTAGAAAGCATCTGGAAATTAGCTCATGAAAATTCTGTTGACAGAAAGCCGAGTGAGACTTTTCCATGTTTGACTTTGTAAGGCAGAGATGACAGAAGATCCGTTTGTACTTATCCTGAATGCTACATTTCAGAATTAAGCAAATAATAATGGGAGGCCAAACGGAAATATCATTTAATGTCCTTGGTCTGGTATGGTATTTGTGTGTTTATTTCACTACCATTTGATTCACAAATCAAATTTTACAGTGTTCTTCCAGAAGCTCTTACAATACTTAATTAGTAGCAGCTGGAATAATGACCCCAAGCAGCTGAAGTCTTGGGGAAAAGGTGAAGTTCTTGGGACCAGGGGAATATATCTGTGCACTGCAGAGAGCCTTTGGTGTCAGTTGCCTCCTAAGGGTTTCTAGTTACAATGTCATGCCATTGAAGTGAATCACTTTTGGTAGAGAACTTTTAGTGAACCCCAGTTTGTATTTCTGTCTGTCTTTGCTAGCTTCTGTGGATAATACTACTTGTTCCTTTGTGTGCTATTAAAGAAAGTGGTCTCTTTGTGACTCACACCAGGAGAAAAAAAACCCAAAACAATTGAGAAAATAGACTCAGTTTCTTAGTATCTCTGCATCTTGGATGTTCAGAGAATATTTTCTGTGTTCACTGTACCCAGCTCTACAACACAAACCTATTTGGCCTGAGTTTAGTGCTTTGACCTGATAGATAGCAATATGCAAATATATTACCAATAAAAACAATGCACTCCCCTTTTAAGCACCTTTGGGTATATCAGTATGTGAAATATCTACGGAACTCAGATATTTAAACTCAGTTTCCTGTCTCCAGAATTAGAGTTAACCAAGTGGGGGCCAAAACAGCATGTGAGCTTCTCAATGACCTTAATTTGAACTCTAAATGCATGGCAAGTTCAGAACATCTCAAGATAAGCTACTTGACCAAGACTGTTTCTCTCCAGTGTAAGTGAATATTCTGCAGACATTAAAAACCCATCATGCAGTCCACTACTAATTCAGACAGTCAGGTCAAGTTGGAAACAATTCTACTTTTGAATGTGGTTCAGGCTGAAGATAAGCATTTTATACAGCTCTAACTGAAATACCAAACTTTAAGAAGTCAGTCATCAAGAGAGCTAATACCATGGATCAGGAAGATTCTTTCATTGACTTAAATTCTCTTTGAGCTTTTACCTGAAGTGAATTTTGTGAATTCAGCTTCACGCTGGGATGTTTCACTCTTGCTCAGAAGAATACCTGTCCCTGTAAGTTACAGCACCAGTTTAGGGGTGAAAACAAAGTCTCATTCTGAGTCACTCAACTCCAAAGGAAGTGTGAATTTGACCATCAGTTTCTGTGTCATCTGGCTCAAACCCTCTGCAATGCGCTGGTATGACCATTTAGCTGTCAGATTCTGACAGGTGTTCTACATAATACATGCATATCCTCCATGAACCTATCACGTAGAAAATACAAATAGTTGCACTGTGATTGCTTCCAGATTTACAGCTTTCTCTGAATGCTAGCAAATCCAGTAAGACTTTTTCCATTGATATCAACTGATTTAGAATTAAATGCAGAGAGTTATACCACATAAAAAGGCATGCGCTGGTCTGCCTATGATTCCGGGTAATTATACCCTGATAGTGATTCTGTTCCATTCAGTATTTATATCCTTTCCTTCCCAACTAACTCAACCATTCTAGAAGAAAATAATTTTCTCCTGGATTCTGTAACCTTCTTTCTCCTTTCTCATAGTGCTTACCTGGGGTGACAAGTAGTTAAAATGTAAGTCACCTTTACTATCAAAGAATTGTCTTTTCATAAATACCTGGACCATGTATTACCATAGAAGCGTGAGTTCAGGTATTTGATATTCACACAAAAGAAAGCACATTGACTTACCTAGGGTTGGATCAAGAGGTATCTCATTAGCATTAAACAGCTATAGTGGGAGAAAGATGAAAATAACTACAGAAACATGAAGAACAACAAAGATGAAAAGGAAGATGTGAGAATAGGATAAAAACATGGTTCCTTATTTGTAGGGTGAACATAAAAGGTACCTTTTTCAACCAGCCTGGCTTATAATGTATTCAGAAATGGAAATTAATCAGCAGTTGTTTATATCTGTGCAAATCTGGCACAAGGGTCTGATATGATAGCAATGAACAGATTTTGAGACTCAAGTTGCAGCTCTTCCATAGAGATGACTTTTCCAACTAATTCTACTCCATAACCTCAGTGTCTGAGCTGTTCCTCTTGTTCTTTTGTCCCCTTGATTTTGATGTATGAACACATCCTTCACTCTTGCTGCTTCGAAGTCTAAAGATATTATTCCTTTATATTTGGATTAGTTCAAAATTTTTTGCACTCGATGTGCCTTTCTCTATTACAAAATGTGTCTCATATTGATGATTTCTGGTATTTTCTTCTTCTAAGTTTAAAAAATAAAAGATTCAAAGGCAAAATGATCCATCCAAAGCTCAGTTCAGTCAAGTAGATGTGTTTTATTGTAATGGTTTGTCAGCCAGTTTGTGTCTGACTTTAACTTGATTTAGCTTCTCTTTGGTCCTGTTATGAACTAGAAACTTGCTTAAAGTGATGCCATTATCTCAAATATCCTCACAGCTATTGTAAAATATGCAGGTTCTTTATCAAGTCCAGGGTTTTGTGGATGGAAAGGAGTTAGGATATCTCTACCAGATCTAAATACTGTGAAAAGCAAAGGATTCACTTACATCACATTCACTTACATCAATACAGTCTCAGAGTTGTTTCAAGAAAGGCATTTGTCTCCTCAGGTTGGATTAGGGGTTTTTTAAAGTCCTTAATTTTGAAGAGTCAGTGCAAACAAATCTCCTGCTGATTTCTCATGGATATTAATTTGCAGAAGAGTGGCAGAGACATTAATCCAGTGGGGCCACTTAGAAATTTCATCTGGAGTTACTGCCATTTTGCTTTGACTTCTTTTTGATCTCAGTCATATTCTGATATATAGTCTTGCTGTGATGAGAAGAAAGTCAAGGTATATAAATCAAGGGGCCACTGGTCAGATGCTGTATAACTGAAATGTTACCAAGCAAAAGATGCAGTCTCTCTCTAAAACAAGCCATGTATGGCAGGCTGTTTTCTTTACTAGCCTCTTCTGATACAACTGTTTATTAAGAACATTTAGTAATCCTTCCAGTGATAATAAGATTTCGGTCAGTACTCAAAAGAATAATCATAATCTCTCTACATTTGAGTACATTATTTGTATAACAACTGAATAATTTAAATTACTATTTTACACTGGTACACATGGTATTTTAGGTCAAGTGTATTCTGCTATAATTAAAACCAACTTGTTTCCTTCAAATTAATTGGAGGGGTCTACTTAGAGGTAGAAAATTAGCAGAAAATGTTTTTTTCATTGCTATATTGAATGTTTTAGTAAATGACATTTTTTGCAGTTCTTAAACCCTTAAGTGCTTAAACTTTCAAAACTATTGATTGGTTTTTAAAGCATGGAATTTCTGCTGTGATGATGTTGTACACACAAAAACCTGTGTAATGATCTCTAAGCCACTAGTTCTTTTTGCTTAGTTTGTATAAAAGTAATTTGGAATACCCCACTTTTCAGATGTTCATGATGTTTGCCTCAGATAATGCTGAATGATTTAAACACATGCTTCAATATTGTAAAGAAACAATAACTAAGAAAAATATCTAACAGAGAAATGTATTTGTACGGTATTACATCTGACTTGTCATGTTCATTTCCTTCAACTAATTTTCTGAGATTCTGGTGTGGGTTTTCAGCCGTGTTTCACATATTATGCTTTTCCTCTTACTAAAAGAGTATTACCAACTCACATGCATGTTTGATATGTATAGCTGAATCAGTTAAAAGGACATGATAAATACCTGCAAATCACCCTGAGTTATTTTGAGGTGATGAGAAAGAGGGTAGGAAATCTGTGGCATAATGTGCAAGAGAGAAATGGATTTCTGGGGACTGACTGCTCTCTTCCAGGTACCCTACAGTGTTATATCATCTCTCCAAGCTATACATGACAGTTCAGACTTTTTACTGTTCATGATGTTGTATCTAGACTTACTGTTTGCCAGTATTCAGTACCTGTGACTATTTTTCCTTGTGGTAGCTGTTGTGCAATACATGTTGTTGAGTAACTCACTGACCTGCAAATCATCCAGATGATGTTTGGTGCAATTTGATGACAGAGACTGAGAAAAGTGTGACGAGGGAGAATGCAGGAAGCAAGAGATAAAACTGATATAGGTTGAGTGCTGTTGATATCTTAAAAGTGATTGGCTGTGACTTTCACAGATGCCTTCTGGTTTTGGTGTGTACAAAGCTTGTACGAAGTCTTTAGTCCAGACTTGAGATTTCCAAGATGCTAAAGGCCTTTAGACATCTTTTATTCATTTTCAAGGAGAAGATAAAAATCCTGTTAACCGCTTGGTGTATTTAAATTTAGATGACTAGTTCATATCTGTTCTTTGAGTAGTATATGCTAGATGTTGAATACACCTAGATGTTACTAGATGTTAGAATAAAGGTAATTGTGAAGAAGGTGATTAGGGACCAGGTTGTAAATCTGATTGTAGACACATGGAATTTTTGTAAGAAGGGTGTTAAGTCAAACACAAATTCTTCCACCTTTTTTTTTTTTAAAAAAAAAAAACTATTATTTTTTTATTTTTTAAATAGAAAAAGGTGGAGGAAAACCTTTTTTATAAAATCCAAGAGAGGGATTAAAATGATAGCTGGCAGAAAAATGTCGATGACTTCTTAAACAGTAAACATTCTGCTACCTCTGGATGTAAGGATTGTGTGAAGGAAATGCTAGAATTTTTCTTTAAGATAATATGATTCATGGACCCTTGACAGCCTCTGATGTTCAGCAACTGAATATTCTCCCTTATAAATAGGGAAGGTAAGCTGAAAAGAATTGTCATGTGTCTTTGCCACCTTCATTCAGAGGAATAATGTGGTTACATTGAGAATACTTACTGAGCTTCCAGAGGTATGAAAGCTGATGTATTCCTTCCTGGCTAAGAGATTACTGTTTTGAATTTCAGAGGATATCTGGAATATTAATGAGACCAGTGCTCAGTATCTCAAGTTTGGATTCACTGTTCAAGCAGTTACAGTAAACAACGTGTTTGTTTATCTGGAGGACAAATATCAGTCATAGTTTTCTTGATCAGTGCCATGTTCTATCCCAAGGACACAAGATTTTGCATCCACAGAACAGGCCTTAGTGAAGGATTTGATTTCCTCTTTGACAGTTCTATCTCCTTTCTCTATTTCCTTCATTCAGCAACATTCACCTGCCTAAATGTCTTGTCTTAGAGATCATGAACCTGCATCAGTTTTCAGTTGAGGTCTTCTGATGTGTATTTGAGATTATAAAGCCCATTAAAAGAGTAGTATTGGTAATTTCAGAGTACATTCCTTCATGCCAAATAAGAATTGTAACAGGGAAAACAAATTGTTTTTTATATTTGAGCACCTCATATTTGTTTACTGTCAGGTCATTTTTTTCTCTTGGATCACTGAATATTTATAGCATGTAAATATAAAGCAAAAAAAATTTATTCCAAACATATGTGTATGTGTGTGTCTGTATTTGTGTGTATGCAGTAACTTATGCTGTTGTCATATAAACAGACTATTCAGCTATATTATGCAGCTGAATGATAATTGCAATGCCAAGAATTAGGGGTTATTTTAAAAGGTGAACGAGTAATGGTGAAATGGCTTAGAAGAGCATCTTAAATTCATAATGGTCATTCACATAAATAACACTTTACCATTTCCCATCTGTCATCCTATGTGAAGATTTGTAGTACCCTTTGATCAGACGACTTGTCCTTGAAGTACAGTTAGCATTCTAGTGTGAAATATCAACTGTTCTGCTGACAGAATGAGTTCAGTCAGCAAGCATCAAACACTGTATGGCACACATCATGGAAACTGAGAATAAAATAGTTTCATCCCCCAGACAGAGCAACCTGCACAAATAATGGTTGTATTAGGATTATGAAAGCCTTAATATTTAAAAATTAATTCTGATGGCACCAATATTATTAGTTAATTTGTTCTATTAAGCAAAGAAATGAATTTTGATTACCTGATAACCCTGCCAGAGTAGTCTTCTCATTGTTTAGGAAGCTCCTTTATTCCTTTCCTCCTCTTACTTTTTCTTCAAGTAATTTTTGCAAGTAATTCTTGATGTCAGTTCTAGATGTATTGTTCTCCCCAACTTCACATTTTTATATAATTAGGTATGTATTATAAAGGGAAGAGCTAACTAATAATGTTGGTTGGTAGTGTGGCAAATGATTTGAAATTAAATAAAATTAACGTAACAGCTATATCTCTCCTAATAGAATATAGAAATGTGTCGGCTAATATCTGTTCAGGTTTTAGAATCCAGATTTTTGATGTCCTGATAGTTGAACGAAATTAGTATCTATTCCCCACTCATCAGTGAGAGAATATCTGCATAGAAGCTATCCAGTCCTACCATGTGGGTATAAATTTGGTTGAATTTATTGACTTCAGGCTGAACAGTTGTCATCTGGATGCGTGTAGGCCCCAACAATGCGGTAGGGCAACTGAACTCTACCTCATAGCATTTATGCTTTCTGGCTCAAATACCTGAGGTTTGTGTGAGAACAAAGGCATGTATACATTATACTCCTGATTTTTGCTTCCCGTGAGAAAATATAAGTATCTTCAGCAGATCTATGGAGAAAGGAAATGCTTCCACTACCTACAGTGTAGCCTTATCCTTAGTTTGCTCAGTCTCTTTACTTTTTCTAAAATATATTTTTAGACTGACGATAATTAGACTAAGGAGCTGACCTTGAAGAATCCTGTGATGCTGCTTGTATGGAACAGGGAATATTTAGAACAAGATAATTTGAGTATTTGAATACAAAGTAAGGATGATTGGGTTTTTAGTAGAGAAACAGTTATTCCTGTAATGGAATTTGAAGACTTTCATATATATCCCTCCTACAAGCATTTAAAAAAAGGAGATTTCTTGACTACATAGAATGTATAAATGCAGATTGTATGTCAAAGCACAAACACTTCAATAGGAGCTACGCTGTGTTTGAGACTGAATGCAGGCTACTGTGGAGTGCTGAAGATTTTATTCCTCCATCACTGTTCAATCAAACACAAAATGAGAAAGAATACTTGATATAATAGTGCTGAAATCATTATTCTGTTACAAGAAACGAACATTTATTCTGATATTAGCTCCAGTTTTTCTTTTGCATAATGAAATAAAGATTGAGTAATGACTATGAATAAGCTGTTACAAATTAAAAACATAACAAATTCATGTAGATCAAAATAAACCCTTCAGTTTATTCATTTAATAGACCTTTACTTGTTATGCTGATACAGATACATATACCACAAGATCTAAATATCTGAGGATTTCTCTTCTATCAGGTATGAAATGGACTTAGATATTATGAATATATTAAATTCTCCAACTTCAAGTTCATCTAATGAATAGATCGTGAATGAGCTTTATGAATTTTGCCGACAGTGAACAGATCCTTTTAGATGTCTGGATGACCCTGAGCAGAAAGTCTTTTCAATCAAAGTAATGAATTTTTTATGATAGGTTCATAAACGTATGTTAAGAAGATAATGCATAAAATTGATACATTATTTTATAAATCTAGTTATCTTATTTCTTTGTTCCATATTCAGAAAACAAATAAACAGTTTGTGAGCTTACTTAGTAGGGAACGGGTATACTGTTTCCACTGAGACTTAAGATGATTCTAAAGGATGACAGGTATATCTGTGACATTACTCAGATATCTGGAGCCCATCCAATTGTCCTCATAATTCCTAGATGGCATGAGACATGCTGCTAATATTGATTTTCAATTTTTTTCCTCCTCTTTCCACAGTAGCTACTGAAGTGAGGAACACGACAAAGATCTGTCAGTTTTCCCCAAAAAATTAATTGTCTGCTTTCCTAGCGGACTCCTCACCAAGAAGTCGAGAGAGAAAAAGGGACGCGCTAACTAGCATGATTGCGCTTAGCCCGCTGTGATGCTAATCACAATTATCACCATATCTTTGAAAGGATGGTTACAGGGCTGAAAGGATGTATCAATACCCACTCAGGTACAATAGCTTCAAAATTAACAATGGGTTGAAATTATTTTCTTAAATCATAACTTATTCATTATTCATATTATTCATCGGAGTTAAATGGACTTAAGTGACAATTGATTTTTGGAATAATTTTCTGTGGAGGCAAGATATAATTTAGCCACTCCTTTACATGACAATCTCTTTAGTGATCACTGGTAGTCTAATTGCTGAAACTCCAGTTCCTGAGCCTGAAACAGTCTGCATCTGGGGAAGTTTGCAGGAATAAAGCAAGACTTCTGATTTATAGGTAACTTTCCACATGGTTTTCCTCTTCTAAGAGGCTAATTCCATTGTAGTAATGCTGATTATTTTAATACTGTAATATTTAATTTGAAATATTTTAGGAATTTAGAGCCTGAAGTGTGTCCTTTTAGCTAGATTTCATATACATAACACAGTCTTCTTACTACAACAGATATAATAATATATGGGTCTGATTCTGCATTGATTCAGGCAAAGCTCCCATTCACTTAGTGGTATGGGTTCAGACTCTGTATGGTGTGTGTGTAAGATGAATACCTGGATAGTTCTTCAGACAAAAGCTACATTAAATTTTCCTGGTGTGACTTAAGCTCACAAAAGGATGAAAATTCTCAGTGCTAAGCTTCTAAGGCTTTGCTGCAAAAGGGTGACTTGAAGTTGAGTTAAAGTGGTTCCCTGTTGTGCCTTGATCCTGCTAGTGAATGTCTGTGCTTTTGTTGGCGCAGACAAAAGTTAAAGTGAAATCCTTTTAAAAGTTGGGAGGGAGAAAAGAATCCCTAAAATCTTCTAAGGATATGAAAGTTCCACACTGGCTGAGATTTTCAGAATCAGAAATTTTCCTTTTATATATCAATCTCAGAGGGGTATCTGGAGGTGAAAAATGGCAGTTTTGCTTTGAGGGTACAAGTTTACTAAGAAATATAATGTTATCTCTGGAAGAACCACACAAGATAATTGACTGTGTTGCCTAGTGTAACACCTCAAAGTGTGTCCATAGTGTGTCCAAGTGGTTATCATTTGGTCATCCTCCCGTGCCTTATTACTTCACTATGCCTAATTTACAAGAGCCAGCCTGTGTTGCCTGTGACTCTACAGATGGTTTACCATTAGCCTAGAACTGTGCCTTTTCTTCTCAAGCACGTTTGTCTTTGGCCAGGGTGGGGGGTGAGGAAAGACAAATATTTATCCTATAATGTAATGAGCCAAAGCTCTGTGACAGATTCTGCTATGTAGACTGGAAAACTGACAGATCATGTCAAGTGCAAATGTAAGAATTTATGTTGCATGGACTCAGTAGCTACAGTTTTCGTGTGATGTTTAGATGAAGTAAGTTTCTCATTTGGTAGCTTTGCATAAAACAAAACTGTTCTTATGTGTGTGTGTATGTGTATGAACTTTGCCATAGTTTGCTTGAAGGCCTCTGCGTAATCCTGCATAGCAGATAAAGCAGGTGATGCAGATAAATAGCAGGACTCTTCCCCTCGGGGCTTGAATAACACTTCAGTAGTCGGTGAGTACTGAGGTATCAGTAGCTTGTTCCTAGGGTCATCCCATTAATACTTATACCTTCATAATTAGTTCATAGAAAGTTGCTGTGTAGCCAATCAGTAGAAATTGGTAAAGGAAAGAATTTTTAACGCAGACCATTGAAGTGAAGCTCTTACCACAGTTAGGGAATGGAATTTCTTTCTAAGTCAGACATAATTATCAGTTTGAAATGGCTGTGCCACTAAGACCGCTTTAGCTCAGCGTTACGCTTAACCTAAAAAGTGATTCTATACATCTAGAATATATTAGATGTTAGAATACAATAGAAAATAATGAAATGTTTATCTCACAGTTACTGATTCAAGCTCGTTCTCACATTCAAGCAAAGTTAGAATTTAATTTTATTTTTATTTTTTCTTCCCATTCTCCTTCTGAAAACATATACTGTGAGCTTACAACTGAGCAAATAAAATGCGCTTTGACAACCCGTGAGTCAAACTAAAGGGATGCTTATTATATTGCACATGAAAAACCATTCTTAATGGATTTTTCATCAAGAATACAAAAATGACAACTGTGACTCAACCTTAAAAGCAGAAGTAGAGAGAATACAAGGAAAAAACAACTAATGATAAGTGCAAAATGCTCTTTCATGCTGCTGGGAATAACTTTTTCACTTTCTCCTTTTAAAAATATCTCAACTGTTGTAAAGAACAATTTGAGTATTCAACATTTAAGCTTATGCTTCTTTTCACATAGAAGCAACCCATTGATTTAATTTAATTTAATTTAGAGCCTTTAATTGTTTAAGGGTCAGTCTCATTTTATGATCTAGAATATTATTTTCACATTGTAAAACAGATTGTCATTGACTTCTTTAAGGAAAGAAATTTATTTTAGTGTCAGTTCATTCAGTTAACTTAAATTGCCTACGGTGGTGGCCTCCTAAAATTATTTTACTTATCTGATGACATTATTTCCTAATTTATACTTGGGGGAAAATTGGAGAATAGGTTCTGATATCTTAGAAATGCTTTGGAGTCCCAGTATGCTCCAGGTGCTGAATAGAAATAACAGTTTCAAGTGAGCTTGACTGTGTCTCGCATGCTGCAAAATGTGACTAATCAGGCACCCTTTATTTTGTTTGATTCTTCTACCTGAAAAATAAAAAAAAGAACTTTGCTGTTCAGCAGCTTAGTGAATATGACATTAGAATAACTGTTTATATGCAAAGATAAGCATAGTGAAGTTTTTATTTCTTTCCAGTAAAACAATGAAGAGCCTGAATTTAGCTCTGTTGCAGCAGTAACCTGAACTTCTGCTAGATTTGTTTCTTAATGCATAATAACAGTACAGGTATCTTTCTAACTGGGCTGGAGAACAGCTGCTGTGATGTTCATTATTACTGAGTATTCAAATCTGAATGAGTCTTCCAAATGCTACAAATGGTAACTGACTTCATAAACCACATGTATTACTGAAGCTAGTGACTCCACCATTTTTCTGTGGTTATACTTCAAGTCTTACACTACAGCCAAAGTATATGTTAATTTAATATATAGTAATAAGTAATGCTGCTTATACTTCAAACTATATAAATACAGCTAAAACAACCTAAAGATCACACCATGTCCTGGCTTATGATTTGCTACCATCAACTGGTATAAAATAAAGAAGTAAGTGCGATTTCTGGAGATGAAATATATGCTAAAAGATTTCATTGGCCAATACTTGTCAAATATCAGGATAATGCATCAGTTTTGATGGTGTTTTTCTATTATCTTTTTATGAAAACTACATTTCCTTGAAATATACGAATTTAATATGTTTGAGTAGAAATACAATTTTCTGAGGCTCTGTCCCCAAAAATTTCATACTCTACAAGTTTTACCTTCAGAATCCTTGAGGTTCTAGACACATTAATTGAAGTTCTTCAGAATGAAAATGCCTGGTTGAAAGCTTTAATAAAAAGACCACTATGATATAAGATAAATACTGTCAGTGTGGGTTTTTTTTATGAAAATACTTTTTAAAATGAGACAAAGACCACTTGAGTGTAAAGTCTGGAAGTTCTGTACAAAATTGGAAAAAAAGAAATAAATATGGCTTTCCTATTCATTTTACCATCTTGTGGCAGGTTTTTGTATAAAGCTTAGGGGACAGATCCTGCACACCCTTACACAAGTAGTTTTCATTCATGGACATGAAGGGCTCCTTTCCGAGCCACTGGTGCTACTAATTTGAATGAAGGCTATTTTGTCTTTAATGTGAAAGGTTTTCCATGGCTGAAATATGTTTGGAAGCAGGACAGGATGACGAATATTTTTACCTCATTACTATCTTGGGAGAGACGAAATTAAAGTTTCTGATATGGTGACTTTGAGTACAGGAATAATGGCATTAAGAGTGCCAGGCATAAAGTATCATATTTGGACACACTCCTGAGAATGACAGAATTGAAAGTCAGAGCCTTGTGATTTGGCTACAGAGGACGAGATAAAAGGAGCTTATGAAATGGTTTAGTTAATTTATTAATAGATAAATAAAAAAATAAAAACCCTTTATTACTTTTTTACCCTTTCATCTGCATTAAGGTGGACCTAATTGTATTGGCATCAGGATTGAAAAGATTGGCATTTCTAAATGTTACATGGCTAATAACACCCTCACAAATCTGTCATTGTCTGATAACCAGCCCAGAGAGATATTTAAGTAGGGGTCACAGCAGAAGTCGTGGCCAGACCTCTGATCTGCTGATTGACAATCCTGTGGTAGTAAATCATTCTATTATGTAGGCATAAAGTACAAACACTACTTAGTGTATTTATAATTATGTCTTTGTTCTTAATTTAAGAATAGGAACAGAAATTGTGTCATGTATCAGAAAGCTTCTGATAAACATCTACAAAACTTGAAATTAAAAGTTTTAAAGAAAAGTATGTCCTAGAGGAAGATGGATGGAAGAGAAGACAAAGGAAAAAAAAAAAAAAATTGGTTTGTACAGAGGCAAACTTTAGTGTAATAAGACTACACCATGGTATATTGCACTATCTTTTGTTTATATCTGTGTGGACAGCTGCAGAAACTGAGTTCTGCTTCCCCCATTTTAAGCAGCTTGGATGAAAGACATCAACAACCTCGGACACTTACGTTGCTGGGCTTGAAGTAATAGCTTTGTAATAAGTATTCTGAAATATAGGGCTCATGTCTGAGCAATATAGAGCTATTCCTAGTCTATGCAATTATATGCCTTGGTCTGTAAACAGTATCCCCTTAAGTAATACTTCAGAATATGTATTTCATAATATAAGTAAGTTTATGTAAATCTCTCATTACTATTTATTTTGTGCATATATCTTTACATTTTCCTTTAATTCCACAGAGCTTGCATAAGACAATACATGTTTACTGACACTGTGTAGATAAATCTAATACAGGGCTTTATATCCCACAGCTGTGTTCATTTTCTTCAAAATGTTTTCAGATACACATGCTTAAGGAATGCTCTTTTTTTAATACAAGAAGTAATTTTAAAATAACATTCTGATTCTGATAAGTTGTACAAATGAATTACTACCTTTTGCCCTTTCTGTGGTAAGATTCATGGGTTTAGATTATTTTTTGTCAATGATCTCCCAACATTTTAGATGTCAATTTTGCTTCTTTAGCAAAATGTGGCTGAGTGTTAGTGTTTCATGGACCATTATTTTCACCTATGGTTACCAAATCCAAAATCCTACAACTTCCAATGTAGAAAACATTACATGACCAACATGGACCTATGGAAACATCATTTATAACAGTGAAAGAATAATGTAAGGATATCGAAAGCAAGGGTGTCTGATGTAGATATGCAGTTTTGCAGTAAAAGAGAAATAAGTATGTTCCAGTAATGTATGCACTTCGAATGGAGTATTTTTAAATCAAATTTTACTTTTGGTTTTTGTTAATTTTATTTTTATTACTTTCAGATATTTCTAACTAAAGTTTAATTCTATTTAACTGCAATTCAAGAGTTGGTTTGAAGTACTTAATGTTAATTACCAAATCTGCTCAACCTTAATATGAGGGTGTGATATATTTATGCTATGAATTTTGGGTAGCATATGTGTTTTGTGCTAGTTTATGCTTCATACCGTCCTGATATCAGTACTGTATCAACAGGGAAATATATATCCAAACTAAACTAAACTGAGACACAGTTGAGGATGAACGACTTAACCAAAATTATCTGTGGTGGCATGACAAATATAGTTCTTTCCTATTTCTTGACTGTATATGAGGTCTTCTTTAAAAGTCCAGTCTCCCCCTCCAAACATTTTAAAGTATAACAGTGAAGTCTTTTCCACATTTATCTTTTTCTCCCTCTCTCACCATATGAAGTACCCTATAGTTTGGTCTAGTTGTTTTTTGCAGCTTCCTGGGTGTAAACAATATACAGAAAAGTAAGACTGGGACCCCTTGACAGGCTTTCAGCAAGATCTGGTGGAGCAGATACACCTGCTGGCTTCACGTCAGTTCCTAAGGGAGGTTTGTATTCAAGCTGCATGCTGTAGCCTGGAAGACAGTGCTCTGTTCTGTGCCAAACTGAGACAATATTTTGAGATCCAGTTATGATGAAACTAAATAATCTCCCCTGGTCTAAAGTGTGCCATCCTAAATCAGGAAAAGATAAATTCGGTCATTTCCTATAATTGTAGTTTTTAGCTCTGATGCTTTTTTTGGCCTCAAATAAAACAGAACATTTTCATTAAAAAAAAAAAAAAAAAAAAAAAAAAAAAAAAAAACTGGAAATTGGGCTGCCAGTGTCCTTCTCTGACTGACAAAATGAAGCGTCCTTGAAAGTATTTTCATTAGTGCTTTTTCTTCTTTTTCCTCCATGCATTTAAACAAGCTGACACCTTACCAAGTTCTGCTCTCAGCGGGGATTAGATTGGTTCCCAGATTCCACATCTCCACTGCAATCCTCCTGCAGCTGAAAAGTTTGCCACACCTTTTACTAGACATCAGGAGAAAAGCCAGAGCCCATAATCAACTTTCAATGACAGAGGAAAGTGAAGAGTGAGCATGATTCAGAGAAAATTAAGTCTTTTTACTGCACTCAGCTTCCACCGGATCCTTTGGAGAAGGTTTTGTGACAGTGTGTCAGATAGCAGGGCTTTGCTTTCCAACTCCCTTAGTCTTTCTGACTAGCTGTGGGCAAGTGATCACCACTTGGAGAGAAATGACATCCTGAAATTTTGTCTCGGTCTTGACTCTTTGCAAAACCATTCTCCTTGTGCCTCCTACTGACTTGACACATCCACTATTACTATTATTGTTATTTCATAAGCTGCACAGTTTAGCATATAAATAGAAAATACTTTTTCAGTTTACAGTTGTTCATTAATGAGCCAGTTAATCATTAAACAGTTTATTTTCTCTTAGTAAAATTCAGGAGCACTAGGATACCTACCTCTGGCTTTGTTGGGAGCTGCCCTAGATATGTTCATAAGGTTTTATTTACAACATACTTTGCAGCTGGTAGTGCAATAAGACATTGCTATATTTTGCTGTATTAGTCCACTAATCTGGCAGTTCTGAAGCATGATTCATACCATTTCTTGGCAATTGGATAGTAGACAGGTATATCAGCAAGGCTTTATTTGCTTTTCTCAAATCTGCCGCAGTGCATATATTATGTACTATGGAGTATTACAGATAGCAGAAATCTCCAACTAGCTCAAGTTTCATGCCTCACATAGCTACTCATCCCTCCAAATTTTATTAAACTTTGGAGTTTTGCTGTAGGCTTCCCTGGGTTTAATTACGTCTTTCATGATCTGTGTCATAAACAAGATTCCCAGAATATCCTTAGGGTAATGAAATGGCTCTCATGAGAGGGCTTCCACTGAAGGTGGGTTGATTCTCTGGCAGTCTGACTCTGGGCCAGCAGCTCACAAACTGTATTTTTCCAACTCTGTTAAAGAGGATCCTGACCTCTCCCAACTATTTATTGCTCTTGGAAGCTATTATAATCTATTTCTAACCTAGTTAATTGAAGAAAAAGAGGAATTGGGATGAACATCTCAGGTGGCTAAACACATGCATTAGAGCAAAGTGGCGTTTGATGCAAAGCAATGAAAATCTGGTGATAATTTTTAATCTTTCTGCTCATGTTTCCTTGCTTTCCTTACTGCCAGCTCCTGAAGAGCAGCAGGGCCGACTGATACTCCATGGAGGGGGAGCAGTAGTGAGGAAGGAGCAGCAAGCCGGGGCCTGGGGCCTGAAGGCAGCCAGGCTGCCATGGCGGGAGCTGCCCAGAGGCAGTGAGGGTGGCCGGGCCCCAGGCGGGAGGCCAGCAGCCCGAGCACATCGTCCACTGGCAAGCGCGTGGGGATGCTTGTGCGGGGTGACAGAAGAGGGAGGTTTTGGCAGCAGACCAGAAGAGCCTGTGTGGCTCTGGAAGCCTCCCTGAGCCTGGGCTTGGATGATGGCCTGACTGGTGGGCAGGGTGTGGTGAATGCCTCTCTTGAAACCTTTTATTTATCTGGGCTCACACGTTGCATCTAACATATCGTATTCTAATGGGCTGGTTTATGTTTTGGTAAAACATAGCTTTAGTGGTATAGAGCCTAGAGGTGCTTTCGGCTTGTGGTTAGAAGAGGTTTTTCCTTAAGGAGGCAGACCAGGGGTATTGGGTGCCTGGTGATCCTGTCATGAAGAGAGCGTCCCATAATAAATGTTCATTCTTCCTTCTCTGTAATAATGATGATAACAAATCTGCTCTCTTCCATGATTTTAGGTCTCATCTAAGAAATCTATCTGTGAAGTAGTCAGTCCATTACCAGACAGAAATCTCTTTTGATCAATTTATTTTTTTATCAGAAGATAGTTATTCTGGAGCAGGCTGTCTATCTTTTAATTAGCAGAGAAAACATCAAAGGTTTTGGAGTCTATCCAGCATAGAATAAGGGCATTCTGAAACCTCAGAGATTTTAGCAAAAAACCTGCCTCAGTCTGAAGGGAAATTCATGGCCAAATGAACATGCTGACTGAGAAACTGCACGAACTCCCCGAGAGGGGTCCAGGGGGAGAGGAAGTCTTCTGAGGAGGAAGGATGATATGAGTTACAGCATATATCCTTCCCGCAGCAGAAGTCTTGCCTGAGGAGCTGAACTTCAAAGACATTTCCTGCAGATAGCCTTCCAAGTCAGACAGTGGCTGAGGAAAAATCCTGGGAGGAAGTTGAAAGAAAATCTTTTTCAGGGGTAGAAGAGTCAATGGCAGCTCTAACTCAACTGAGTCTGTGTTTTTATTTGTTTGTGAAGAATAGCTCTCATAATGATGAAATTGATTTTGTGTCACCTGTTTTTGTCTTCTGGCCCTTTGGATCTTCAGACTGTAACAAAATCACATATGCTTTTCCAGGAATTAGTAATTAGATCTGCCCAAATGATGGTGAGGATGGAATTTGTTTTGGAACATCTCGATTATTTTGAGAAAAATGGCAAGTTCATCACTGACACTTTTTTGCAAATAAAAAAAAAAATCCTGTTAATGGCCAAGGGAATATTGACTTAGTAGCTCAGTTTAATAATGGACAGAGAGTGATTTAGGCAAAAGTTTAAAACTTGAAGAGCAACAGCTAATGGAATCAGAAAGCTGAGAGAATGAAACAAGGAGTTTGTAGGAAATTTGTACAATTTTCATTTAATTTGTTAAAGAGAGTGACTGGCCTGGAAATGTGATACATACTGATTCAGCAGTAATGATGATCAGAGACGATTACACAAATCTCAGGAAACATTTATGAAGTTATTTAGAAATGAAAATGCATCTATAAGAATTGCTGAATGAGGACAGTTTTTCTAAGATTTATCAGCAGAGTTAGAATTGATGAGTTCAGACAGGGGGACGTGCCTGTCTAGATGACATTTACAACTCACAGCAGACAAGGTTGGGTTTTTTGTTTGTTTTAATAATTTTGTCACACAAAGAGAACAAGGAGAAAAATGAGTTATAAGAGAAAGGGTCTTGTTTTGTTAGGGAATAGAAAGACTCAAAGAGTCAGAAAAAGGAAATGAAGAGAAAACCTCTAACCCCACAAGCAAGGGAGTTACTTCCGAATAGGAATCAACTATGAGAGTAAAAGTGTATAAGTTGTATACAGGAAGATTGAGAGCCTGTGGAGATAAAAAAAGCTCTTAAACTTTGCATATTCCATGTAACTTTATTGTAAGGATATATAAAAACTTGATAAGAGCAAACCCTACACGTTTCTCTGTGTAAATCACTAAGTCCCTGAGTTGCACTCTGATTTGATACCCGCATCCTGGCTGATGTAATAATCGAGTTGAAATCCAGCCTGACCTGCACTGGTTCGTGGCTAGAATCAGTTTGTGGAATATGGGGCTTTAAAGTCTGATCCACACCCCTACAGAATAAGCAGGAGTTAATGAGGCATTTCAATCCATACCCACCCTTCTGCACTAACTGTAGAACAAAGTACATGTTCACTAAAAGTGATTTCACTGTTTAGCATCTATTACTCTAAACAGACTCAATACCAGTATCCTAAGAAGGAAAATTCAGAAGCCTTTTATTTGTGTATGGAAGATCTGGCATTTAATGACTTGGAACACTCTTACTTGAAGCAGAACATATTTTATAACACCCCACCACCCCACCACCCCCAAGCACTGCAGAGTTATGGGAAGTACTGATGCACAGGAGCTTATAAGGATCTGTAATTGCAGTGGGTATTGTGCTACTTTCAGTTGCTTATTAGTTTAAGAAAAACAGTTTTGGTTTAGTTTTTGTTGCATCAGAAAATATTACCGACCATGGCATTGCACAAAGTAGGCTGATAAGAAATAACAAAACAGTCTGCCATGTTGGGAATTTAAAAGGGAACCACTTTCTATCCTCCTTATTCCACCCCTGTTAAATACATATATTTCATTTAAAGGACATCTTTGATCACTCATGTTCTGTTAAAACGTACAGGATGTGCAATATCATGTTAGGATTGCCTTTCCATGCAAAGTACAATAACAATTAAAGATATACAAGGAATCTTTGTTTCAAAGGAAATTGCTATGCCTCTATCCCTTGGTATATAAGTTTTTCATTTCTCTGTCATTTATATCAGCTTTCTGTTTGATGAAGAAATGACAGTTTGCTTTGAGAAGCTAAAATGAAAATAAAAATTTGACTGAGTGGATTACTTTCTATTAATTTAGAACAATTCATTAACCAGGAAGAAAGAAAGAAAGAAGGTATAAACCAGCCCTTGATATTTGGAAACATGGGTATCATTAAGTGTGTTTGTATGAAAAAAATCTGTGAGGAGAAAGTAAGAGTAAATTTTTATTTCTTCTAAGTACCTCTCTGCCTTATCAGGAGTTACAAGAACCTATATTTTGTTTTGGCTTTTTAACAGACTCCTCTGCATTTTCTGGTACTTTTTTTTTTTTTTTTTTTCCACAAGCTTGCTAGGTTTTTCTTCTCTTCGAGTACCACTTAAATGCAGCCCTAGGCCTAGTAGCTTTATAAAGTCATGATTCGCATGTTCTTTGGGACTGGCCTTTATCATTTAGAAGCACTGGCTTGGTGGCACTAAGGAAACAATGAGATTTACTGAGTCCATATCCACCAGTCTCTGAGGGGAACTTTTCTTAAGTCAAGCAGTCCAAAACAATATTTGAAATTAAGTCAAGACAGCATTTATTATTTAAATAAAATTTCCTGTGTAGAGCTATCAATGAGCTTTGTGAAAAACTAAATGCAAGGCTGCTTATGGTGGGTTTCGTTTTGTGTAACTGAAGATGGCTAAAATGAGCAATAAAAGCTAGCTGTCAGGACTCAATTCGTAATCAGAAGAGAAGTAGGGATTTGTCTCATGCAGCTCATCTCAGCTGGAGGTGCACACTGAAAAAGGCTGGCTGACTCGGGCAGTAGTGCTGCCTGTTTCCCTGTGTTGACTGTGAATGCTAGATTCTTAGGGCAGATGTAGATATTTGCACTATAGATGTCCAAAGCTAGGTGAGGTGAAACTCGCAGACCATGTCTGCAGGAATAATGGGATCAGTAGATCTGGCTTGCCCAGATACCATTTTCATTCTGTACTCATGGAAATGTGTTTACTGGTATTTGGAGTTGAACTTGTTCACCTGGGGACACGATGAACAAAAAAGCTGCTCATGTACATTGTTGTGCTCATTTACCAAGAGGACCCCTGTTGAGAATCAGTCTACCGTTTAACTTTTTTTTAGTGCCAACAAGTACAGAAAGGAAGGGTTGACAACTGAAGAATGGGAGTGGAACTGCAGCCAGCAGAGTTCTTATTCTGGAAATACTTATGTAGGGAAACATTGATTTTTATACTCAGAACTCTGGTAGGAGAGAAGCTAAGAAATTTACATTGTAGTTCCAGTTATCAGTATACTTCTAGCTTCTGTGTCACTTCTGACCCCCCTGCTTTAAGGTGTAAAACAGTATCTTGTAGATATACCCTTGCCTTTTTATTTACAGACTTCTGATGCAAACTGTAACATCTTTTATTTTGTTGTTTGGATTTGATTGTCTTCAATTGACTGTTATTTTCTTAGGAGGATGTTTATTCTAGTTAATTATGTTCTTATTTTATGACAGAACACATGGGTAAGACCAGATCAGGACTACTACATCCAAGCTAAGACATCCCTACCCCGTAGTGATATATTTTGTTGAAAGTAGTCAGGCAAACCCTGAGGAGAACTGAGTCATAGACCATGGCAAAAAGCAGACTGTTACGCTTTTTGGACTAGAATGCTTCCATTAATTTATCTTTTTGTGTAATGGGGACATGCTGCCTGATCACAACTTACTAAAATCATGACAAAGAAGCCACTACAAGACTTCTGTAACCAGCTAAATAACTTGCTGGTGGTGCTGCAGGTTCACAGTAGGAGGATAAAGTATTACCTTAGATGGTCAGAGTTAATGATGAGTAAAGAGAGTTGGATATGCCTTCCAGAGTATATAACAGATAGAACTCAAAGATGGTACACATCGGCTTGTTACACTACATTTATGTCTTTAAGTGAGGTGTTTTAATCAATCACTGCAATAAACACATAGGGTGTTACAAGCAGTAAAATTTGAAAGCTGGCCATAGCAAATTAAAGGATGTTTTCTGTCTTGATATCAAGAGATAAATAATCTGTGGCTGCAGAATAGAATGTAGCATAAACTGGATAATGCTAGTAGATTTAAGAGCTCACTTCGCAGAGAAATGTGTTTCACAGCTGGTCAGGACTAAGGCAAGTCAGGGAGTGTATCTTATGGCTAGCTGTGAATCCCTAAGGGTGGGCATAAAGCAGTATGAGTTATGTAAAAATTACAGACTAATAGCAGAAAGAGATTATCCGATCCCATAAAACTCTGTCCTGAGTCTGAGTCCAATCTTTTTCCACTTTGTTCTCTTTTAATGATGGAATCCGTGTTTCGGAACGTTGCTTCTTCCATTTCTGGAAGATGAATTGTCACTTGGACAAGTGCTGTGATTAGAAAACTAAAACTGTGTATTGCAGTATAAAAGGTAGCTGACACTATTTAGACAATGAGCTACAGTTCGCTGAAACAGAATTTAAATGATGTAGCACCAGTGATGTGGTGAGACAACTTCCTCTGAGAACCCACAAAGCAATGGGAAGAGAGATTGTCAGCAGAAGTCATCAGACATCTGATGGAAATGGCAAAATAAAAAGCAAGCCCCATTGCCTTGTTGACCACCCCTTCTGTCCCCAGGTCTCAGAGATTTAACAGCCTGAGAACACTAAAAGCTAGTACACAGATGCATGAGTGAGGCCTACTCAGACTAACAGCCGGATTTAGCCTGTATCCCTGACAATCACAGATGGGACAGAATGTTTAGGGTAAATATTCAAGTTGGGACACAAAACAGTAGCAAAGGTTGTGTACAGGAAGACGTGAATAATCAGGTCTGAAGAGATACCTGTCAACTCAGGACTGTAATGGAGATGAAAATGGGGACAGCTGTGAGTACTGTTGGTAGCTGATACAACCAAACAGGTAAGACTGGTGCCAGGACCAGAATAAGTCTTAGCCTTCAGTTAATTTGAAGCAAGACTTGCATAAGTAACAGTGATGAAAACTAAAGATCGATTATAAAACACTGTGTTCTAGAGACTGATGCCTGTCAGGCCATACTAAGAATCATACAGTTCAAATATTCATCGTAATAGCAACCTCTGACAATCCCTAAACAAAAAAAAATCAGCTTTTTAAGTAGCTGCTATTTACGTTGTTGAAAAATTATGGGACCTTAAATGTCAGAAAAGGGAAGAGTATAGAGGAACAATCAGGAAATTCATTGGTATGCACAATGCTTAGCCAGTAGCTACACTTTTAAAATTAGCCTTTTCTGAATGAAATATGCAGACAGATAAATTGCATAAGCATGGGATTCTTTATCATTGTGACTAGCAGCACAGGTAGCAAAGCCTTATTTTGAGATGGTTTTTGGAAGGAGTTTCAGTAACAACTGTTTTTTTAAGCAAAAATAGTTGTATTTTTGCCTCTGGCCTACATGTATGCATTTTTGAGGGAAAAGACTTAGTTGTGCTCCATGTGTTTGAAGGGGAGAAATACTTTGGACTGATAGTACTCTGAAATATTCATTTATACTTCATACAGAATACAGTGTGTATTTACACGTAACGTAATTTGCAAATTCTAATCAAGAGTGTAAAATCTAGGTAAGTGTTCCAAGTCAGATATCATCTGAATGTTTAATGGGATTCCTATTTATGACATAATATTGAACTTAATAAAGTTGAAGAGAAGAATTTTTGTTTTAGTAAACAGAAGAAAATTGTCAATAGTTATGCAAACATAGGGAAGACATCACAGTTTGTGTGTGTGCACTTGTACATGTATATATGTCATATACAATGAATTACTCTGGAAATATTGCCTCAGAATTAGAAACTAAAGGTATGGTCTTATGATGTCAATACAGGTCTGATATCACCACTAACAGATTATGATATTGAAAGTCTAGTAGTGGATAAGACTATAAGGAATTTTTTTATCCTTCTGAATTTATTCCCTCTCTGTTCGTTTTCAGGGCATTAGAAGAACAATTGTAGCAGAAAACCCGGGGAGAAGAGGACTGGTATGATGATGGTTGCTCTGTCTTCTTTCAGGGTGTCACATAGATATAGATATATGTATACATACATGTATGTAAAGATGATATGCTGTGTACACATATATATATATATATAAAAGTTTATAAGTGTTGTTAGAACTGACTTCTAATCTCATGCCAGTAAAAAAAGTTAACCTATGACGATCTTTGACTAGTGTAAATGGTAATACAATCTTACAGAGCTGTGTTTTAGTTCATTCTGCTTTTGACTCTCACTCTGAATCTCTAGTCTTGAAAAAACTTGATAGATTCATACGCAACCTTATTTTAATAAAGAGTGTTCTTTTTACTTCACTTGGTAATACAGTTTACATACTGGAAATCTTACCATTTTGCCACTAGTCTATTCTTCCAGTGTGCAATCTAAAATAAAGTGCAATAAATAGGCTAAAGTGATTGTTTAGTTCTCCCTTTCCAGGCTTGGTGTTTAAAGCTGTTTCCAAATTTGAAACAAAGACATGTTTATGTTCTACAGTACTGTTAGATTCAATTCATTAATAGGTTTCCAAATGATTTGCATGTTTTGTAAGGCTGATCAATACCATAGACATTTTAGTCTGGAAAGAGGAGGAAAAGCTATTAAAAAAAAAAAAAAAAAAAGGTACTAAAAGAATCTTTAATACTAAAAGAATCTAAAAGAATTCTAAAAGAATCTATCTTACCATGTCTATTTGTATGAACATGCGTATTCTCCAAACCACTTGGAAAGCTGAACACTGTTTCTAACCAATTATGCTGATGAAAGCGTTAAAAACCAAAATGCATTTGTATATTTTGAAGATACCCTTAAAGGGGAGATGTGAATTATGTTTTCTTTGTTTTCTTTAAATTTGATCTTTTTATAACTCTAATGCGAGTTCACAGGTCATGTTTTGCAATAGCTTTCTGCCATTTCTGTGTAAAAGAATGGATTTGTGTTTATGTAAAGTATAAGACATTTTAACAGACTGAACAGAATCCTGTTCTTTAAATAGTCTGATTACATCATCAGAGCTATTTTTAGAAGAGAGTCCCAACTTGACTCATTTGGTGCCTCTTAAGCGCAGTATGGGATTTAATTTTTAACTGTGTTCTATTAGGAGATAAAAATTAGATCCTAATATTTTTTCACTAAGCGTCAAATCAGAATCTGCGTATCTTACAAACCCTTAGTGTGGATAGGCTGGACACCTCCTGTGTAAGGACCCAGTGCAGGCACAGTAAAATAAGTCCTTGGAAGCAAAGTACTGAGTCTTGCACTGAGCCAAGGGCTTTCAGTTCTCTTGGAAATCATGGCTGTATCCTGTAACTGCCCTGCTAAGCTTTCTGCCGCATGATTCTTTTGCTGTTGCAAAAAGGATCTGTGTCTGATGATTCATTTGTAAGCTCCAGTTAAACAAATCAGTGAAATGTAAAATTCTTAAGACATATTCAGTCCCATGGAGAGAGGAAAATGATGCTTCTGTCCTGACTACATGACTGTATTATCTTCTGATAATTGCCTTTTTGGCTAGGTAATAAAATACTTAAATACTTTTTTTTTTTTTTTTTTTTTTTTGTGTAACAGCAGTGCAGAACATAGAATGTAGGGGAAAAAAAAACTGTGAAAGGCAGTGCAGCAACAAATATCGTGGCGTGCTAACAAAAATAGTTTAGAAGTAATAATGTAAGAAACAGTGTAAAATTGAGAAACTACATGCCTGGGATCTGCTGCTTGTAATATTGCTCAAGTGGTGAGCTTTACTTGGCAAACTCATTTGGTTTCAAACTGGTTACCTCCAGTTTTGAGAGTCATCAGAGAAAATGTTTGGTACTATCTTCATATCACTGCATACTCTATGAGATTTCTGCAATCAAGTTCTTTAGGACTAATTTCATGAAACTGAAAGTGTTTTCTTATTTCCATAAGTGCATAATAGTATTGCAATGTCTTTGCAATAGGTAGCTGCTGATACTCATTTATCTAATTAAAAGCTACATTTTGCACACCACCCTATCTTTAGGAGATAGAGGCAGATAAGGATGCATTTTCTTAAATTTTATTCATATATATTATCCTCTTTGTCATGTTTTGTTGTTGTTTTAAAGATATTGATGAAAGCATCTGTGCTTTTCTTGATGTACATTTGAATCTGAGGGAAAAATGAAGGAGAAAAACTAATAGTATCTAGTTCTTTATTTTTGTGTATTGGTGCTTGAAAATAAAACTGTAATAATCCAGTCGACTGTGGTGATTTTTTTTCTTTGTGTTTGGAAATGAGTGAATTACTACAGCTGTTTCCCTACCTTAACTCCTTATGCCATTCCCTGTAAAAGGTTGTAGGTGTTCTGTTATGCATTTACTAAGTTTTTGTGGTGGATTTTTTCAGCTATGTTAAATGCCTTCTAGTATCACACAAAGATCATAAATATTGTGCTTTCTAATCTGTCCTACAAAGAAACAACAGATTATTGCTCAGTTGAAAAATCAGCTATATTCTTTACTAATACAAGATCTTCCTTAGATTCAAAAGGTAATTAGCAACTGTTGGAGCCAAATTCTGACAATTTTACAATAATTTAATAATTTTTCTCTCTCCTATCCCATCTCCAATGTGGTGCACACTTAAATAATTTCTGAAAATAGTTTGTGTATTACTGAAATATTCAACTTTTGTTGTTAGTGGCCACTGCCCAGATCTATAAGTAGAAAATTGGGTATATTATTTGTCAGTGAGTAGCTGAGCATAACGTTTTAGATCTTTTTGTTATGCATTGGTACTGTCCTTAGCAAGAGGATGTAGATTAGCGCAGATGAATGGTAACCAGGTATTTAAGTGATTTGAGAACATACTTTAAACTTATTCTAGTATGTAAGATGCAAGTCTTGAGACATGGAAGAGTTCTTTTGAAGTTTGCAGATACAATTTGCTCTTTTTTTTTCAAGTGTAAGAAGACTATTTGACAAAAAATGCTGTAGAAGCAATGTGGACTATGTCTGGTGTGTGTACTTTTTATGTCACATTACTTTTAAAATTCTGCAAAATAAAGAGGACCTGAAATGAAGAGATTTATTTTCCAGCTGTTAGTCAGGTTATTCTTGAAACCACCTGTTTGGGAGACAAGTCAGTGCTGATTCTCTAGGTGCTTAACTCTGTCTTGTGTGATTTACAGTGGAAGGACAAAGTGGATCTGAAGTTAAGTGAAATCACTGGCAGGCTCTTCCATCTGTTGTGCAGGTTAAACCCTCAATCAGCACGGTTTCATTTTCTGAAAGCGTGTTTCCAGAGTATGTGTTTGTTCCTGCATCCTGTAGTTGCATATGAATGTATTTACCTGAGTGCCACTTACTAAAATCAAGACACTCTAGTTTTTCCATTTCTAAAATAAAATAAGAGTACTTAGAGTTGTTTCTGGAACAGGCAGTTAAAGAATGTTTCTATCTTAATCAGATAATGTCCTCTACATAGTGAAGTCTCGTTATTTCATCATAAAGGCTTTGTATCTTTTTCATCCTTGTCTTAAGCATTTATAGGTGACCTTGTTTTACTGAAAGGACTAAATTCCTCAGAATGAAATTAGTTAACCTAGCCTCCAGTATAATGTTAAAATCCATCAGGAAGACTCAGGTTAATACACACACAAAAGAGAAGTGTTTCCGGGAAACAGGCATTTGCTACTTACTACTGAAGTGAAGAACATAGAGCTGAAAAACTGTCTAGTTTTGTCATGGTTCTGTGATGCTTCTCTTCACACTTTTTTTTTCTGTGGTCAGAGTTCATGAGAATCTCAGTTTTCATTTTCAGTGAAATTGTTTCTGACCATTGTTTGGAGAAAGCCTTGAAAACATGAAGCAAGGACTCCTAATAGCTTCTGAGAAGTAAGAGGCAGGGAAGAAACTTTACAGTTTTTCTTGAAACGAAGTCTCATGACTTTTAGGGCAATGTTAGGATTTTTGCACTGAATAGGGCACTGAATTACATTTTTTATTTAATATTTGTTCTTGGCAGTGCTAAAAAATGTCAGCACATTCTGGGAATGTTTAAGCACATTCTGGGAATAAACGATGAGGGCACTCTGAAGCTGCAATAACCAGTGTGGAACTCTATCCTGTTTTTTTTGGTCTGCTTGTCAGAACATCGTCTTTTAAAAAGCAACAGTGATTTTGTAAACCATGCAAAAATACACCCATGATTTTAAAAGTAGTTGAGTGTACACGCAGAATTCTTCTGTTCAGTATCAGTGCACCTATCGTATAGATCTGGTGGATATCAATGTTAGTCTTTTCTGATATGAAAAGTGTGACCTTGATAAAATGACTGCATTTTGGGATTTAAGTGTTTTGAAGTAATCAAGTTTCAGCAGCCAAACTGTGGCCTTAGGTTAATTGCATTGTTTGGTTTATAGGTTTTAGTACTAGAAGGAGCTACATTGATCCCTGCAATTTGTTTGTTTTGGCAATTGCTATGGAGAGTTGTTCTCTTATTGAGGCTGTCAGGATTCATCTCACTAGAAACCAGTAGAATTGTACTAGCTGTAATATAAATGAATGGAAACCCCTGATGTGTTGTTTGACTTTGTCATTCATTATACTGTGGTTTTCTGTGAACTTTTAGTAAATCCTCATTGGAACTACTTTATATCATTAATAAATCACTTCTTCCCTGAGGTACATTTGCCAACTAGTTGCTGCAAGATAAACATGCAACACAAAGGACATCTGAATAGCCTGAGATGTCCTTTCAGCTGAGGGATGTGTTAACTGCAAACACGCAATTTTCTGCAGATTTCAAGTATTCCATTCATGGAAGTTAAGAATTATTTGGTGTCAAATAACAATACTTTCAAGTATGAGATTTCAGGGAAAGAAAGGGGGAGAGGGGAAGAAACTGTATGCTCTTGCTGTTTTACAGTTATGTGTTTGGATCTCCTGTGCAGCACCTCTCTATAACTGGGATCAGGTGAATCTTAACTATACTTCGAAATGATTCTTCAGTAACAGGGAAAGTAGGCTTGAAATTTTTAAGATCAGCATGAAATTATTGAAGAGTTGTTATAATGTCTGACTAGTGAAAGCTTTATCCCAAGGTATAAAATAAAATCTTTCCCAGTGGTTGCAAACTGAATAATCACATTGAAACAGCTCAGAATAAGTATTTTTTAATGTCTGATCAGAGTTATTCATTGTGGATAAGAGCTGGAAAGCTACACAGTGTAATTCTAAAAGAAGTCAAATTTGCAGCAGGATTGAGATACTTGATTTCAATCACAGTCCTGGCTATGGTTTTTTTCTGAGTAGACTGAATGGCTCTTTCTAAATGGAAAGTCCTGTATTGGCAGGAGCTATTGGAATAAAATGGAATATTTTTGTAGGTTCAATGCACTCCAGTAATCTTTTGTGGTAAATTATCTTCGAGAAAATGAACTGAGTTCTCTTACAAACTTCATTGTCTGTTGTAAACCTGGAAAGATCCTCAGCTATCATATTCCATATGTCTTCCTTTCCATTTCCCCCTAGTCTAAATATTTTTCTCATATTTGTTTATGAATGTGACACATATTCTTCCCTAAGAATCTGTATGCATTTGCAAAGCTTTTTGTGATAGTTGCTGATAAACTGGAGGTCCCTGGTGTAAAACTTTTAAAATGTAAAAATCCCAGCTCTGTCTCTGTTCTGTCCCACAGTTCATTTTGGTTGTCTTGCTCGTAATCTGTATTCTGATTTCTGCACAGATTATTTTACTATAATATAGGGTCATTACTAGCACAAATGCATTTAATAGGATTTTGGTTTTTACACAGAATGAATCTTCCAAAGCCCTGAGGCTCTTTAATATATTGCATTAAGTACTATTCACTCTATTAAATATCAGTAGAACACAAGCAGCACTGGTGTGCAGGGTATTAATGAGACAGATACAATGTTTTCCTTTTCCTGTCTTGGATCATCTTATCCATTATTCATCACATTTCCTTAGAAGTTAAGAACTTCTAAGTAAGTGGCATTCTGAATTTAGTAGTCGCTTAACACATTCCAGAAAGAACTTGGGGCTGTTGGGGGAACATTGTGTAAAGTTCAAGGAAGTTAAAACTGCGTTGGTTATGGTTCATATGAGCTACAGTATAGACTGTAAGCATTGAGCAGATCATGGATGTATGAAAATCAAGTAGGCCTGGATCAACAAGAGATTTCTAACCCGACTGTAATACCCATGTTTAAATCAACGCTGACACGCTTATCTATACCTAGTACTGAATGCATAAGAGCTTTTATCTATAAAATCCCTGGTTTGCTGGATAATTTGGAAGTGCCTTGGTCTTAATGCTGCTGAGCTGCTCAGTGCTCTGTTGTACGCAAAACATATCAAGATTAACACTGTAGGGAGATTCTTGCAGCAAGATCTGACCTGGTGTTTTGGGGATACCATGACAGTCTGGAGCTCAAGCATTTTAGGGTGCATGAGCTTTCTGTTACAAATTTACCTTGTGACCGCACTCGTGCTTCCTTGTGTGTATACCTCATGACTCCACCACTGGTACTTTCCTTACAGTCTCACTTGTAGTGAAATCAAGACCAAACCTGAATGCAGGGGTGCCATCCAGAGCACCTCATTTGCTGGAGGACTTTATATCATCCACATTGCAGTTAGTGCTCTAGCTGCAACTGGCACAGACCTTATTGCTGGCAAAAGCTCTCTTGTTCCTTATCTATCTATCTTACCTTCTTCTACACCCTATAGACAGCACCAAAGGTCTACAAGTGCCTAAAAAAATATGGCCTCACAGCTTCCCAGTCATTTTATGAGCTTAGTCTCAAGAACCTTGCTTGTTCAGTTAAGTCCACTTCAACACATAGACCCCAATTATGGTGCTTTTAGGATGTGTTGCAATGTTATGGTCTGTCAGCAGAGTACTACTACTGACTGTTGCATGGAAAATTTCCTGGGATGGCTGAACACCTGCCTGCCCATGGGAAGTGGTGAATGTATTCCTTGGTTTGCTTTGCTTATATGTGTTGGCTTTTGCTTTACTTATTAAACTGTTTTTATCTCAACCCATGAGTTTTCTCACTTTTACTCTTTGGATTCTCTCCCCCATCCCACTGGGGGTCAGTGAGTGGGCAGCTGTGTGGTTCTTAGTAGCTAACTGGGGTTGAACCATGACAACAACATTGTTAAGTAGGATGTTTACTGATTTCTTAGTGAACTGCAACAAATTATGCCACTGTACCTTGTATGCTGTTTGATAGAGAACATAGTGTTAATAAGGAGTTACATCATATCAAAATATCACCATGAAAAAGAACCCCACCCATGTTTATATCTCTTACAACTTTTTCTTTGATATTATAGGTGCATGCATTTACATCAGCTAAAGATTTGTCAAAATACATTTTTATAGCTGTTCTTTCTAATCATGACTGTACTATGTGTATTGCTATTAATTTAATCTCAATATTTCTGAAGTCACAAAACACCTGTTTAGAAGATGTGTGACATGCTCCGTTTCACTGTTGCGGAGTATAAAGCTGTGGCTTCTATCTGTGTGCTGAGACGTCCTAAGAAGTAGGGGGCTTATGGAAGTTGTAGCATCCTTTGCTTAAAGAAAATAGACTTTCCAAAGCTAAGGGCAAGCTCCTATTAAAATCCAACTTTAATGGACTGGGTCAAACCATGGAGAGAGCTGATGACGTATGTTGAAAACATAGCTTTTAAAGGAAAAAGAGCCACTTTTCCACATTTAAAATTTGCAGATATTGCTAATGAGTGCTTATACTGTTGTCATCAGGGCATGAGGAAAGACTTGGAAGGAAGTTAGGAACTAAAACAGAAGTAAAACTGTATGCAAAGGAATTGTGAATCCAGTCCTAAGGAGAAATCAAAAGCAGCCTATACACAGGGACCCTCCTGAAACTGGAGAATGCAGTAGTATTTATATATTGGCTGATTAGGCACAGGAGTGAGGGGATGGAAATGGTTCTTTCAGAGTTGAGATGTTTTCAGTTGCTGATAATAAACATGATTATTAAATTTACTGTCAATGGCAAAGGCTATAGGAACAATATATATCTGAATATATTTATGTATTATTGTGTTTCTAGCTTTCTTTCTAAAACTTGTTCTGATCTTAGGAACCTCAGGCAGTCAAAACTCACTATTTACCTCTTCTTCAACTCATATGGTTGGCTTAAAACATAATGAGATTTTAAAAGCAATGAATGCTTATAGCTTTTTAGTTGCCTTCCAGTTTTTGAGCCTTTAGGTGCAAATAGATGTTGAGAAACACAGTCATTAAATAAAAGCTGGGAAAAAGTCTCACTTAGGCTTATGAATTCAGGAACTGGAGAAGCAGCTGCATGGCTTGGAATGTGTCATCATTTAACGTAATGATTTGCTGAGTGTGATCACTTGCATATATTTCCAGAAGTCCCCATGAATTTTGAAGAGCTGTGTTTCTTACTTTTGTGTCTACTGTTCCTATAGAAAGTTTAACACTTTCTCAAAATTTTGCTGCTCTAAGAACTCTCAGTGGTCATTCACAGCTAACTAGAACCACTACTGTCTTAAAAAATAGACCGTTCTAGTTCAAGAAATGAGACATTTTTGAAAACTGCTCTATCTGAAATTCTAGTTGTGATATTAAATGCTGTGATGAGCTGTTGTATTATCTTCTTGTTGTTGCAAGGAGTCTGCACTGTTCTAGGTTTAGTGAAAGATTCTATTTCTAGTTTGTATTCAACTAAAATCAAGAAGTAGAGTTCCTTTCAAAGTCTGCTGAACTCTTTATAATCAGATGTGTAACCTCAGATCAGGACTAGTTGACCAGTTGACTCACTCCTTTACTCTTCTTGACCTATGTTATGCTTATTTTAACTCCAGTGTGTAACATACCTTTAGTGAAAGGCTTGATGATCATCCTAAAGTTGCCACCAACTCCTCCTCATACAGGAAAGAGTCAAGCTGGAATGAAGTATTTGTTGCAATAGCTCTGACAAAATCTTCATTTCTGGTCTCTTCTTCAGTGTCTAATAACCTAATATTAGGTATTGCCTAATAACCTAATATTAGGCACCAGTTGCATCGCAACTGTTTTTTGTGTCAAGGAGAAGCAAGAAGCTCTGTGTTACTTCCTCTATTTTAATTCTGTTTGGAAAAATCTAGAGTATGGCTGATGAGGCACTGTTAGGTGCAGTAGTCAGCTAAAACATTGTGTGGAAGAGACACAATATTATTGGAGTACAGAGGAAAATATTTATGATGCTTTAAGACAAAGCTGTTAAATATGCCAATTTATGAAAGTAACATGATTCTTGGATGTTATGTCTTAGGCTGTGCTATCACTAATTATGGGGCAAGCAAGTAGTGGCAGATAGTTGGAGAAATGTTTGAAGACATGCTGCTTATCGCAGGTTAAATTCTGTCTCAAGGTATGCAAGATCAGCTTAAGGCTCAATTATTCTTTTGACAATCAAATCTTCCATAAGTGTTCTGCCTCTTCAGGGAGGATGCTTTTGGGTTAGTAAATATTTATCAATGCTAACGTCTTTTTAAAACTGCATCCTTATCTTTATTGTTTAAAGATAACATTTACTGGCCTGGGGGAGCGGGACATGAGGGAACTGATTGTGTTCTTTTATTTCTCCCAAGACTCAAGCAGAAATTATATATAATGTATTCTTACCTCTTGACGTTAGAGAGAACTTTGGACTTTTAAAAATTAGATTTGCAATTAAATTTCCTGTATCTACAGTGTTGTCCCAAAGTTTGCAAAGTAGTCCTTCCAGCACCTTGATGCAGATTATATAATACAGCCATTAAACATGGATTGTATTCTGAAGGAAAAGCAAAGATTAATGACTTTAATGGCTCAAACTAAAAAGGCAAATTAGATATGTGTGATGAGATGCAGTCTTGCAGTGATGTAGGAAATATAACCAAAGAGGGTGAAAACATTAAAATGAGATTAATAGAGCCACATACTTAAGTGAAAAAATAGCTACCCATTTTGTATAGGAAAAAAAAAACAAACAATGCTTGTCTTGCATGTATCAAATAGTCATATAATGACTTTTCAGAACAGTCGGCTGGCAATTGCAGTCTTGCTTATTTTATAGTAAGCCTGTCTGCTACTTGACAAAACAAAGTCTTTCTGGGAAGTGAAGAGACTCGGCAGTCTGTTCTGTAGAGCATTCCTGAGAATTTTTAGAAGTGAGTGTAGATGCAAATAAATTTTGCTGGTAAAGCTTGTCTATACAGAGCTAAATCAGTTGCCAGATGTGTTGTGTGGAAGGCATTTCTCCCTAGCCAGTTTGATAATGACTCATTGGCTTTTATTTTGCTTTCCTATATAGAATACATTTCAGTCCACTTCCTGAGGTCACCTGGACATTTTGTTCAACAAATTTCTGTCCTTATGGGTAATGCAGGTAGGATGATCCTACTTCTGTGTCTGTGAGAGCTGGATCCTGGTTGGGGGCTTTGCCTTGCAGCCTGTGGTGTTACAGGAGCAATAGCCGCTCCCAGCCATGGGTATCAGGCAGCAGTTCAGGAGACAGGGCCCCAGCTTCATCTTGTATGAGCAGAACCATGTCCTGGGTTTCAACCATCAGATGACAGGTGCTGGGAGGGGCTTTTGTGGTGGCTCTACTGCCTGAGCAGCTGTTTCCAGTCTTCTTGTGTGATGGGACAGCAGCCCAGCCCCAGAACACCCATTGGCCTGCTGACTGAAATGCTGGCAGTACATGATGCAACGTGATATCTTTTTCAGAAGTGGTTAGTATCTGATGTACCTGCAGACTTAGAGAAATCTGGACTTGTGATGGTGCTCTTACGGAGATCTTTCTCTAAAGATCTGTGCTCTTTTCTCCCTCTCTGAGCAATGTGTTAGTACTAATCCTTGTATCACCCACCACTACAGAAGGTACTCTGTCTTAGATGTGATGTATATGGTTATCTGGTGGCATGCTCTGAAAGGGTGGTGTAGGTTTTTTTTTTGTTTTGTTTTGGTTTTTTTTGTTTTTTTTGTTTTGTTTAAAGAAGAGTTACAGGAATATAAGCAGTTCTTTTACCTTTGTTCTTATGTGTAACTGAACTTTCTGGTACGACTATTTTGAATGGAAAAAGCGGCATTCATTTCTAAGTTTGTTGAAAACGAGACCTATTAACATAGTGTAAATTCATACTGTAGGTACAAATTAAGATGCTTTAATCCTTAGATAAATTACATTGTAGACAGGGCTTCTGTGCTTATCTATGTCACGTGAAGAGGTTACCATGTTCTGTCATCACCCTTCTGTGGGTACTTGTTAAAAGAGATGCTCACATGAATACTTTCTAAAATACTTTCTAAAGCTCCCTTTAAATGTGTAGGTTTAAGCTGTTGAAATTGGTGGACTGATTTAGCTCATTAGTTTCTTGACTGAATTAGGTGAATCTGGGAGCACTTGCACAAGCAATGTCTGCTAGCAGATTAGTTGAGTGTGCTGTCTACTGGAAAATACTGCTAAGTAGGTGAGCATTACTTCTTCTACTGAATTAGCTAGATCCGGAAGAGGGTATCTGTCCACAACCTTTTATTTTTACTTCCCATTTCTGTTGTAATTTTGATGGTTTAGATATATATGATCTTTTTTTCTTCAAAATGGAAGTCATGTGAATAAGCACATAAGTTGTCTTGAACTTGGTTACCTACAGTGGGCCTAATTCATGAATAGCATGTAATGGGGTGTGTTATAGGTGATATGACTAAGAAAGCACAGAACATCAGGATTTAAATATGTGTTAGGCCTGTTTAAGTCTGTGGTTAATGCTGGGAAGTCTAGCAGGTGTAAATAAAAAGAATTTAACCTTCTCTACACTTGTTTTACCTCTGAGTCAAGATTCTCAAGCCAATAGAAGATATCAAGCCTAACAAGTTCACCCATCCCCATAGTTTGCTGATTGCACATTGAATAGGTCTGATTGGAGAATACTCTGTACAATATACTGTGATTCAGTGACTAATTACTACTTATTCCTTTATTGCTAATTGTTTCATATTCATTTTTTGAATGTAATCCTAAAATCAAAGTAATTGATTTCCAGTATATGTCATTCAGTTTAGTTCCCTTTTCTCTGTGCATAGCAGGTATATCATGAGAAAAGTTCAAATAGATGGCTGACTGCCTAGCATCTCTCTGGGTAACTGTAGATTTAAAATGGCATTAAAGTTTTTAATGTTTTAATGACCACTCGTTTGACTTTCTGCTGAAGGTGAGGAACAATTTTCCTCCCTACTGCTTCCTGACTCTCTAAGGCAGAGAGGATGAATGAATTCAGAAATATTGTATTTGTCTGTTGTGCTTGGTATCTCTGTCTTCCACTTTTTTCAATGACTTGTCCTTCTGTCAGCAGAAATTAATTTTCTCACTCCTTGCTCACTGGCCCAGAGAAGGACCCTTTCCCTTCTTTTCTGCTCCATGTTCCACCCACCTACACATACACATAGACCATACTCAAATATATCCTGAAGTCTTGAGTAAAACAGAACTTAACATTTCTTGAACACATCTAAAGGGGAAATTCTAAACAGTATCTGGAAATAAGAATATTTTGCTAGTATAGATACATTTTCTGTTCGAGTCATTCTAATAGCAAAATCAAGCTTTGAGTATTTTAGGAACTGAGGTTATTGGGCCAATTTAGAGGGAATGTAGATACAGGCTTTGTGATGGTATTTTGTAAAAAAATAGTTTTTTTTTTTTAAAGAAGTCTAATAGTATTCGAACCCTAGTAGTGGGTCTACTCCTCAGAGTATAGGCTCTACCTGCACAAATGCTTCCTCCTTGCACTATCTCCATGTCCTGTGTATACTGGTTACATTACTGTGTATTTTAGCCCTGCATATATAAATGATGAAATGATAGTAAAGATAAGCGTTCAAATATTTTTGTTTAATTTGTTGGCACAGAGGTAAGTGGTGTGGGATAGTATGGGTTTGGAGACGGCATTGTTTTGTAAATCAGTATTTTTTTAACTGAGGATTGAGACCTATTTTAGGGTTGCGGAAAGATCAGTAGTTCAGTTCCATTAAGGTGTGGGAGTGAGTAAATACTTGCAGACAGTAATTATAGCCTGGTCTTATTCCCCTGCTGAGGAGAAATGGAGGTACTGATGACTGAAGAGGAAGAGGGCTGGAGGGAATGGAAGGGTGGCAGGAAGACAGATGAGGCAAAAGGGGTTGCATTTTAAAAATGTTTGAAAAACGCTGTATCAAGTAGTTAGACAAAATTTAGTGTTAGTTTGTGATAGAGGAAAACCAGCACGGAATAGCTCAGTGATTGATGACTCACTCAAGATTCAGTTAGGAAAAAAAAATAAAAATCTTTAAATGAACTCTATAGGACCTGAGATGCTCTGATACTGAACTACTTCAGGTACAGAGAAAATACTGTGCAGGGTCCCAGTTTGGAACGAGACTGTTCTGAAAACTTGGTCACTGCTGGTAGTTTATTTGTGGCCAAAGCTGACTGGACCAAATCATCATGTTGTTCATACATTCTCATTCCAAAACTTTGTATGTAGCCAGAAGGAAGCTTAGCTTTTCTGTTTGAGTAATGCATTGACCATCTGCACTCTCTGCTCCTGCAGACTAAATACAGCTTTTGCCTAATGGTTTCCTCTCAAGAAGAGCTTAATAAAATCTGCAATAGATGAAACAGTGACTCACAGTTACACAGTTTAGCACATACTGTGCTTATCTCTCAAACGATGGGATGCCTTGGTCTGATTTAGGATTTGACTCAGTATGACTATCATCCATTATTTTTAATACAGAGCTCCTGTTGCCTACAGTACAACTTCTGCTTACAGGATAATGGCAGAACATGTATAATACTCGGAAACATCCTTAAGAATACCTACATGCCGAGTGCTTTGTTACATATTAACTGCTCCCTTCTGAAGAGGGCACTAGACCTACTCCAATAAAACACTCAAACTTGGACCTAATTGTAGGCACACAAATAGCTTCCCTTCATACAGTACGGCTTGGCACAAATCCAAAAATTAAGTACCTGTCCCCAAAGGGACTAGGCTGGAACTACTGAGGGCTACTGAAGTCAATAGGAATGTGTTAGTATGCTTAATGGTAAACAAATGGGTAAGTGCTAGCTTAGCCCACAGTCTTTGACATCTTCAGAATAGATTCTCCTGTTGCTCACTGAACCCTCCCTCCTTTCACTCAAGACACTAGTTCTCAAGCTTTCAGTCACCTGTGTTCGTGGTCAGCATGATGTCTTTGCATGGCCATTGCTTTGAGAGTTGTAAAGACAGACTCAGTTGTAGCAGTAATGCCATCCTAATATCTGTGGTTTTGCACTCAACTTCAATCTCCTTAGTGGGGAGATGACTTATAATAAAAATGTTTGTAGAGCGTGTGCATATTCTAAGGCCTAGTGAATAAAGATGGGCTTTAGAAAACTTCTGTTCTGTTGCTGGCTTTCCTTCTGACCTTGTATCTTGTGATACAGTGAGAAATATGAAACGTAACTTGTGAGTAATATAGTCCTGTTTGCCCAGCCGTCTCTACTGGTAAGCTGTAATACCTCTGTTGGACAATGATGTCAAGCCCAGATGTCTTCTGGATGGGACTGTATGGGGTTATTTTATATGGCTATTTATTTGAGGTGGAGTATTACAAAAAATTCACAGAAAAATGCAGTCTTCACCTCTTTTAGCAGGAAGGACAGGAGAAAAGGGAACTTTGCCAGGCATATGTAAACTCTGAAAATTCTACATGTCTTATTTTGGGTTCTGTTTAAAAACAAAACGAACAACCCACAAACTGCTAAAAATGTATGTGGGTGCATTCACGTAATTTCACAACTCTGCCAGGGTTTCAGGGGTAGTTTGTGAAAAAAATCTCTTGTAGCAACAGGTAGAGCTGGGAAATTGATATGGAGAGTGCATTGAATACAGATCTCTACTCATAGTTAATGATTCAAAATAAATTTGGCATCTTGTTTTTTTTTGCTGGTTTTGTTGCTGATCTGTACCTTACAGACAAGTTCTAAGCCATACTGTATTGTAGACAAAGAATAAGAGAAAATTTCCCATTACAAACTAAGTAGAAAAGATGGATAAGATGATGGGAAAATGAAAGTATCTTCATTTTACAGGTGAAGTTAAGAAGCTTGGAAAGCTTGTTTAGAAATACACGGAATTCCAGTGGTCCTACTGAGAACTGAATCAAGCTTGAGTTCCAGCTTTCAGATCACAGTATTGTGGAGTCTGGGATCCTGCTGAGCATGCTAAGGGTTAGAACTAAGATAAAGGGTTTAGATTTTTGAGGAGCAAACTTCAGCTTGCTCAGAGCTCAGTTGGGAGGAATTCTGTGGGAAGTCTTCATGGAGGATAAAGGAGTTAGCGAGTGCTGGAATTTTTTCAAGAACTCTCTCCTGAAATCACAAAACCAGTTAATCCCCTTTAAAAGAAAGAGAAGTTGGTGAAGTGAGAGATCCCTTTGGCTTAGCTTCTGAGTCTGCTCAAAGCCAAAGGAGAAGCATACCAGAGATGGAAAAGTGGACAAATAGCCATTGAGAACTACAAGGGCATTGCCAGGGTGGGCAGAGATGCAATTAGAAAATCTTAGACCAAGTTGAAATGAGCCAGAGAAGTCAAAAACTACAAGAAAGGGTTCTTCAGTTGTATAGACAACAAGAAGTGGAAGGAAAATATCGGTCCACTGTAAACAGGAAAGTTGAATTAGTCACCAACAATGCCAAAAAGGCAGAGGTTTCTCACTTTTTTTCACCTCTGTCCTTACTGGCACTGTTGGGCCCCAGGCCTTGGGACCAAAAATCCAGGTTGATGCAAACACAGACCCACTGTCAGTGAAGGAAGAGTTGCTATGAACTATTACAGGAGCTTGACCTCTATAAATTGATGGGCTCTGATGTTTTCCACCTGAGGGTGTTGCAAGCTAGCTGATGTCATTGCAAGGCCGGTCTCCATAATCTTTTAGAAGTTGTGGAGATCAGGGGGTGTCCCAGAAGACTGGAAGAAGGCTAATGTCACCCCCGTCTACAAGAATGGTTTAAAGGAGGATCCAGGAAATTATAAGTCCATCAGTCTTATTTCAGTCCCTGGGAAAGTTATAGAACAAATCCTCCTGGGGGCTATCGCAAGTCAAATGAAGCACATGACTGGGAAAAGCTTGCACGGATTCACCAAGGGCATATTGTGACAAAATAACCCGCTTAGTTGGTGTGGGGTGAGCAGTGGACATTATCTACCTGGATTTCTCCAAGGTTTTCAGTACCGTTGCTCACAGCTTCCTTCCAGAGAAACTCATGTGTTACTGTCTAGACAAGTGGTCTGTGCTGTGGTGGGGAACTGGCTGACAGGCTACACCCAGAGGGTGTTGGGAAATAGCTCCTCTTCAAACTGGCAACCTGTCACAAGTGGGGTCCCACAGGGATTCATATTAGTCCAATGCTGTTTAATATCTTCATAAGTGATCTGGAATACGGAATCAAGTGTACCCTGGTAAAGTTTGCTGATGATATCTAACTGAATGGGGAAGTGGACACTTCGAAAAGGAGACCCACCCTGCAGGAAGACCTGGGTAGGCTGGAGGAGTGGACTGACAAGAACCTTATGAAGTTCAACAAGGCCAAGTGTAAGGTCTTGCTCCTGGGAAAACATAATCCAGGGGTGCAGCACAGACTGGGATCTACATGTCAGGGGAGCAGTTCTGCAGAAGGGACCTGGGGGTCCTGGTGGACAACAAGCGCAACATGAGTGAACAGGGTGCTGCAGTGGCAAAGAAAGCCAACAGAATGCTGGGCTGCATCACCATCAGAGATAAAGTCATTAACCCACTCTACTCAGTGCTTGACAGGCCGCACCTGGAATACTGTGTTCAGTTTCGGTCCCTGCTATACAAAAAAGGTGTGGACAGGCTGGAGAGGGCTCAGGGAAGGGCCTCAGAGATCATCAAATCACTGTGAAGCCTGCCATGAGAGGAAAGGCTGGGAGAACTGGGTTTGTTCAGTCTTGAGAAAAGAAGGCTTAAGGCAGACCTTATCACCATGTTTTGGTATGTAAAGGGTGGCTACAGAGAAGAGGGAGACTCCCTTTCTACACGGAGTCACATGGGACAGATGAGGGGTAATGGGTATGAGTTAAACCTGGGGGGATTCTGGTTGCACACAAGAAGAGTTTTCACAATGAGAACAACCAGCCATTGGAATAATGTCCCCAGGGAAGTGGTGGATTCCCCTACATTGGGTTCTTTTAAGATTCAGCTGGCCAGGGTGCTGGGCCATCTTGTCTAGACTGTGCTTTTGCTAAGAAAGGTTGGACCAGGTGAGCCTTGAGGTCCCTTCCAACCTGGTATTCCATGGTATCATGATTCTTTCTTTACCCTACATATTGTGGAACCAGGACAGATTTCCAGATCTCTTTGTAAAGCCAAACTGAAGCTTTTTGCTACAGGATACAATCTGTTTCCTGTCTGATGTAGTGGTGGTATTAAAGCTCATTAGAATTAATCATCAGTTTAAATTGCTTCACCACTTAATCTCAGAGATTGTCACCTCAAGGATGCATGCTTTTGAATATAAAATTTTCTTGCTGTGGCTTTCAGAGAGTTCCCCTCAAGGCTTATTGTCTAAACAAATCCTGTGCTGCATCATGAAATCATATTTGCACCATTGATAAACTGTGTGAATGCTCTTTTCAGAATCTCCTCATAAAACCTCACTGAGAGTATTTCAGCTTCAGCAATGTGAACAGAGAAGGGGCAGGTGGTAGTTTGCCATCCTCATTTTGTGACGCCTGGTTCTGAAGATGGGGAACTCCACTGAGGAGGGGCTGTTGGTGTAACCAAAAAATGTGAAACCCTGCTCCACAGTTTTGGTGTTTGAGATGTTCCTGGCTTTGCTGAATTCTATCATACGTTGCTGCTGACTCGGGCCTTGTAGTGGAGCTGGCTTTTACCTGCCTCGGGGAAAACTGGAGTTTACTCTTCCTACATAAATTACTTCTGATTTTTTTAAGGGGACATTTTCCTGTTTGTTATTTCTGCAAATGCTGACATATATCTCATTATTATTTGTGTGCAACTCCCACATTTGCAGCTCTTGCAGTAGCAGAATTAAGCACAGGACTGGAGGATAGTCTGGAACTTGTCTGAAACTTTTGAATTTTTTTTATACGAAGCCTCACAGAGTGGGTTTCTGGTCTATGATTACTGATTCAAATAAGATAGGATTCTTTTTTTTTTTTTTGAGAGACGTAATGATCCTGAAGATGCAGCATATGTCTCAACAGGGATCAATTTTCCATGGACACTGCTTATTAGTCCCACACTTCATTATGTTCCATATACTCTGTTTCCCTTCATTTACAGCAGAAAGAGATCACAGAACTGGCCAATGGATGAGAGAGTGATTCCCACAGCAGTTACATTTTTTTAATGAAGAGTTTATTAGTATATGCCTCTTTTAAGGCATGTTGTGCCATTTTATGACCAGAGTGCAACTGTAAATCTGCTGACATCACTGGAATTTGCTTCTAATCCTCCTACTTTGTGTTTGTGCTAATCTCAAATTAGAGCTGGGATTAGCTGGTTGTCCACAGAAACATTTTATTTTAACACTGTTTTTTTTTGTTTGTTTGTTTTTTTTTTTAATAAAAATATATTTATTTTATTATTTCAAAATAAAAGTCAGATTTCTAGAGTATCGCAAACAAAATACTTTGGTTGAGGGTCAGTGTTAAAGTTCACTAGAAGATAGATTTGCTTTGTCATCCCTGTTGGTCCCATAATCTTTGTTACTTTCACTGAAATGTTTGTGTTTCTGCTTCGAGTGGTCTAGTAAATGATTCTGTACAGTTTTAAGATTGGAGTAATTAACATATCCATATGGAAACACTATCTTACATAACTGAGGGCATAGTAACTTATATCAAGCCAAGGAGCCTGAAGGGCAATCAGTGAGTGTCTATAGGCAATAGCACCTCTTAAACCAGCGGTGCTGCTGGAGGAATCCTACTATGGGCAACAGGCTCAGAGTCCATCAGCTGGGATAGGGTGACTGCATATTCTTACTGTGCAGTAAATGCAGGTATTTTACTAAAGTGGGTTGACTTGTAAGTGGATATTCCCATTTGGACTAGTTTAAATCTGATTTAAGCTTCTAGGGTCTACAAGTGTAACTGCCTCTAGGAATTTCAGACTTGGATGTTAGGGATAAGTGTCATTTCAGGCTCAGTAAAGACTTTCTTTACACACAGTTTATAACTGGTGTGATAGTTTCACTGTATCCCATGCTGGTTTGTACTCTGGCACAGGGAATGCAAAATTCTGGATCTGATCCTTCCACAGCTTACATAGAATTTTAATATATGTTATTTTGTTAGTTTGTTTAAGAAGTAATATGTGAACTGAAAGTAAAAACAAAAAAATAATGAGTTATTTTCAGAGCTGCAGGAAGTAGAAATGAGAGCAATGTCTTACTACCTATATTCTCTTCCTTTTTCTTTTTTTTTTTTAAATTTTTTTTTAATTATTAATGGATTCTAGAAGTAAAATACATAATCTTTCCACACAATATACAACCCAATTATGTTTCTCCATATAAATATTGTGAGAGCTTTCTTACACTGGCTACATTTCCCAAGAACAATACACATTGTTTTCAAAAATATTTCTTAAACTGAATGATTATTCTGGTTTGTTTTTCAGGAGGGTTTCTGTTGTGTATATGCACCTATCTGTAAAATCCTGAGGTTGTGGCAGACTCATGAGAGATGTTGCAAGTGTTCTGATCCCTCAAGAGACTATTCACTCAGATAAAGCAGTTATAGAGAATGTAAGGTCACACTGAGTTTAACGAAAGCATAAGTTTTGGCGGCCCGTGATGTATTTGTGGTTCAGATCAACAATGCTTTGCTGTATAAAGTCGCTATGGGAGATTCCTTAAATCTTGCTAGCTTCTTAATGGCTGAACAATTTGCCATATCTTCATGTATCCACCAGTCTAGAAAAGCACTTAAACTGGTTTATAACTCCAAGCAGTCAAGTAGTCTGAGCTTTGTCATGCTCTTAATTTCATATGTAATTAATATGAAATGGGCCCTAGGTTGGGTTCTTTGAAAATGTTGTTTAAAGAGAACAACAACCTGAGTTAACAGCAAAGTAGTCGAAGTTGTTATGACAATAATTCAGCAGTGTACTTGCAAAAAATAGCTGTGAAGCATTGTGGAGTGCTGTGTCTTGTATCTGATATTTTAAAAGCAGGAGAAAAATACTCAAAATCTCTATGGTGGATAGGATTGAAGTGAAAGAATATCCTTCAGATTTTTTCCAATGATTTTCCAACGTTTGCTAGAAGGAGAAACTGGGTGACAAGGTAGAGGGGGAGTGTTATTTGAAGACATTCAGCTTTGGTTTGTCTTCTTCAGCACAGTGACTGCAATGAGACACCTTAGACAGTGCTTCTGCATGTCACCTGAAATACCAAGTGCTCAAAAGGCTTTCTTTCCTCCCCTTTAAATACACATTCTGACCCAATGTCTTTCATTCACAGAGACACATGAATGTACCTTTGGGTGATATATAGACGAGCCTGCTGTTAATAATAATAATAATAATAATAATAATAATAATAATAATAATAATTATTATTATTATTATTATTATTTTTATTATTATTAATAAAGGTAAAGCAGTTAACTTTGAACAAGTACTGAATATTTACATCTGCTGTCTAAATCTAATTGGAACTGTGTGTCTCTGTCTGTGAATAGGGACAATATGTGCTTGGAACAAAGTTAGTAACAAATCTCTCATTGCCTTCAGTTGTACAGTATGCAAGTATAAAATGACAAGTAGCCATGACTGTATGTAGGTATTGAACAGAGAGATAAATTAAGGATGTGGTTAAATTGAAATAAGGCAATTGAGGACATCTTCTAGTTGTCCTTCCTGAATGCTTTTAGATATCTTCATAAAAAAACCCACAAAAATAATACCGCGTATGTGAAAATTTTATCCTTTGAGTGTTTCTCAGCTCTCTCCTCTGGTTTTGTAATGAATAGGGAAAAAAACCCCAAGTTGCCTATGAAGTATTTAGTGATCTGGTTCTGATTCATCTGGTAATGGTGGTGGGTTTTTTCCTCTCCTTTGAAGTGCTAGTGCTCTTTGCACTTGACAAACAGCAATTGAGCTATCCTGTTCTGTGTTTTTTAAAATGTTTTAGAGCTTATAAAGAAAAATGTTGCTCTGCTTTTCCAGAACATTGTATATGCACAAAGATGCACCTGTATTATCTTGGAGTCTGAGACAAATGGAAGGGCTGTGTCAAAAAACGAGGGAAAGAATTTGGAAAAGGATCTGCTCTTGCATCTTGGATTTGGTTGATCATTCTGTTACAAACCCTGAACATGACTTCCTGCCCCTTCAAATATGAGTTTTAGTTTCAGTTTATAAATACTTATTTATTTCAGAGTTATTGGCTTTTATCCAACAAATATTGGATGGTCTTTTAAATAAAAATAAAACAGATTCTTTTAAATAGTCTTGTTAAGGCTCACATTAAGCATATGGATTGGAGCAAGAAATCATTCAAATCTTGAGAGTCAAACTCAGTATCAGGTTTTCAAAAACTGTGAAAACACTATTCAAATAAAAGTAAATTGGTGAGTATTGCAAGGAAACAATAGTTTTTCTAGGTCTGAACATAGAACAATTAATGTGATATTATGCATGTAGACTCCATTTTGATTAATGAACAAGTCCCATCACTGAAATAGTCTGTGATGTTATGACTTACTAGTGCTTCTCCATCTATATTTTTGATGTATCAAAATCATACAGGCTAACTAGAGAAAAAGCTGTGAATTTCAAAAGAATTCTGCTGGGGGGGGGGGGGGGGGGGGGGGGGGGAGAGAATATTCTTTGCCTTTATAATTTTCCTAGAGTTTCTTTTTCCCCCCTATTATTAATTTCCAGCACCATTCTATAGTAACAGCCTTTCTCATAAGAAAAAATATTAATTAAAATCAGTGATCTCCTCAATTAAATTGTCAGATTACTTGGAACAAGTATCTCAAGTAAAAGAGAAGATGCTAATTAATACAATAAATTGTTTTAATTTCTATCTCTTAAACAGATCACCATGTTGTTACCATTGTGACTAAGAAGTGACTTATTGGAAAACCATTGTTCAAAACCTGTAAAACATGCTAAATGAGCTCACTAAGGCACATTATACTGATCCCATAACTGCAGATTCATGTTGTACATTATAGGGATGAATGGTTTTCCATGGGAGTGCACGATTCCCAGCCTCTTACACAGTGCCTCTTACTGGAAATTTTAACCTGACGTCTGTTTTGCAAGTGCAGAAGCTACATTTACACACATTTGTGCATACAAATAACCAAGAAAATGTGTCAGTCCTAAGTATTCTTTGCACTGGCAGAAGCTGATGTGTGCAAACATTTCTATCTATGCTGAAGTAGAAACCACCCTTTATTTTTATACTTTTGATTTCCTGTGGCTTGACAAACTTCCCTCAGCCAGCCAGAATTTCTGTAGTAGGTGAAAACATCCTGGATACTGCATGTAACAGATTTTTGCCTTTGGGGCATGTAACATTAACCTTCCTCTGACTTTCAGATGAGTTAGGACACTGTCCTGCTTTAATTGGGCCAGATGTTTCAAAGGAGCAGTAGAGATTCTGCCTAAACAGCATGATTTAGATGACAAAGCAGTCCTAGCTTCTGTACTTCTGTACTGCCAAGTCAATTAAGAAGATGCCACACGTCCAACATGGGATGCTCTAGTCTGTCAGCCAAGTGAAAGAATGGCTCAAACATCATGAATTTTTATCTTTCCTAGTTGATGTTTGAGCTTGGAAGAGGGAAGAAGGGGAGAAGGGGCTGGGATGTTGGTTGTATTAAGCCAGATGCATGCACACACTGTCAAGGAAGAGCCTCTTTTTGTACAGTTCAGGCTTATACAAATGAAGAGCATGCTTTTTTTTTTTTTCAGTGCCAAGCTATTTTGGACCAAAGATTACCTTAAATGATTTATGTACTTCAGACCTTATAAATCAGGAAAAATACATTAATATTAATCATGTACAATTACAGAACATTTTAAAATTTACGTGCAACTTCTGTTGATTTTAGTAGTATAACGTTATTTCTTGATATAAGTTCATGATAAATATATTGGTGTTTTTTCCTGAGTAAGCCCTCTGCTCTGTCCAGATAATATCTATACTTTTTGGGCAACATTTCATTCAGGTTCTACTCATCCATGTTTATCCCAGATGTTGGAAGAGCTTCATCATCCAGGCTTGATGAAAGAAACACATAAATGAATATTCCCTAGAGACTGAGGACAGCATGTTGATGAATTTCTCCTAATCTCTTGATGAATGTTTGGTGTTCTGCCTCAATTATTTTCTTTTGCGATATAAATTTACCCAGAAGTTTGAAAAAGGCTGGATGTTTCTTGCTTTTTATTTTTGAAGTTGTCTAAAGAAAGGGTAAAGATATTTATACGTTTATATAGTCCTTGCATAACTGTAGGTAGTATAAATATAACTAGAATCCCCCAGATACCTGGGATTTACAAAAAAGACTGGGAAAAAACAAAAAACCTACATGCAGATGTAGATTTTCTGTGTTCAAGGTAATTTTGCAGAACTCCTCTGGGGTAGGGGATGTGCTGCATATAACTGCCCCACCAATACTGCATTTAGATTCCACTCTGGGACTTCTTGATTTCCTTTCCCTTATGTTTTTGTGGTATGATGATCTAAATTAAAAATGCAATCTGCTAACCCCATCCAAAATTACTTCTTTGTTTTGGCTGGCCAGGAGGAAGGAGAATGGACCATATCCCTATTTTATCTTCCGATGCATTAATTTCTCCATTTCTGTAGTGGTTACCAAGCTAGAGCTAGACAAACTGATGGTGTGGTTGTTTGTTTTTTGTTTTTTGTTTTTTTGTTTTTTGTTTTTTGTTTTTTTGTGGTTTTTTTTGTTGTTTTTGTTGTTGTTTTTTTTTTTTACATCTAAAGCAACCAATAAGTTGTGAAATGATAGAGCAACTGCATTGTCAATCATCTTAAAAGTGCTTCCTCTAAGGTAGATCTACACTGACCTATGGATACTGTGGTTTTCATGTTCTCTGATGATGGAGAAAAAAGAAATGATCCTTCAAAATCTGGGAATGCCAGTATGAGAGGTGTGTACAGTCCACTCCTTACAGAAAATCAGAGAGTCATATTTACATAATGCTAGTTTTTTTAAAATTACATATTGCTATATCCTGCCTTTCAAAGTAAGTAGCTGAATATGTGTTAATTACTGGGAGGGAACTTGGGAATCAGATCAGATGCTCCATCACACTACAGCCATGTGTCAGTGGTAATGTCAACTCATCACTTATTGCAGTTTGGTTTTGCCTTACTGATGGAATTGTGGACATGATTCAAAGGCAGCCATTATGGGTAATTTTATCATTTGCTTATTTTAGTAGTTTCTCTTTCAAAATTTGCAGCACAACACTAAACTGTCAGTCATGTTGACTTCATTGAATGAAAAATAACAATTACATTATTAACTGACTAAGCATAGGTATGTGCTTGATGATTCATACCACTAATCTAGGCTCTATCACACACATTTTATAATATATCACTGAAGTGCTTAGAGGGTGGTCATTCTGTTTCTACCAAACCACTCAGTGGGTTTCAGACTTAGGTTTCTAATTCTCCTAGGCAGCACACCTGGCTGGTAAAATGGACAAAGGCCATGGCTGCAAGACTAAAGAAAGAGGCAGAATTATTCTTTGGCATTTCTGGTCAGGTAACAAAGAAAATGCCAGCAGATGGAGTCGTTTTGTGCAGCTGCCACAAGCTAGAACCTCTGTGAGAAATGCTTTTGAACTGCTGTGATATGGCAGTAATACCTTCATTATAACTGAAGCACTTAAAGACTCCACTCGTAACTACTGATTGCATAAAATGGAATATTAGAAACTGAAGTAAATTCTTAGAAAGCCAAATCCTGAAAACAGCTTGCCTGGCTTTTGAAATTAAAAGGAATTCAGGGTGCTTAGCATGTTTTTACTGTCTTTTCTGAATGATGTCATCAGGACGGTGAGGTAACTCAGAGGGAAGCAAAATCCTAGCTGGCCAAGTTCACTGTTGCTTTATTTTTTATTTTTTTTTTTAAGATTGTGTGAACTTCAACTAGTAATTTAACTTTTGTAGAATTTCCTACTGAATTTGGTCTGGGATAAGAAATTGTAAAGTGGAAGATAAGAAAATCAGTCTCCATTTGTTTTAAGTTGATGATTTCATGCTACTTCTCAGCCCAACATACGGCATTTTGTCTGTGTACAAAATGTAATACTTTCTAATATAGGTTTCAATAAGACTTGCAGCATTTACTAATAAAGATTGGCGTTTTAATTTTTTTTTTCCAGATTCAAGTAAAAAATAAAGGCAACTAAATGAATGCTTTGATTGTCTAAACTGTGCTAACACTGCTCAGCCTCTAACTTAAGATGCAAAGGTAATCCAAAGCACATATTTGGGGCTTATTTGGTCTTTCCATTTTGATCTGCCTTCTGTGGATGTTAAGCACAAATGACATCTCACAAAATTGCATTATTTTGGACAGTACTTTTAGATGCCACCTATGTTCTTCCTGATGGGCAGGGGTATTGTCAGAAAAATCAAATTTTCAGTTGTTTTGTGTGTCAAGTACAGATGCATTCAGTACAGAATCAAAATATCCAGGAGTGGATATTCAGCAATATCAATGCTCAGTTTCTAAGACATTTCCCTCCAAACACCCTGGTTTTACTATTGGTTTACTGAACTTTCATCTGCTTGGTCTAAAGTTGGCTTTGCTTTGGGAAGTTCCATAACAAACATTCAGCTAGATCCATGACTTACAGCATAAGAATCTGAGGAAGAGTGTATTTTCTGCTGTTCAGAAAATGTTGTTTTCTTCTGTGTGTGTGTGTGTGTGTTACATAAGTCTAAAAGCCTCTCTTTTAAAGCATCAAGCCCAGCAGGAGGCATGAGTAATCTGCGCTTTGCCTTGTTTGAAGCAATTGGTTTTGAAATAACAAAGCTATGCAAACTTGAAAATACCCGTTTGTGGAAGCCTGGCAATATGTTAATTTCCTTGACATCAGAGAGAGAAACAACCACAGAAATGCTGTTAACTTTTCTTAAGTGCTGAAGTGGTAGTGAGGAATGGAAGTCTTTTTCTTTATGGGCTTATTGAACATTTTATGTTATACAAACTCTTCTTCCATACTGTGTGCTTACAATAATGTAATAATTGATGGAAAATTTAATATTTAATTATTGAAATTATGAAAGCATGTTAATGTGGTTAGAAGTTATGTATCTCTTAAGCACCTGGATTCTTGTAATAATTATTTCATTGTAAGCTACTGTGAATTCAGTGAAGCAAGACCTTGTAAGGAGAAATATCTTTCTTCTTCAGTAAGAGGTGAAAGATGTCCCTCTAAGTATTACTGAGTGTTGTTAGGAAAGAAGAAAAAGGTAGGTCACTGGGTAGTCTATAGCATCTATTCTCATGTAATTGCCTTTTATTCATTTTGCTGAGAATCTTTGAAAAACCGGTGAAGCCACCATATGAACTGCAGGTTAAGCCCAAAATACCGGCATACAGATATTTCCTCTGCACTGAGTCGCATTCAGTCATGGAATAACTCTGGAAAATTTTGCTGGACATTGACCAGCCATCATTATGGAAGTATTTCCTTTTCATTGCCAAATCTTTAAATGATAAAGTAATTGTTAAACAATACCTACCAATACTATTGTATACAAATAGATATTTTTTTCCTGTTTACTTTCATTTAAAGATTGCCACCTGGTTGCTGTCAGGTGTGGTGAACTCATGTATTTTAAAATTGTGATGAGGCACTTGCTGAGGATCTTTATATTATTGTCTATGTATCTTACTGCATAGAACAAGACATCTGTTCATATTACCTAAAGTTGCATCTATCGGACCACAGGACAAGAGGCAAAAACATTAATGCTGAGAGATATAAAATTTACATAATACTGTATGGCCAATCTCAGGCATATTTTGTATCTTCAGCAAGATATAGAATCATGGATCATTTCAGTTTTTCTTGCTGTCATTCCTAAAAGTGTTTGCTCTGCTATAAATTTGTCTTCCTAAAACAGATTCTCTGCTACTATTAACAGTGCCATATTGATTGGCCACTGCCTGGATATTGTTCTTTCAAGTGCCTTCTAGGGCATATATATCTAGAATTTAAAGCATATGATGCTGGATCAGTGAGAACAAGTGTGGAATATACAAAACGTGAATTTCAACTTCATAAAAGACAAATAGAAAATAATGAAGACACACTGCATATTATTCTGTTTCTGTAGGGAAACCAGAGCAGAAGCTCCTTCTAGTTTTTACAAGACTTGGTTTCTACATTTTTTTCTTACTTCCATATCTTGGAATACAGAGAAATGTGAGTTCTTAGTATAGAGACATAAAAATGTCTCCCTGGTTAAATGTAATGCCATATGCAGTCTAGTATTATCTTTCAAGCAATGTGCAGAGCCAAATCTATTGAAGGTGAGTAGAAGTAGTCTTGCAGACAAACCGCCCCGATGTATTACTTTTGCTTCTTTTTTTTCTGTAATATCTTTTGAGATTGACTTCTTTGTAATAAGATTTTGAGTATCAGCAACTAATTGTTTATGGAAACAGGAAGAAAGGCATAAAAAGTGCTACTGAGACTAGAATTTGCAATATAGTTTAGGCTATCCAGACAGCATTTCTACAGTAACAATGTTAAGCAGCTTCGTATCATTACTGCTTGCTGTACTATGCTTCCACCGTGATCCACAGAAACTGAATTGGGACACAAGCACTCAAGTAACAGCATGTCTGCACTGTGAGCAATTGCCTATCTAGGCAAATCTGACTGGTAAAGAAGATGAATGATGCCTGGTAAAATGGGAAACTCAGTAATTCACAGAATAACCCAGTCAGAATAACTAAAAAGCAGAAAACCCTAAAGCAAAGCAAAAAACATAAAAGCTGAACAACAAAGATGTTTAGGGCAGAAACCATGAAAAGTATGGCTGTAATTTTGATGATTTATCACCAGACTTATGTGTCAGATAAGTTTCGTTAATGCCTATTGCACTAGGTACAGATTAAAGCCAATAGGGAGGAAAATACTGCAAGAACAAGTCTCAATCATGTGGTCAAGATAATCTGAAACCTCATAGCAAAACCAGCAAGTCCTCCAGGTGTATGATGTAGTGTAATTAGATCAAAAGATACAACTTGTTTGAGCGCCAAGCAAAAGATACGCACTGTGACTACTGTTGAACATACAGTATTTCCTAGATTCCCTACTTCAAAGACCTCTGAAGATTGTGGTGGTGTGTATGCTGTCTCCTCTATTCACAATAAATGGAATTATCTTTTCCCACTAAGATTAACTAATTAACATTTTGCAGTTTGTGCAGCAGCAATGCTAGAATGATGAAATGTCTGTTTGTTATTTACATAGAAATAAAATCACAGTACCCACCATGCCACCATTTTTTCACTGTATGCAGATCACAAAGAAGTGCTATAAAGAAAATAATTACAGCTTTATTTTTGGAAGCTATATTCAGGTGCTATCCTATAGGTGGCAATATATTGTAATAATGAATTAAAAATCTTACCGCAAGAGTTTCAGTGGCTGTTAAAAAGAGGAAATGCTTTTTCTTTTTTCACATGATCTCCTTACATATTCCATTTGAACATACTTGATTATGTGAAACAGGGTGGTCTTGGTGCATTACAGTGCAGCTCCAGAGATTTATGAAATATAACAGTCATTAAAAAAAAAAAAAAAAATCCTGACTATTAAATGTGTTTCAGTGATATCCTAAAAGGGAAAAATGTCTTTTTCTTCCTTAGCCTCATGTTACCTCTAAAAATACACATTCAGGACAAAAATTACACCAAAGTAGGACATACCCGGTTACTAGTTTAGCCTGTGAAATCTGAAGCCTATGAAGACTTCTAAAGTAGGTTCCTAATAGAAATTAGCATTGAAGTGATATTTCTGGGGGTAAAGCTATTTTCTGAACCCTCTGAAAGTTGAATCTTAGGTGTTGAAAACAGACCAATGCTACACCATTTAAACTCCAGGAAAAAAATGACACCCCAATGCTAATTTGTGCCCAGGTTGAAGGCTATGCCGATGTGGGTTCTCACACAAAACTATTATTTCATTATATATAATTTTGTTAATATCAAATGAGTGTTGGGAGGGTAGGAAAGAGGCCCTGGGAACCCATACTACCATGCAACAAGCTTTGTATACTCTTCTAGTAGTCTGCATGGCCAAAGAACTGGTGTCAAGCTAGAAAACTGAATATTTTTTGAGGGATTTCTTGATAGCTTTTGCTTGCAAGAAGCTGAAAGATTGTATAAAAGCTTTCTGTAATATAAACAAAACTAACTGAAACTTGAATATATGAGGGTTTTGATTCTGAATTCTTAGATTCCTACACCATCCTCTCTTTAAGACAAAAAGGACCTGAATGTGCATGCAGTCCTATGGTATTTATACTACCTCTGTTTCATTCCCTAATTACTTTTGACATTTGTTGTCTGTGCTTTGCAAATTACTTTAAGCTGTTTGGTGAATTAGTAACCATTCAGATTTCATTCTTAATGCATCTTGGATAGAATTTAAGTACTTTTCTATAAAATATCTGCATGAAAAAACACCAAAGTTTTGTCCTGGTATTTTTCAATCCCAGTTAAAAAACAAACAAACAAAAAAACACCAAAAAACCCCTAAAAAACCCCAAAACCAAAGCCACAACCTAAACTGAGCAAAATATTTGGTCTTAGTGTAGAAAACACGATTTAAGAAAGAGTGAAACCAAATCTCTATGTTTCTCCAATCTTATATGATGTAGATTACATACTTTGAAATAATTTTATCAACTATTGAAATAATTCTGATTCACTAATATGTGCTTAGTATAACGCAAATCTACTTAGCAGTCATCATATTATTCTGTCCTGTCACTCAGTTCTTCTACATACAGGAAAAAAGGTTCTACATTTGAACAGGTGATTCTGAAAAGCAAATGGCTTAAGAGTTAAATGGATTAGTTTCCTGTTGTCAGATCACCTAAAGTATAATTGAATTTCAGTATAAGTTGAGACTTCATTAGGAAACCTTCCTGAGAGGCTATTTATATAGGCAATCTAAAATTAATATCTTTTATGATACAGTTGTCTTTTTCCCCCATGTTTCTGTTGTATCCGAGGTGATCCTTAACTGTGGACATAGGTAGCGTACATTAAAAATTAACTCATTTTTCTGGCACAAGATCCCAAATGTCAGTTATCTAACAGCTGTTAGTTTGTCATGGTGAGCCAATAGAACTGAACTGGCCAGGCCATCCCCTGGTGTGTTTTAAATGAGTTTTCCTTTCTACAGAAGTATCTGAACTTAGTGTATTTTATGGAGAAATAAGATTTCTGTGTGAAAGGAGACAATCACAAAGGATGTGAATCTTTTTTGGAGACTTGAATGAATAGAAGTTAACAATGCAGGCTGGACTCTTGGGGAAAAAGGGTAAAATGGGTGATTTATGTGCCCTCACTGATATACTTGAGAGAGGAAAAGGATATGTTAAGGTGTAGGATTTCCTTCCCCATTGAGCTAAGTGAATAACAGAGGACCTCCGATTCCTCCTTCTCCCCCACCCCGATCCTCAGTGATAGGGGTGACATCTGAACATCAAAGCTGGTGATTTTACATATGGTCGAGGTCAGCATATATCACCAGTCTATATTGTTAAGTGCTCCTTTTGCTTTTCTGGAGATATGGCTGTCTGCTTTCTCTCTCTTTCTCTTTTTCACATAGATGTCATTCTCCATTAGACAACAAATACTGAGTAATTCCCTTCCTCATATCTTATTTTGATTAGCCATGACTATCTTATCATAGTCCTTCTACTCCTCTCTCATGAGACCCCTCCTGCAGTGCTGTGTCCATCTCTGGGGCCTCCAACATAAGAAGGACATGGACCTGCTTGAGCAGATCCAGAGGAGGCCACGAAGATGATCAGGGGCTGGAGCACCCCTCGTGAGGATCTGAGAGAGTTGGAGTTGTTCAGCCTGGAGAAGACTCCAGGGAGACCTTAGAGCGGCCTCCCAGGACTGAAAGGGGCTACAGCAAAGGTGGGGAGGGTCTCTTGATCAGGGGGTGTAAGGATAGGATAGGGCTCATGGTTTTAAACTGAAAGAGGGCAGATTTAGGTTAGATATAAGGAAGAAATTCTTCCCTGTGAGGGTGGTGAGGCCCTGGCACAGGTTGCCCAGAGAAGCCGTGGCTGCCCCCTCCCTGGCAGGGTTCAAGGCCAGGTTGGATGGGGCTTTGGGCAACCTGGGCTAGTGGAAGGTGTCCCTGCCCGGGGCAGGGGGGTTGGAACTAGATGATCTTTAAGGTCCCTTCCAACCTAAACCATTCTCTGATCTTCTGTGGTGAAATACTGTGGAACTATCCATCTCTGAAAATGTTTAAAAAAAATCAACAGCAAAGCTGTAATAACACATATTCACAGATGACACAAAGTTAAGTGGGAGTGTTGATCTGCATAAGGAGGCTCTACAGAGAGATTTGGATAGATCAGATCGGTGGCCAGCGTCAACGGGATGAGCTTCAACAAGGCCAAGCGCCAGGTCCTGCACTAGGGCCAGAACAACCCCCTGCATGGTTACAGGCTTGGGGAGGTGTGGCTGGAGCTGTCTGGAAGAGAAGGATCTGGGGGTTCTAACTGACAAGCAACTAAACATGAGCCGGCAGTGGGCCCAGGTGGCCAGGAAAGCCAATATCATCCTGGCTTGTATCAGGAATAAATAGTGTGACCAGCAGAAGCAAGGAGGTGACAGTCCCCCTGTGCTCTGCACTGGTGAGGCCACACCTGGAGGGTTGTGTGCAGTTTTGGGCACCTCAATAACGAGAGAGATCTCAAGGGGCTGGAGCGAGGGCAGAGGAGGGCAACGAGGCTGGGGAAGGGCCTGGAGAATCAATCCTGTGAGGAGCCATTGAAGGAGCTGGGAGTGTTCAGTGTGAGGAGGAGGAGGAGGCTGAGGGGAGACCTCATCCCTCTCTGCAGCTCCTGAAAGGACATTGCAGAGAGGCTGGGGCTGGGCTCTGCTCCCAGGGGATCAGGGACACAACAAGGGGGAACAGCTGGAAACTGCAGCAGGGGAGGGTCAGACTGGGCATTAGGAAAAAAATTTTCCCAGAGAGAGTGGTCAGAGAGTGGAACAGGCTGCCCAGGGAGGGGTGGAGTCCCCATCCCTGGGGGTGTTTAAGGGCCGTTTGGATGAGCTGTGGGGGATGTGGGGTAGGGGAGAACTTTGTAGAGTCGGGCTGATGGTTGGACTCGATGATCCCGAGGGGCTTTCCCAACCTGAATGATTCTGTGATTCTAACACTTGTCTTACATCTGCCTGAAAACTTTTACCTTGGTAAATAAATGGAAAATATTGAGCAAACGAAGACCTGATAGGAAGTGTTCCATTTATTTGAATTGACTTTCAGTCAGGAGCTGTTTACACATATAGTTGACGTTAAAATATGTTGAGTATTTCACTTAAATGTAAGCCAATTACACAGATGACAAGCATAGTACCAAGAGATAGCATATGGATGCACACTGAGATGAAAATACCAGAACTCACCAACTGCATGTTAAAATTGACTGAAAACAAGGGTTATCTCCCTCAGTGCAGGAATACTGGAAGGTTTTTCTTATGATATTGCAGAGAATATTAATGATAGTAGAATCAGGACTATATTCCTTTATATTTTAAGCAACAACAATTCTAGGAATAGACACAAAAGGTCCAGTTTTAGCATTAAACTTTATCCATCTTATTTGATCTTATTTGCTTTTTCATTTTTCCCCTGATACCTTTCCATGACTTCCTTTATCCTCTGATTCTTTTAATGCTTTCACTCTGGCCTCAGCCTTTGTACAGATTTGTTATACTTCTGTGTCTTTGGGTTTTGTTTTGCTTCTTGCTCAAAGAACCTTCATTTTGATCTAGAAGGGAGGGAGGAGAATGAGGAGAGGTTTCCTTTCAGTTCTAAAAACTTAACTTACAGAAGACATGAGAACTTCAAATAAGCTTCTTTTACCATTCTTTGCAGTTAGTTTTCTTCTGATCTTATAGTACCGATCTCTTTGTTCCTCCTCCTTTTTTTCCTCTGTATATGTATATCAAATGGATGAAGAATCTGTCTTGCTCCTTATCTGCCATTACTCCATTTTCCTAAAAGCACTTCATTTTTTGTTTTGAGGAGTGCAATAACAAGTACTTTGTATATGACAGCCCTTTTCTTTGGGTTACACAAAGTTTCCCAAAGGACCGGAGGAAGTAATAAGAATAATCTTTGTACCCTTTTCACTGTGAAATCCCAGTTATTCTTTTCTCCATCCTGATGACATGTTTGAAATTGCTGTTTCTGAAGCAGCTTTTTTTATTCCACAGAGAACCTTGTGACCTGAGAGAGTTTCACACAATTTCTGAAAATTAAAAAAACCCCACATGAGATAATGGCAGTGGAATGAAATTTGCATTACCTTTCTTTTTTTTTTCTTCCCCCCCCCCCATTTTCCTCCCTTACCCCACATCATGGAGGATTTAGTTCAAGAGAAAGAGGAAACACACTGTTTGAGAGTACAAGTGTGTATATAAATATATATGCTTCTGTGTGCACAGAAAATTATAAAGAATAAATCTAGTGTGAAGAACAGGAATTGGTAAATTTAAAATTTAAATGTAGCCAGATTATAGTTTCTTAATTTCAGGAATATTACAAATGATGGGGGTGTTTCATATTTTAGATCTCAAATTGACAACAGACCAACTGTAATTTAATAAATAAGCCAGTAACTTTTGGGGTTAACGCAGTATATCTTTAAGATGCAAATACTGTGGAGAAAAAAAAATAATTTTTTCCCCCCACTTGCTGCCTTTTTCCCTTTAGAAGTCATTACAGCTAATTACCAGTAAGAATTATCTTTTGGGGTAGGTTATTCTTACAATGTGTCATTTTGAGCTGAACTCTGACTTTGAACAAATGCAATCATTTTAAAGAGAAAGCAAAGATTAATCAGCTAATAGTGAAAGAAACTTGATTACACAAAAGTGGCAAAGCATAAAAACCATTGCATTTGCAACCCATAAAATATTAATAAAAATAATTAAGATTAGGGAGTAGTGACTGTAAAGAACTCCATTTCCTACTCCACTTTTTAGAAGTGACTTGATTTGCTTTGCTTGAAGAGACTCTTGAACTATATGATTGAATTTGAGATAATCTGAGTTCTGTTCTTAGCTTCTGTAAGTAATGCCTTGGAAGATAACATCTGGGACTTGGTTGTTTTCTCTTTTTCAGTTGTACAGGGATTTTAGTGGTAATAGTGTGAGGAAAAGAGAACTGCATCAGGTGAGGAAACAGATTTCCTGTGGATCAGAGCTGTGAGATAATTATGTGCAATAATTAAAAAAAAAAACAACCAACAAACAAACAAAACAAACAAAAAAACCACAACCAAAACAAACCATAAACTGCCTTCTCCCCCTCCCAAAAAACCCTAAACCAAACACCAAACCCCCTCACAAAACCCTCTTCACACCCACACTATTTCTCTCACCACTTCATGGAAGAAACAGAAGGCAGATTTCCCACACAACAGAAAGAGGACCAATCTTCTGCTTATGGGATGAAGAAATACTTCTTAAAACAGTGATGCATGAGAAGCAGAAGGCAGAGAGAAGTGATTAGGCTGTGGGTAAAAGAGAGGGAACTATCAAGGCAGTTGATCAGAGACCAATCTTTCCAAATGTTTTCTAGACTGCAGTCTGAACTCTGCAGTTCTCTCTGCTGGTGTTTGAGTGCCGGGGAGTGGAGAGCAAGCCCCACCTCAGGCAGCACCCATCAGCTCAGGAGGTCTGGGGAGCTGAGCAGCACAAATCAGTGCAGAATCTAAACATAGCGAAGTCCGAGAGGCAGAAAGGAGAGAGGCTTTTTGCTGAGGAAGATTTCTCCTCAGGACATTTAAGGATCATTATGGAGAGATTGGTACAGATTTCAGCTAAGTTCACAGCAATGGAAAATAAAATGCTGAACTCTGCTTAAGAAGAAAACATTGTTTTATGCATTATCCTCTAATACCTTAGTGTAAACTAATATTTTCTTTCCTGGTAAATATATAATTTAGATGTTGGTATTTCAGAGGGAAAATTCAAATGGTTCAATACCCCAGAAGTTCTGGAAGAGCAAAATCTGAAGGAAAGGACAGTAAAAATGTTACAGAGGTAGAATAGAAGGGAAGGAAGTGACAGATTCAGCATATAAAGGAAGAGATGAAAAGGATGTTGTGCACTGTGTGATGGTTGTGCAAGAGTGATGACACAGAAGCTCATAACAGCTTAAAATATATTCACAATTTTTAAGAAGAGATTTACTCCAAAGTCTTTTTTTTTTTTTTTTTTTTTTTTTTTTTTTAATTATTATTCTTATAAGGAGGATTCATGATACCACTTTAAAATGATCTCTAAATACGTTTTGACATTGAATGTCTTTGGAGAGTGAGAGGAGAAATTTCCTTCATAAGTATGTTTTCTGTCCTTTTCGTTCAAAACCACTTCTACCTTCAACAGAGATTTTTGTGTAATATTATGTCTACAAATTATGATTAGTTCTCTAATTACAAAAAAATTAACCAGGTCCCTCCTCTTCCATATTCAATATCAAGTAAATCCTGACATAGGAAAGGGTCTCTCCATTCAACTCCTTCGGTGTTAACTGAGACCATCTAGGCCACATTTTATTACTTAAGTGCTGTTCATGTCAAACAGGGCCAGATGGATTAATTTTGCAATTAACGTTATTTAATTTTTATCTTTATAGAGAACAATATTGTGCTGTTTCAGTATCAGAATATTTACTTTTAGAAACATTGATGTGTTTATGATCTTACCAGTGAATTTGTTACCAAAACCCAAGCTAGTCATTACAATTAAAGGTTGATTAAGAGCTGTTATTTTGTTAAACACCAGCAGGTTTTCACAGACAGAAAATTAACTGTTAGGGGAGCAGAGCTCTGCTACGTATTTGAATAACATTTAGATATGTTGTGTCATTCATTACATAACAACTAGACACCAAATGTTTAATTTGCTTGGAAAACTAACACTAAGATAATTGGAACTTGATATATTGTTGGTGTAAGTAGAGGAGCTATTATCTAAAGACATAAAACTTGTATTTTTCACACTCCAAAGTAGTTATGGATTTGGGGGTGGGTGGGTTTTTTGTTTGCTTGGGGGGGTGTGTGGGTTTGGGTTTGGGTTTTTTGTTGTTGTTGTTGTTGTTGTTGTTTATTTTTACTTGCATTATGGCTTTATACTTCACTGACAGAGCATATCTAGCAGATGTGCCTAACTAGAAACACAGTAGAGCTGGTAGAACCAGCTTCTCCCCCTGTCCCCCTTTTTAAATCTTTTTAAAAATAATTAAATAGTCTGCATGGGATAAATTAAATTAAGTTACATAACATGTTTTGTTTTGTTTTGGTTTTTAACATACAGTAGAAAAAGTCCTTTCTTTTTTTTTTTTTTTTTTTTTTTTTTTAATTTACATTTATTTGTAATTGGATGTAATAGATATGTTACATATGCCCTATGTATTGCTCTGGTTTTACTAAGTGAGGCTAGGAGGTGACAGTTTCGAAACAGGAAAAAAAAAGTTGTTAGACTTTTATTATATGATGAACTCTGTGAAATTAATTTCTGCAGAATGCTTTGCATGAGAAAAAATTTCAGAGGCTCAGTGAAAGAATGGAGAAATGTATGGAAAATAAATTCCTTAATAGTTACTACATCCATGGAAACAACTATAGGTCAGGCAGTCCCTGAGCTGCAAACAGAGATTTGAGAATACTTGGAGAAAGTATCACATATGCCTGTATTAGTCTTACATTCCTGTTTCTTACCTTTTTTGGTACGGTCACAGGTAGTAGGCAGGACTGAACTAGACAAATATTTCAACTGCTCTGGTTTGGTCAGTCCTATGTTCAGAATATTTCATTTTAGTCCTGCTGGAACTTTTGAAGTGAAACTTTTCAGAAATTTTATGCTAAAATTTTGAAAACACACAATACTGTTAAAATTCACTGACAGGAGAGTATCTGGTCATAAGACAGCTATGCTGTCATGCACATATAAAACTTCTAAAGTATTAAAGTAAGGCTTATCTGCTTCAGATTATGTCCTTGCATACTAGGAAATAGAAACCAAAAATTATTATGTCTTTTTGATTGCCTTTCCATAGCATGCTGACTGTTACTAAGGCCAAAGTTTATAAAAAAAGAAAAGTAGAAAATACTGTGCTGTTGATGCTTTTGTAACTCAGTGTCTACTTATGATCTAGTTACTAATGTTTGAATTCCTGCTTTTTTTTTTTCTTGATTTAAAAAAAAACCAACTAATTTGAGAATATATATCTAGAGTATAAAATGGTCATAGTCATATTCTTGCTTCTGAAATAAACATCACTGTAATGAAATTTAATACTAATGTTTAAATTATTTAGACTTGTTATATATAGAAAGGTAAATAGAAAACTGAATACTGAAGAACCTAAATTTTCAGTTTTCCTGTAAAATGACAGACATCCAATCAGTCCCATTGTATTCCTCTTGTATTAGAAACAACTATTCTGTGAAAGTTATTTCTGCAAACCCCATTTCACATTACTCCTGCCTTTCTTTTCTTTCTCTTCAGTGTGCAATAAATATCCTTTTCCTGATTAGAAATCTACTTGTATAACAGTCTGTTTGTACTAACAGTGCTAGACAGTGCTAGTCTAATTTGGGAATTAGATCCACAGAAATTCTTATTAGTTTATTGCCACTTAGAAAATTGATCTTATCAGTTGCTATAGACTCTTGTTGTACAGTGGTATTCCTATGACCGATTTGATCCACTGATTTTGGTTGTTCAGCAGTGGCTTCTCTGTCAAAAGCTTCTCTTATTTCTAGGCATTCTAGTTTTGCTTTTTAAGCAAAACTATGCTCACTTTTTGTTTTTTGTTTGTTTATTTATTTGTTTGTTTTACCCCTCTCTTGTGCCTCTTTCTGCTCAACCTTCCTCATTCTGATGCTCTGTTTCAAGAATTTACCTTAATGATAATCTTGGCCATTTCTTGCACTGCTGTAGTTTCTGCCTTTTCTTTTACTGAATGTGGGAACACTGCTTTTGTTTCAGGATTTTCAACAGATATCTTTGCTCATCCTGAGAGCATCTCAGCATTAATTAACTTTTAATTCCTGATATAGCCACAAAAAATCCATTATTTGACCTAATCTTTGAGGGGAAATGAATTTCAGATAGTATCCTCTTCTTTGCCCAAATATAATTACTAACCAATAACAAAAGCAACCACTTTGCACCCTATCTTACTTTATGATTTCTGCAGGTTATGGGTACTCAAACAGGTGCATTTAATAAAATCTGCCTAGGTTCTTCATTCTTTTTAAAGATAAAAATTTTAAGTTTAGTTTACTATGCCCAGAATTTTGGTCCCTCTCTCCCTTCTTGTAAGTTATTATCAATGTGTAGTAAATACTAATGTTCCCCCAAATGCATTCAGTCTAGCTACCTTATGAAAAAAATCATTACACGAGATAAGCAGTTTTGTTTGTGATTCTTCTTGTACCTCTTTCCTTGGATATTAATATTTTTTCTTACATCTGCATTTATTAGGCAGTTTATATTCTCAAACTGTATTACTGTTTAAGAGGTTATTTTTATACTGGAGATTAATAGTCTGATTCTGATGCCACCTGAATAGAGTCAGTGTAAACCAGCTTGGACTGCAATGGAAAGATCCCTTGATGTTGCAGACTTAGCCAATTGGTGTGCACTCCTAAATGGGTTTTAGGAATAAATTACTAGCTGTCCTAGATTTGAACCTCTCATGCTACTGGTTTTGCACAGTATCAGCTGCACTACTTTATTAGAGAAACCTGTTGTCTTCTATTTAGATAAATAGTGAATTGGAATTTAGCAGAAAATTTAGGAGAAAATCCATGTGTTTGATCTGAAAAGTGGTTCTTTTTTACCTTATGATTTAAAAATTGAAATCTTTGAGCAAAGTTAGAGAGTGAGTAAGTTTTCAAACCTGTTTTCTGCCTTTTCTCCTGAACACAGAAGAGTGATACTGGCATGAATCAGTGGTCCTGTCCTTGCTGCAGTGATTCAGCCAATGACTCTCTGCAAGTCAGTGGGGACATATTAATCCATCCTATTAACTCCATGCCTTCCTATGGTCAGGGAAATGAAAGCTGACATGTTTTTTTGATGTTGGAAAGGAGTAGGGTTTTGTTCATGGAGGCTTTAATTTCTGAAGTAATTTTGTATTTTTTTAGTCCAGAAACTAGGTAGAAATGAAATGGTGGGCTCTGAAGAGAGTTAAAGCCATGATAACCATGCTCTAAAAAAACGCACTTCAGGTTAGCGGAAGTGAGTAAAACTGTTTTCAGTGACCAAAGAGGTAGCAAGAAGAAAGCCAGGGTTTTTTTCTCATCTGGGAGGATGCTGTAGGTAGAAGAGGTTGGGATTTGAGTGTTTAGCTTATGCTATGGAGACAAAAAGGAGACAGTATACACCAGTAGACTGCATGAACCTTATCAGTTTGCATAGCAGTTTGCATGGAAGAGCACACACGGAGGGCACCACTTCGAAGGAGGAGCATTCCACTTCATGAGTGGAGAAGGTTGAATTTCCAATAACCCACCAACGGGGCAGCGCTCTGTGCTCCTCTGCACAGGCCAAGGGCTCTCATCCTGCCTGACCCTCAAGGCAGGATGGCGGGCACTGTCTGAGAGCAAAGGCTGCAGCTCTGGCTGGGGGTCCACACCACGTACACCCCGATGAAGCTGCTGAAGGGAGCAGCTGTGGCGCTGGCCTCAGGCTGCAGGAAGTGCCCAGACCTTTCTCCTGGGACCGGGATGGGCAGCAGACCTGCCTGCAAAAGCTGTGCCGGGGCGGAAGAGCTCCTGAGGCAGGTGAGAAGGATACGTAGCATCAGGGAGGCTGAGGAGGAGTCAGAGAGCTGGATCCAAGTGCAGTCTGCAGTGGACCCACTGCCCACGGCCGCACAGCCCCAAACTCCCCCACCAGCACAAACAGAAAGGAGGGGGGCAATAATGCAGAAGGATGGAAGCTTGCAACATCAAGGCCCTGCAGGAGTAAAGGACTTCCCCTGAGCCCTGAGGTGCCCTTGCCAGAACCGCTTTACCGCACAGACTGAAGAAGAAAGACCCATCACATCAGGAGAGATGATGGAGCTGAATAAGGCAGCCCAACCGTTTCGCTGGTCAGGGATACCAATTAAACTCAGACACCAGAGTGAAAAGAGTAGGCATATTTTACTTAAAATAATTAAATAATGTAACAGAATAATATAGAAAACATACAGTAAGAAAAAACAGAACAACGTGCTTAAACAAATAGGAAAATACCGTGTAATGCATCAAATCATTACTACCTGAGAAAGAGAATGGTGATTAAGAAAGATACATCACCACTTGCATACTTTACCATCATCCAGATCCGCAGTCACTGGGGAGCCCCAGTTACAGTGAGAGTTTGGAGAACCTGTCCCTGCAAGTGGGAAATCCTACGTGGTGCGTCCACCCATGGGTGAGGCTTCCAAAGTTGCTGTGAACGGGTCCAGCCTTATATACCTAAAAATTAGGTAGCCAGAATTTGATTTAAGCAGAAATATCTGGTTCTATTCTCATGTTAGATTCTCCCAGGGCCTGGCCAGGGCTCAAGGAAGAAACTAAGGTAGTTTCCCAGCTTATCTAATTGATTTATGAGTAAGGTCTCACACCAGGTCACAGGGCCAGAAAGCTGTCTCTGCGACCCTGTTATCTTGCCTATACACAAGGAAAGATAAGGATATATATAGGTGTATATTTAGCATAAACATGTTTGGTACAGTACCTACTAATGCAATGGTTGTTAGCTATAAAATACACAGGACTGATTTATAGATTGACTCTGGCTTGGGCCCATTGTCCAAGCCTCAGCACTTTGATCAGTTATCTTGCCTATACTTAAGAAAAAATAAGGAGAGATATATATATATATCAGGATAAACATATTTAGTACAATACTTACTAGTACAATGGTTGTCAGCTATAAAATATACAGGATTCATCTATAGGTCAACTCTGGCTTGGGCCTATTATCCAAGCCTCAGCACTTCACCAACCTGCTACCTGTGTAACAGCCAACGCGACTAAAAAAAGGCAACAGGTTACAGTGGTAAGCGACTGTCTTCTGAGAAGTACAGAGGCACCATCTGCCAATCTGACACGCTCTCTAGAGAGGCAGTCTTGGCTGCTGTGACCATGAAATGGTGGAGTTCAAGATCCTTAGGGCAGCAAGGAGGCTGCACAGCAAGCTCACTAGTCTGGAGTTCAGAAGAGCAGACTTTAGCCTCTTTGGGTGTCTGCTTAGTAGCATACCATAATGATAAAGCCTTGGAGGGAAGAGGGGCCCAAGAAAGCTGTTTGGTATTCAAGGATCACCTCCTCAAAGCACAGGAGTGATGCATCCCAGCAAAGAGGAAGCCAACCAGGATGGATGGATGGATGAACAAGGAGCTCCTGGACAAACTCAGACACACAAAGGAAGCCTACAGAGGGTGGAAGCAAGGACAGGCAGCCTGAGAGGAATACAGAGAAACTGTCCATGCAGTCAGGGATCAGGCTAGGGAAGATCAAAGCCCTGATAGAATTAGAACTGGCCAGGGATGTCAAGGTGAACAAGAAAAGCTTCTGTAGGTACATTGTGATAAAAGGAAGGCTAGGGAAAATATGGGCCCTCTCTGGAAGGAAACAGGAGACCTGGTTACCTGGGACATAGAGAGGGCTAAGGTACTCAGCGACTTTTATCTCAGTCTTCACCGGCAGGGGCTTCATCCACACTGTCCAGAAGGCAAAGAGAGAGACTGGGAGAAGGAAGAACCACTCACTGTAGAAGATCAGGTTAGAGACCATCTAAGGAACCTGAAGGTACACACAAGTCCACGGGACCTGATGAGATGCATACGCAGGTATGGCAGACAGGATGAAGTGGCTGAGCCATTTTCCATCATGTTTGAGAAGTCATGGCAGTCCAGTGAAGTTCCCAGTGACAGGAAAGGGGGAAACATAACCCCTATTTTCAAAAAGGGAAAAAGGGAAGACCCAGGGAACTACAGACCAGCCAATCTCACCTCTGTGGCCATCAAGATCATGGAGCAGATCCTTCTGGAAACTACGCTAAAACACATGGAAAATAAGGACATGGCTAGTGACAGCCAACATGGCTTCACTAAGGGCAAATTGTGCCTGATGAATTTGGTGGCCTTATGTGATGGGGTGACAGCATTGGTGGATAAGGGAAGAGCAACTGATGTCATCTACCTGGACTTGTGCGAAGCATTTGACACTGTCCCACACGACATCCTTGTCTCTAAATTGGAGAGACGTGGGTTTGACAGATGGACCACTCAATGGATAAGGAATGGGCTGGATGGTCACACTGTAAGAATTGTAGTCAGCAGCTTGATGTCCAAGTGAAGAGCAGTGACGAGTGGCGTCCTCAGGTGTTAGTGTTGGGACCAGCTCTGTTTAACAGCTTTGTTGGTGACATGGACAGTGGGATTGAGCTGTGTGATGCTGTCAACATGCTGGAGGGAAGGGATGTGCCATCAAAGGGACCTGGACAGGCCAGAGAGGTGGGACTGTGCAAACCTTATAAAGTTCAGCAAGGCCAAGTGCAAGGTCCTCCACATGGGTCAGGGCAATCCCAAACACAAATCCAGGCTGAGTGAGGAGTGGATTGAGAGCAGCCCCAAGGAGAATAACTTGAATGTAGCCGTGAATGGAAAACTGACTGAGCCAGCAATGTGCACTCACAGCCCAGAAAGCCAACTGTGTGCTGGGCTGCACCCAGAGCAGGTGGGCAGCAGGTACAGGGAGGGGATTCTCCCCCTCTGCTCTGCTCTCGTGAGACCCCACCTGCAGTGCTGTGTCCAGCTCTGGGGGTCTCCAATACAATAAGAACATGGACCTGCTCAAGCAGGTCCAGAGGAGGCCATGAAGATGCTCGGAGGTCTGGAGCACCCCCCAGTGAGGACAGGCTGAGAGAGTTGTGGGGTTCAGCTGGAGAAGAGAAGGCTCTGGGGAGAGCTTACAGCAGCCTCACAGCGCTGAAAGGGGCTACAGGAAAGGGGGGAGGGACTCTTTATCAGGGGGTGTAGGGATAGAACAAGAGGTAATGGTTTAAACTGAAAGAGGGAAGATTTAGATTAGATATATGAACAGTTCTTCTCTGTGAGGGTGGTGAGGCCCTGGCACAGGTTGCCCAGAGAAGCTGTGGCTGCCCCCTCCCTGGAAGGGTTCAAGGCCAGGTTGGATGGGGCTTTGGGCAACCTGGGCTAGTGGAAGGTGTCCCTGCACATGGCAGGGGGGTGGAACTGGATGATCTTTAAGGTCCCTTCCAACTCAGATGACTGTGATTCTGTGATTTCTTATACAGATTTTCTTCTTCAGGGAGACTGGTCCTTTTCTTGAAGAGCAATGAACAATGACCTGTTTCTCCTTATATGCTTGAGCAGCTAAAGATTTCTCAAATTTTATAGTTCTGCTCAACACTTCCTAATGGGTGGAAAGGACAAAGCTAGACACCAGAGAAAGGAAAAGCAGGAATGCAGAAGCCCTAGACAAAAGTCCTCACAGACTTTCCATGGATGTTCATTACCTTGGCATCCTGAAGTTTTTTGGAGCCCTAGCCTGGGGAGAGTATACAGTGCGCATGTATCTCTATAAACTACCTGATGGTTGATCTATTCTTGGGTCACCCACAGGCCCCCTTTAGCTGATATTTTTTTTTTCTAAATCTCTACTGCTCTCACTCATGTGTGCCTTTGGAGAACAGGATTTTTCAAACTTAGCACTACTCATTCTCCCTGCATAAATTGTCAAATTGATGATTCAAGCAATGAAAAATCTACAAAGTCTCTAGAAATTCTGTTTATTATTAACAAATACCTTAAAATTAACTTACTTGTGATGGTAAAGAAGACAACGGGTGCTAGCATTTTATTGATTGCAAAAAGAAAAACCTTTGGAAATGCTAATCAGGAAGTTGTCACCAATGGTCAAAAAACCAGTTACAAGTAGTGCATTGTAATCTCCAAATCCCTGTCTTCCTCTGATGATTCCATGGCTGACTGAAGAATTACTTATCATTTTAACTTTGTAGCAGAACATGTTAGCATGCCTTTGTAAATCAAAAATGTGTTACTTCTCTCCCTGAATGCAGTGGGCCTAGGTTTTTAAGTGCCATTACAGAAAAACATAATCTGTAGCAACAAACGTAGGGACTGCATATGCAGTGTACTTACCACTATTCACCCAGCACTGTGCTCCAGTGGCAATATTTTAGCATGCTATTTTTAATGTAATTTTAAAATTGATCCAAATCTGTAGAATTTGTCACTTTCAGAAATATTTGATGTTTAATTTGCCTTTATCTCTCTCCCTCTCTTTCTATTAATCTTTGATGGTGAAAATTAAAGAATATCCAAGGTAGATGATCTGCTGGCCTTATAAAGAATGATGTTAGCTGCAGAAATATTATGTTTTACCCTTATATTGTCATGCATGGGTTTTTGCACCTTTTACATTCTGTGCCCCTATCAACACCACTGCAGCAGTTCTAGAGGAATCTCTGCAGTTCTTCAAATTCCAAGATTTTATCAGTTTTTTTACTTGCTACAGATAGCATAAGATTGTGGGTTTAGGGATTCCCTGTTTAAATGGGTGACTGAGATCACTCTGAACATTCGTTAAAGGTTTTGATCTGTTTCCAGCTGAGCTGTCTTTGGCTTAGAGGTGTGGTTGTCTTGCTGACTGGGTCATGCCTATTTTTCCCCTCTGTCCTGACAAGTTGTCAGTTTTGTGTTGATATCTCTATTTAGTCCCTTTCTCGTTTATTTTTTGAGAACTTAAATCAGCTTCACCTTTCACTGTTCCAACTCAGTTTAAGCCAGCTAGGCTTTTTACTGCAAGGCATAACAATTTGATATGATAGAATATATGCAATGCTATTTTTTCTGTATGTTACTCATCTTGGGTAACAATATTTAGCACGTTTATACAGCTTGAAATAATTGCACAGAGATTAACTAATTATTCAGCACAGGGAGGTAAATGGAGGAAGAATTATAATTTATTTTTAAAATAGAATGAAAGCTGATCTGACTCACTTAAGCTCTATAATGAGTTGGGGTAAAAGCAGATGGAGGACTTGCAACTTTTTTTTTGAGAAATAATCTTATAATGCCTTTCAAGATGCACTGTATTTTAGTAACTTTATGCAACTTATTTTAGTAACTTTAGTAGTCTTGATAAATGTATTTCTTGTTATAATACCAGTGTTATTTTACCTGATCATCTATGAAGCACAAATGTTTTCTATATTCAAATTTGTGAGCAAGTAATGCAAAAATTACTGAATAGACCAGATTCACTTTGATATGAAGGAAATTTATGCTATGTCAGTACAGGCTGATTGCATAAATAATAATTTATTTAAATTATTGATAGGTTCTATTTTGTGCTTGTGCTCTATTAGAAAATTTCAGTCTTATACTTCAGTATAGCAGAGCCACTTCTTCAAAATTAAAAAAAAAAATACACTTCAGTAAAACATACATTTCAGTCTAGGATATTGCTGAAAGAAGTCACAAAGTGAAGGAAAGATTATATGAAGGGTTCTAAAATAAAAAAGCTGTCCTCCGAGTCCATTTCCTGTGGCTACTACTTCAGAACAGTAGAAATGTTTAATAAACATTGAACAAAATCAGTTGATTTAATATGAATTTAATATGAACACGTTAAGAAAAGTTTTATGCAGATTGTTGCCTGAAGGCATGAAGCACAGCTTGATGGTACTCATACTCAGGCCAGTCTTACATTCTCAGACGTTATGGAAAATTATTCTACACTGCTGTTCTGCTGCAAAATAATGTTTTGGACATATTCCTAACCATAGTGGTTTGTGAAATTGCTACAACTGATTTTAATTTTTTTTTTTAAATCCATTTGGGATTCTATCCAGTTACTCATTTATATGTCATCTCTTGGTCTGTATGAGTGAACATTCTAAGTGTTTATCCTATCATTCAAGTCATGATCAAAAATATATGTAGAACTGGACCCAGGACAGACTCCTCCAGAATCCTGCTTAAAATGCATTTCTGGTTGCCAGCAAACTGTTGATTACTGCACTTATATGAAGTTCTGTGCTGATCTTCTGTTGTCTTCATCAAAAACAAATTTCCTAGTTTACTATGAGAGTGTCCTGAGGGACAGCATCAAATGCATTACTAAAGAGGGATTGTCTCTAATGCCTCCTCCTTATCTGCTAGGCCCATTATCTTGTCAGAAGGAAACTGGATAATTTTGAGGTGATTTGTACTTGATAGATCCATGTTGACTGCCTTTTATCACCTTTATTATCTGGTAGGTGCTTTTAAATTGACTCTTAAGTGATTTGTTCTAGTAGCTTTTTGAACACTGATGTTAGACTGGCTGATATATAATTTTCCAGACCCTTTTCCTAATTTTGGAAATACCCATGAAGTTTGCCCTTCACTTGTCTTAAATCTTCTACAGTCTTGAAAATAAGCATTAATAACTCGCAGATTGTATTGGCTAGTTTCCTGTATACCCTAAAGTGAACTTCATCAGGTCCTCTCAACTTGGCTGCATTTAATTTATCCAAATACTTTTTCACCACTTTTTTTTTTGTGTGTGTTTTTTGTTGTTGTTGTTTGTTTGTTTGTTTGTGGGTTGTGGTTTTTTGTTGTTTTTGTTTTTTGTTTTGTTTGGTTTTGGTTTTTTTCCCAGCGCTGTGGCTAAATCATCATCTATTCTGATAAAATGCACAAGTTTTTTTTAAACCGATGACTGATATACTCATTTAGAGGTTTACATGCATGTATTATATAAATCCCATTTTACAGGTACAACCCATTTTATGCATGTTACTAATGTTCATCCCATTTGAACCCTCAAGATGAGATTTACAGGGGACTTGAATGTTTTTCAAATCTTACAGATACACTCAGGAACAAAGAAACTGCATTACTGGGGAAATTTCAGTTACTGAGATTAATTTGTGATCTAATAGTCACTGATAAAACATGTTACACAAGAGTGCAAGTGGAGAAATGATATGCCCTCCACCCACAAAGCCTTTTCATGAATAACTGAGTTTAATTCTGAGCATGATACTTTATTTTTTAAAGCAAAATCCAAACCCTTCACTTTTAAATGTCTGAATTTTTCTCTGTCAGTTGTAAAGATGGTTTCTCTTTGAACCTTAGTAAAATGTTGGCCATTTGGATTTACGCTTTAACTGTTTCTTTGTTGTACATACTTAAAAAAAAAATCCAAGCAGTATTTACGGTGATTTTAAAATTTTGGTACATTATTTACTTTTGACGAGCAAATAACAGTGAATACTCTGTAATGTGTTATTTTGTGGGATATTTTTCTTTGTTTTCTATATGCAGGAGGTATTTTTATCTCTGTGTGGGTCTTTAGTTCAGATGCAGTTTGTATTGCTCAATTTAGACAAACCATTTGTTACTATGGATTTTCAAAATTGCTCAATTTTCCAGACTTGTATAAGAATCTCCCCCTTCAACCCAAGCCAATTTTTCAGCATTTCTCATCCAATATGCAATGCATCATTTCCTTTAATGGTAGCAAGGAGATTGTTCAGTGTTCCTAACACAGTCCCAGAGATACTTTATGGAACAATCAAAATCCTCAAGGACAATTTGTGTGCAGCCAATACTGACTCAGCAGATTCAAAGCATCTTTTAGAAGTGTATCTAATCACTGTCTATTTTGAGCACATTTGCTTGCAAAATGACTTGCAAAGGTAACATAATTTGGGGACAACATATTTGGTTTTGTGGTGTTATCTACACTTTTCAAGACAGATACCTTCTAGGATACAGAATTCATGTATGAATTCAAGCCCTGTTACTTTGAGAACTAATTTAAAAGTAATGCTTGTATGTATGTTTATAGGTGAAAGGTTCTTGCACTGAATTGACTCTGGAGTACCTGTACAGTATAATTGTTTGAAAAATAAGAGTTTATTACAACTCAGAAAGGCCTATGAGAAACCAGTGCAACCATGTCTTCCCTCATTGTCTTTTGTCTTACAGTAGCAGAAAACCCAACAGCACAATGCTGCTTAAGCTGTGGACAAATTAACCATAGCATTGCTGGGTTTAGAGATAACATTTCAGAAGGCCTTTTGAACACATTCTTTCAGGCCTTTTAAAGGTCTCTTTCATGATTAGCAACTATTTAGATGCAAATAATGATATGAATCACACTTCACTATCTTTAAGGCCCATTCTGTAAGTTTTCTGGGCTACATACCCCTGACTGTGAATATATATCTGGCAATTTTTACCATATCCTTTGTATGCTGTAGACTGATTCAGCAAAGGCCAACTGGTTAGCCTGGACACTCTGCACCATGAATCAAAGCTCTTCATCCGGTGTACCTATTCAGTGATTTCTAGCTGGTTATGTCAGAAAGGGGTCTTCCTGAGACAGCTGAGTTATTCTGTTTTGCAGCATGTTCTGGAGCTTTTCAGTTTTGTTTTCTTTAGCGCTAGACTAGAAAAAATACTTCTGATCATTTTGCTGTGAAAGTGGTGGCTGGCTGAAGAAAGCTGTGGGTACTGGCTGTCTGTGGATGTAAGAGATGCGTATTTAATTCTTGACTCAGAAAGATCTGGAATGGGATACTTTGGCTGAGATACACGAGGTATTTAATCCATATAATTTTAAATCATTCTAAATAAGGAACTTGAACCTGGCTTTCACGCAACCTAGGCTTTGTCTTTTACAGCATCTTTCTTCCATTTTTGCACAGCAATCCATATGTGCTATTGAAATAGAAATGTTTTAGCTTCAGTGAAATTTCACTGTGGCAGAAATGTTTCTGTCAGTATTTCCTCTTTATTTGACAGCAGTCCTGCATTCTGTGGGGCATCCTAGCTACAGAAGCACTGAACAACGGGTAAGATACTGCAGTCTTTGCTGGGATGTTACTGCAGTCTGTTTTACATCTTTACAGAAAAGTCTTGCAGTTAGTTTTGTATGCTTAAGCTGTGAGTTAGAGACCTATAAAATATTGAGAATCACAAATGTTTAGGGATGTGTTTACAAAGAGAGCAAGAGTATGAATATCTGAATTCCTGATGAAATTATAGCATCAAAGGATAAAAGATTTTAACTTAAATACTGATAATATAATAAAAATTATTATTTCATATTCTACTTAAAAGATAAGCAGTGCTTATGTGCTTATGCAGTTGCTTTAAGGGTCATATCACTAAAGGCATTTTTTATTTCATATGCAGTCACTTCCTTCCCTTCTCTAGATGGAAAAGAGGCTGTCCATGGAAACAAACTCTGGCATACTTTTTGCTATCTGCATAATTCTAAAAATCAGTTCCCTTCATTTCTTCATAGTGGGAGTGTGCAACTTTGGTTCGTGTGCAGCTTTGAGACATTTGTCTAACATTGCATACTCAGAAAATCCAAATAGATTAATTTCCTGTTGGCATGGTCTCCATACCAGTTCTGCTTTCACCTTCATCTGCTACAGATAAGGTGAAGTTGAAATAAATATTAGTACAGTGAGACCAAGGGCATATACCAGGTGTTTGTACATACACCAATGCTGTCTATCACATTTAGGAATGTTTTCCTTGAAAAACATATTAAGTAGCTGCTATAAACATACAGGTTCTGGAGCATGCAGGGACTAAAAATGAAACGCTACTGGTAAATCCAGACTTCAAGACTGACCCTTTCCCAAGTATTCATTTTAATGATGTTGTCTTTCTTGAAACTGGAACTCAGCCTTTACTGAAATATGAGAATTTATAAGATTAATATTTCTTTGATTTTTCCTTGCTGCTGTCTTTTTGTGCCACAGATTTTCCTTCTGCTAGCATTCAGCTATAGTTCAAAAGAAATGGACAACAGATTGTGATTCACGTCTAGCTTGTCTCCAGTATAAAGTCAAATATTACTTTATTAAAAAACCTGAGTTCTCATTTTCCATGGAAAAGAATGGATAAACCTTAACCTATGAAAACTTTGACTTATGCAAAGACAAAAGGAATGTTTACCTTTCTCAACCAATTAAAAGTTTGTTCTGGGATATGTAACATGAGGGATAGTTGAGTGTTGGACTCGTTCTGCCACACTGATTATAGAAAGGAATATTGGATGTCAGGAGACAAGGCTGCTGAAATATTTGTCAGGGTTAATCGGAAATAAACTTTGTATAATAAACTAGCTATTATAGAGAATATAACTCCAAGTTAAGATACTGAGACTTTATGATCTATTTAACAAATAAAAGTATTTAGTTATGAAAAAAAGGTATATTATTATATTAATAATATTTATTGTTATTTATATTAATATTTATGAATTAAAATAAATAAAATACTATAAAACTAAACCTATTTAGCATTTATTTTGTTAATATATTATTAACATAATTTGAAACATATTCCATGTAATGAACATTGCAGTAACAAAATAACAGCTGACAACTTCACTCACGGAGCAAAGTTTCAAAGTTTCATGCAGTTCTGGAAAACCCCGTTCCTTCCTGAAAATTAGAAAATCATTTCAATTGGGGCAGAAAGCAAAAAAGAGAGGCTTCTGAGAATCAGTGGCTCTTCTAGCCCATGTCTCCTGCATAAGCATCTTGGGAGAGGTATCTGTGAAGAACACGAAGTAAGGATTATTGCCCAAACTACATGAGAAAAGCACTAGCGTAATCAAAGTGATTGAACAGTGTGTTTCTGAGTGGACAGGCTCATCTGCATGAAAGAGTGTTTGAAATGAAACATGTTCCTCTGTCACTCCCATCAGCTCCATCAACTTACTTGTGTGCTCTTAGCAAGCTCCCGTCATGGATTGAGTGATGCGATTCACTCATAAGGGAGAAGTAGCAATATGTTTATAGATACTTAATAGTACTTTAACAAATTAAAATCATCCCTGGGCCCAGGGGCCCTGTGTGGGAGCAATGCCTGGGGACAAGATCCAGGCCCACGGGTGTGGCCGTCTCCATGGCCACCGCACCGCCAGGGCTTTGGGTGCGGGGGCTTCGTCTTCCCTGGAAACCATTGTGACGTCACAGGCCCGGTGTGGGAACGACTTGGGACAAGGTGCAGGCCCACGGGCGTGGCCGTTTCCATGGCCACAGCCAGGGCATTGTGATGCGGTCCCTGGAGACCATTGTGACACGGGCCCCGTGCCCTGACTGGGGGGTATTTAAGGAGCGAGAGCCCTGCAGTGCCCACAGTCAGGAGAGCAGAAGCTTCCGAAGGAGGCAGCAGAACTCCTGGTGCAACCCATGGCAGGTTTGCGGCAGAAGACGCCAGAGATGCCCATGGGTGGTGAGAAGAAGGGCCACTCCCAGGCCCCCAAGCAGCTGCAGAAATCTGCATGGATCTGCCTCGATGAGAGGGCCGGCCGCGTTGGCACGATGGCAGCTGCTATGCGGGGCTCCTGGGAGTCTCCCAGAGGGCCATGGGGGGTCCAGCGCTCTCCCCAAGTGGCTCTGGCAGTCACTCAGCAGCCGCCTGCGGGGCTGAGCACTGCCCAGGGGCTGGCAGGGCAGTCCAATCAGCGGAGATATTCTAGCTGGGACGCGGGGATGCAGGGGCAAGGGCTGCAGTCACTCGGCCTCTCTCCTCGGGTACTCATGAAAACAGAGAGCCAGGCGTGCAGGACACTGCCCCACATCAGGCAGACACGGGAGGAGAGACCTCGTTGGCCAAGCTGGATACCTCTTCCCAAGGATGCAGCGGCACCCAGGCACGCACCCACTGCTCGGCCAGCAGGAGCTGCCAGCACACACAAAAGGATGCCACGGGAGGAGAGACCTCGTTGGCCAAGCTGGATACCTCACTCTGAGGATGCAGCAGCACCCAGGCACGCACCCACTGCTCAGCCAGCAGGAGCTGCCAACACCTGCCACAGGTGGCCCCTGTGAGGTAACTCCTTTATCTTTTCCATCCTTTGTGTGGGCCCTAGTTACTTTTAGGTGCTCTTCAGTGGCTTCTCAGTCATCCCAATAGTTATGAAGCCCGTTCTTCTGAGAAGCTGCACCTCTCATTCACTCCATGCCTCCATCAGTATTCAGTGATACTGCTAGTCATCCTGCCAACTGTGCCATTTTGTCAGGGATGGAGTGATGGAATTCACTTGTAAGACAGAAGTGGCGATATGTTTATTGACAGCAAATAGAAATTTAACAGATTTTAATGGTGCACGAGACAGTGGCTTAAGATTTGATGGCAAGGTTCACTTGATATTTAGTGCACTAAGAACAGAGTCAGAAAAAAACTGTCAGGGAGACCCTCCTGTTGAGTCACGAGGTTCAGAAAGGACACCCTTAGAAGACTCCTTCTCAGAGAGGACTCTGGCTGTGGCTGGATCCACTCCTAGTCCCAGACTGGTTCAGCAGCAGGCCCTGTGTGGGCCGATGCCTGAGGACAAGGCCCAGGCCCACAGGCGTGAGCGTCTCCATGGCCACCGCCAGGATTTCTGGTGTAGGGGCCATTGTGACAGGGACCCTGTGTGGGAGCAATGCCTGGGGACAAGGCCCAGGTCCAGGGTTTTGGGCATACCCATGGCCACCACCAGGGCTTTTGCTTCTGGGGGCCTCCTGTGCATACAATGCCTTGGCACAAGGCCCAGGCCCACGGGCTTGGGCGTCTCCAGGGCCACCGCCAGGGCTTTGTGATGTGGAGGGCTCATTGTCACTGCAGATCATCATGACATGGTCCCATTCCATGACCGTGGGGTTATTTAAGGAGCAAGAGCCCTGGGGTGCTCACTCTCAGGAGAGCAGGGGCTTCCTCATGAGGCATCATGGCAGGTCTGTGGCAGAGGACACCAGAGATGCCCATGGGGGAGGAGATGAATGCTGCTCCAAGACCCCAGAGGGGTTGCCCAGGGAGAAAAGAGGCAGCAGGTGAGGGACAGGGCGGGAAGCAGAGGCCACTGGTGGAATAAGACAACATGGAGTTGCCTCGATGAATGGGCCAGCCTGGTTGGCACTGTGGCTGCCATTATGAGGGCTCCTGGGAGTCTCCTAGAGGCCCATGGGGCATCAGAGCTGTACCTAAACTTCCCTGGGAGTCAGTCAGCTGCTACCTGTGCGGCTGAGCACTGCGCAGGGGCTGGCAGGGCAGCTCAAACAGAGGAGATATTCTAGTTGGGACATGGGAGTGTAGTGAGACCCTGGGTTCCCCATTCCAGGAGAGGAAATGCTTCCTCAGGAGGCAGCATGTCCCCTGGGAGAAACCCATGGCTTATCTGTGTCAGAGGATGCCAGAGATGCCCATGTGTGACGGGAAGAAAAGCCAATCGTAGCCCTGCAATGGCCTGCCAAGAGATTAAAAAAGGCAGCATGTGAGGGATGGGGTGGGAAAGAAAAGGCAGGTATTGGAATGGGACAGCACGGAGCTGCCTCGGTGCCAGGGCCGGCCTGGTTGGCACGGTGGCAGCTGCAGTGCCAGGGCAGCTGCCTCCATCCCATGCCTGCTCCTCCTCCTGCCCCCAGCTGGGCCACAGACAGCGCCACGGGGAAGCCAGAGCCAGGCCTCGTCCCACCATGGGGACAGGCAGCAACAGCTCTCCTGCCCAGAGAGCTCACAGGCCTTTGGGAGCCACGGCACACATGTAAGGAGACAGAGGGAGACGGGGCCCAACGTCTTCTAAAATCTGGGAGCTGGCGACGGGCATGTGGAAGGTGTAGAGGGGACAGGGAGTCCAGGGGCCCAGAGTAACCTGAGTGCCATGTGTGGGGATCCTGGGAGTGTCCCAGAGGGCCATGGGGGGTGTAGTGCTCTCCCCAAGCGGCTCAGGGATAGACTCAGCTGTCGTCGGCAGGGCTGAGCACTGCCCAGATGCTGGCAGGGCAGCCCAAACAGAGGAGATATTCTAGTCTGGATGTGGGGGTGCAGGGGCAAGGGCTGCAGTCACTCGGCGTCTCTCCATGGTTACTCATGAAAACAGATAGCTGGGCGTGCAGGACACTGCCCCACATCAGGCAGATACAGGAGGAGAGACCTCGTTGGCCAAGCTGGATACCTCTCCCCGAGGATGCAGCAGCACCCAGGCACGCACCCACTGCTCAGCCAGCAGGAGCTGCCAGCACCTGCCACAGGCTGTCTCTGCTGCCAGCAGCACCCGCTCCATCATCTGCACAAGAGGAGGCACCATCTTCTCTGGTCCTCAGGGAGCGGGTCACAGCAGCAGAGGCAGAGAGCCAGGCGCCTGCCCCGCACAGCCCCGCAGCCTATGACACAGCTGTGCAGGACACAATCCAGTGCCTCCTGAGCGAGGTCCTGGCCAAGTCTGAGGCTGCGGTGCAAGGAACGGGTCGGCAGCAGCAGGTGGAGGAGCAGACCCTGGCACACACTGCGAATGCGGCAGTGGTAGTGCCTTCTCCATCGCCTCAAAACCCTCTGGCAGAGGCGGGCATACCCCACCTTGCCCTGGCAGCACACAACCAAGGAGATGCAGCGGCTTGTCCCTTGGGTCAGGACCCAGGCCAGCAGCACTGTGAGCACAGGGACTGGCCGTGCTCCAGCCAGCCCTCCCTGGGGGAAGCCCTGGGTGTCGGGGTACAGGTGGGAGCTTCCCTGTTGCCTACCCTACCCCATAGCTACAGTTTTTCTCATACACAGGCATGGATGTCCTCCCACATGGCCTTGCTCCATGGCGACGGCCCTCCGTCTTCAGGAGGACGCTCAAGGCTCTGCACAGGGATTTCTGCTACTCTACCTGCATGGCAGGACAGCAAGAGGAGTAGCACCCTGCTGACAGTGCCAGGTGGACTCCAGAGATGGCAGCGGGCCCTGAGCCAGCGTGACGTTCAGAGGGAGCAAGCTGTGAGGGACGGCTGCATGCATGTGTGTGCACCTTGGGCACTCAGCTGCCCTGAGGACAAAGTGCTCGGTGGCCATGGACTTGTTCTGAGACCAATAAAAGACGAAAGTTTTCCCCCAGTGCTTGTCTGTGCCTGGTCCATCTAAGGAGAAAGACAGGGAAAGGGAAGGCCCGTGCCGGCAGGCAGAGCTGGAGAGCCCCTGTGCTCCCCCCAGGCCGGGCAGAGCACGTGCCCTCGGTCTCTGCCCGTGCCTCCGGCACTCCAGCTCCCGAACAGCCGAGGCATCCGCTGGCCTTGCTCCACGGTGCCCGTGTTTAGAGACAACCTCTGTCCTCGGGGAGTCCCGGCATTAGCTGGTCTGTTGGGTTTGCGTGTGTGTGTGGAGGGGGTGTTTGGTAGCAGGGGAGGGGGCTACAGAGGTAGGTGTCCCCTGCGAGATAACTCCTTTATCTTTTCCATCCTTTGTGTGGGCCCTAGTTACTTTTAGGTGCTCTTCAGTGGCTTCTCAGTTACCCCAATAGTTATGAAGCCCGTTCTTCTGAGAAGCTGCGCCTCTCATTCACTCCATGCCTCCATCAGTATTCAGTGATACTGCTAGTCATCCTGCCAACTGTGCCATTTTGTCAGGGATGGAGTGATGGAATTCACTTGTAAGAGAGAAGTGGTGATATGCTTCTTGACAGCAAATAGTAATTTAACAGACTTTAATGGTGCACGAGACAGTGGCTTAATAAACAAGATTTGATGGCAAGGTTCACTTGATATTTAGTGCATTGAGGACAGAGTCGGACAAAACTCTCAGGGAGACCCTCTTGTTGAGTCACGATGTTTAGAAAGGACACCCTTAGAAGACTCCTTCTCAGAGAGGAGTCTGGGTGCGGCTGGATCCACTCCTAGTCCCAGACTGGCTCTGCAGTTTATGTCTGAAAAATTATGTATGTGTGTACTGCCATCTTTTACATTACTTTGCTCATGTGTCAAAGTTTCAGCATGCTTATTCCTGATTCACTTACTGAGTACATGCTGCAATCAGAATTCCCTCAACCTCCAGGGAGTAACCTTGAGATGTGTCGCTACTCAAGGGGAGATCCTGTTGTGCAGCCGCTGACGTGCTGAGAGCTCAGCTGGCCCCGGGCTGACCACTATTTATGGCGTAAGATGATTGATTTAGAGTCGTGTTTGCATACCAGCCACATTTTGATTGGCACATGCTCAACTAGCCCTGAAGCTGTTGAGTTTTATGCCCTTTATTAGTGTGGTGATATTCCAGAGTCTGCCTGAAACCAGGTAGAGCCATCACAACCGCCTTTGGCGGCTACTGCTTTAAGAAGAGAGGTTTGAGGGGAGGACCTCAGCTCAGCTCCTTAGGCAGGATATTATCTCTTTGCTGAGCAAGAAACTCATAGACACAGATCAAATGTCATTAACCTCTTTGTCTTTAATTGCAACTCTATATCCACTAACGAATCCAAGCTCTTTAATAAACAATTTGTATTCTTTTCAATCCTGCCACTTTTTCACAGGTGGCTTAGGAGCCCTAAGACAAGAGTTTTCTAATATTGATTTTGAAGAGTGACAAGTCTCTTAAGGTTTTTTTAGGTGAAAAAGAACTGGGATAATATGAATTTTTAAAAGTGAATACAGAGATCCCAAATCACTTGGTACTTTTCTAAAATACTGATTTTAATATTTCAAGTATACTCTTCCTTTTTAAGTGAAGCACAAATATCTACTAGTTAGCTCATTTTGCTTTGTAAGTACTTTTTAAATAATAGACATTTCCACAGAATGGTACTTGAAACTTTAAAAAAATAGTATTTAATATATTAATATCACTGTTAGCTAATTCAGTTATTGAAAATAGTTACTGATATATTGTTGAGGTGCACTATGATCTTTGAAGGACGTTACAGGTATAAATACTATGACTAGTTTGTGTTAGGTAATAGAAACCCATAGGCAGAAGGTAAGACATTTTAAAAGACTATTTAGGGGTCATTAGATAAAGTCATAATTGTACTTAGTGTTCAAATACATTTTGCTGATGGGGAAAAAGACATATCATTAATCAGGTTATCTAGGACAAGGTAAGACAATTAAAAGAAATCTCAGATATACAGTAAACTCTGTGAAAATTTGCCAGTGGAAGCACTGGCTCCTTCCTCTTCTGTTTTGGAGGGGAGTGTGGTATGTGCAAACCACATGATGCACGAGTCATTTCAGAACAGTTCAACACAGTAATGGTAGAAACAGTCTCACAAAAGGGTTGATGTATCTTTTGTTTTTATAGATTTTTCTACCTTGGGTCCCGTAGGTCCTGTTGGGCTAGGTGCTCTTTATTATGTTTGTAAAGTACTCAAAGAATTTCCTATCTAAAACTGAAGGTGTTGAAGGGGCACAAGGGGCCAAGGGGATGCAGCAGAACAGTGGTGAGTTGTAAACTTCAGGCTGTAATTAGATCCTCATATCAGTAATCTCAGCATCTTGTATATACTGCTTTCTTTATTTTGTTCCCATACTGACAGACACAGGCTGCCCAAGACAGGCCTTGCTCTTGGTGCACTGGCTGGGAATTCCAAATTGATGGGTCCTTTGAGCTTTAAACCTTTGCCTGGGATGTTTACTATCTGTTCAGGAGAAGTGAAGGAAAACGCATTATTTGATATAGTAAATCCTGGGAAAAAACCTACTTTCTCACTGCTGCACTTGATATCAAGTATTTATTAACAGTGCAGCCTTATTGTTTTTCATGACTCATGTTTGTGCTTGTTGCTGAGGTTAGTTTTGAACATTAATTGGCAGTTAAAGTAAATTTGTCCAATGCTCTTTTGCTGCTTCTTTTCCCTTGGTTGCTTTTCTCATTCTCTACACTTCTAATAAATATTTCAAATTCAGTTGTTGTTTTTTATTGCACTTCGGTCACAGAGGATAGAGAGCTTGGCTTAATCTGCACTCTGGAAGGTAGACAAGCAGAAAAAATGGGAGCAGAGAATTCCTGGGTTAACGGCCTTTGGAATAATGGCACAAATTTAATGCTGCAAAAACTCTTCTATAACTTCAGTCAAGCTGCAATGGTGAATTTTGACTTCTTTGGCAATGTATACGTTTATATAAAAAAAGACAAATACCAGAGAAAGGTTGGAGGTGAGAATTGTGATGTAGTGCAAAAGAGAATAATTCAGTGAGGGTTACTTTCCCTTTCAACATACTTTAAAAATTTTATTTAATATTTTTAGGTCACTTTTGATCTTTTGGTGATCAGGTACATTGTTAGATAATGAAGAAATGAGGCTCACAGATGTATTTGGTATTTTAGAAAAGGACAAAAATCTATGCATTGAGGGGTGGGATTTGGGAGTTGGGTAAATTAAGTGTTCCTCTTGGTGGGCTTCTCTTCAGACAGAAAGTATAAAACCAGTCATATGTTCAGTGACTATGCCAAAGGAACCCTACCCTCTGCAGGAAGTCAGAAGGGTCGTCCTAGACTGACTCCTAGATGGGAGTGATTCTTGGTGCAATCTTCCTAATAGGTAGATTCCAGCTTTCTTTGAATGGATTTTACTATGTAGACTACATCCCAAAAGGTGGTGGGAGGAGGGTAAGTGTACAAACTGTGTGTACCCACACAAAATTAATTTGTTCTTGATATCTCAAACTGTGTGTACCCACACAAAGTTAATTTGTTCTTGATATCTCTCAAGTACCTTCCTTTGCCTCAAATCTAGACACATGCATCCTAGCTTGCAAAATGCATGAACCCTGAAGACAAATCTGACCCTTCTGTAAGACTGCAGCTCTGAAAGCTTTCACCTTCCTTCATTAATCCTCAAGATAGGAGAGTTGTAGCTTGCTGTTGGGTCACATATTTCTCCTTTAGTCAGTCTACTAAAGCTTATGTTTTTCCTTCCTGTTCTTCAGCTGTTTACTCTTAGATGAAATTTGTTATTGAACTTGTTCTGTGTTCCTGAGTCCAAACAGGCCACAGGAGCGTGTGTGTGGTGAGGGAGATCACCTCTGATCATATCTGTAGTCCAAATGAATTTAAATTAAATTTGTACATGTTTTCTATTATTGTAGTAGGTGCTGCCACAATGACCTTGTTCTGCAGGCTCAGGAGCTGGGACTGTTCTATTGCCTATTCAAATCCAAACCCCTTGCTGTCTGTATTTTTCTACACTACTAGCACACCTTTCTACAGTCAGAGTAGCACTTAATCTCTCCTGACGTGGAAGTGCTGCTCTTCTGACGTGACATTCAATTGAGGCTTCCAATTTTCCAGAAGTAGTTTTGTGAGTCAGTTCTCATCATACTGTTATGTGAATTGAATGAGTAGAGCAAAAAGAGGAAAGAGACCCTTAGTGAAGTCCATGATCTAGCTGTGGGTGTAGGACTCTAAAATATCCTTGTGTTATAATGCAAGTAATTTCCGGGGGGTCATCTGATACTTGTAATTTTAAAACAAAGTAAAATACTGTATTTCCAGCATGATCTCTTGTGGGTCAGTTGCTAGCATCTTACAGTGATGGGTTACATAGACAAAATTTTCTGTCATGCCTTGATGAGAAGAGTAATCAAGACACTACTTGTGTGTAAGGCAGAAGCCTTGATATTGCCATGAATAGTTGCAGTATGCTGCAAAAAGGAATTTTGTGCTGTGAAATAGGGGGAAACCCTCTGGACAGCATCATTATCAACTGTGTGTGATTCAATTGAGATCACTGTTGTAGTATAATGGAAAGTTTTGTGTGGTACAATTATGTGTAAATAAACTCAATACACTGCGACATGAATAATCACTCAGTGTCAGAGCTGTAACTGGGGAAATGATTAGGCTACTTTGCAGTTGTGAACAAAGACTGGCAAAACCTGCGAGAATGAAGGCAAAGGCTCCGAGTATGAAAATAGAAAAAGATTTAAGCATAAGAGAATACCATGATAGAGTAAAAACAATTTTACTGCACAGGAAAAATTTTGAAAATAATTGCTGATCTTCAGCATGATTAATGAAACCACAGCAACCTACAGAGTAGCAAGTGATGCCGGAATAACCGGAACTTATTTGATGTAACATCATCTGAGACATAAAACATTACCATGACTAGAAAGTGTAGACTAGGTATTAGGAAGCATTTCTTTACAGAACAGGTTGTAGCTGTTGGAATGGGCTGCCCAGGGAGGTGGTAGAGTCCCCATCCCTGGAGGGGTTTAAGAGTAGGGTCGAATTAGTGCTGAGGGATCTGGTGCAGTTTGGAACTGATAATGTTGGGTTGATGGTTGGACTGGATAATCTTCAAGGTCTTTTCCAACCTAGACAATTCTGTGATTAATTATAGTATTAAATATCGTCTCTCTAAATCCTTTAACCTAGCTTGAAACAAAATTTTTGTTAAAGATTATTTCTCTCTAAGAAAAAATACCTGACTTTTAAGAGAAGAAATCTGGCCTTTTATTATTTTCTAGCATCATTTGTTTTTTTTTTTTTTTTCTTAAATGCAAATTGGACATTTAAAAAAACCCAAAGTGTTTATAGTTTCTGTGCTTTCTGTTTGATAATATAGCAGCACTATGAGGAAAAAAGATGAACATCTGTAACACTGTAACCAAGCCTGTACGAAGTTTGAAATAAAATATGACATACTTGTGAACTTGTTAGTATGAGTTTGTAATCAGTCTCAGACACAGAGGCAGGGTTCTTCTCTCTGTACTAATATATTCTTCTGATCTTTGTTTAATCATTGATGTTAAATTCTGATTTTAGTAAATAAATTATTAGTTCAGTTTTGGAGTTCTTCCTCAACACCTAAACACCACAAATTACTTTTATAAAGAATCACTTCATTTTTGCTTTGGTTCCATTCCACTTCAGATTTGGAGAAGGAGGTTCATGAATCCAGACCCTCTGAATCTAAAAGATGGTGCCTTGTTCGTGAGCCTACCCCAAAGTGTTTAGCTGCATTGCTAAATCATGTTAATATGGCTAGATATCAAGAGGACTTCAGTCCGATACTGGACAAATAATTTCTGCTCTACTTGAAATTGCAATTCTGCCTTTTTTTCTCTCTTTATTTTAATTTTTCATCTTTGCAAATTCTCAGGTTTATTATTACCTCTGTCACTTGCAGACTATAGCAATGGATTTCCTAGGCAGATACACAAATGACAATAAATATACTGCTTGTGAACTGTATCTTGAGAACATTTATCTTTTGTGGTTTTAATTTTCAATATATATATGCAGGACAACAGAGTTATTTTTATTTCACTGGGTTTTGTCTCTTCTGATAGCTGCAATGATTTGGTAGTATATTTAAGGAAGAAAGATTCTTCAGGTATCTTGAAGTCATGATAAACATTTTTAACTCCTGCTGAAAAGAACAATGGCATGCTATGAAAAGCAAAAATTCCCTGAGCAGGATTATGTCTTCTAAACAGAAAAATTCACTGAAGTATACAAGTTTAAAGGCAATTTGCTAGCCTCTTGTGCTTAATTCCTAAAGTAAGAGGCCAAGAAGAGCAGACTCATCTGGTCATCAGTGTCTAGTGCCTCTTAACTGAAAAGGACAGTGTTTTATAGTAACTTGGAGAAGGGTGATTTCAAGTCATCCTCACACTCAAATAGGAGCTTCAGAATATTAGTTTCTTGGGCATATATATATAAAGTGGGGACAGGGGTAATTTCTTGTTCCTTGTCTATCTGTACAGATTGTAATCTTTCATCTTATATTTTGTCATCATTTGATGATGGCTTTTTTTGCTTTGCTTTGCTTTAGCTCCCTCTTTCTCCTCTCCTCTCCTCTCCTCTCCTCTCCTCTCCTCTCCTCTCCTCTCCTCTCCTCTCCTCTCCTCTCCTCTCCTCTCCTCTCCTCTCCTCTCCTCTCCTCTCCTCTCCTCTCCTCTCCTCTCCTCTCCTCTCCTCTCCTCTCCTCTCCTCTCCTCTCCTCTCCTCTCCTCTCCTCTCCTCTCCTCTCCTCTCCTCTCCTCTCCTCTCCTCTCCTCTCCTCTCCTCTCCTCTCCTCTCCTCTCCTCTCCTCTCCTCTCCTCTCCTCTCCTCTCCTCTCCTCTCCTCTCCTCTCCTCTCCTCTCCTCTCCTCTCCTCTCCTCTCCTCTCCTCTCCTCTCCTCTCCTCTCCTCTCCTCTCCTCTCCTCTCCTCTCCTCTCCTCTCCTCTCCTCTCCTCTCCTCTCCTCTCCTCTCCTCTCCTCTCCTCTCCTCTCCTCTCCTCTCCTCTCCTCTCCTCTCCTCTCCTCTCCTCTCCTCTCCTCTCCTCTCCTCTCCTCTCCTCTCCTCTCCTCTCCTCTCCTCTCCTCTCCTCTCCTCTCCTCTCCTCTCCTCTCCTCTCCTCTCCTCTCCTCTCCTCTCCTCTCCTCTCCTCTCCTCTCCTCTCCTCTCCTCTCCTCTCCTCTCCTCTCCTCTCCTCTCCTCTCCTCTCCTCTCCTCTCCTCTCCTCTCCTCTCCTCTCCTCTCCTCTCCTCTCCTCTCCTCTCCTCTCCTCTCCTCTCCTCTCCTCTCCTCTCCTCTCCTCTCCTCTCCTCTCCTCTCCTCTCCTCTCCTCTCCTCTCCTCTCCTCTCCTCTCCTCTCCTCTCCTCTCCTCTCCTCTCCTCTCCTCTCCTCTCCTCTCCTCTCCTCTCCTCTCCTCTCCTCTCCTCTCCTCTCCTCTCCTCTCCTCTCCTCTCCTCTCCTCTCCTCTCCTCTCCTCTCCTCTCCTCTCCTCTCCTCTCCTCTCCTCTCCTCTCCTCTCCTCTCCTCTCCTCTCCTCTCCTCTCCTCTCCTCTCCTCTCCTCTCCTCTCCTCTCCTCTCCTCTCCTCTCCTCTCCTCTCCTCTCCTCTC